>NC_086157.1:8938000-9241000 GCF_035149785.1 Candoia aspera
GGAAGTGAGGACAACAACCTGCTGTAGCAGAAATAAACAAGCACAGATCAGCCTTCCCCAACCTGGACCCTCTGCAGATGTACAGAAGTCAACTGCCAGAATTGCTAGTCATCTTGGAGTTGAATCTAAAAACATCTGAGAGGTGCCCAGTTGTGGAATGCTGTCATAGCTGATGAAAGAAAGAGAAAGCAAGGGACCTATCATTCTTCTCAGAAAACTACAAAGTCTTCTGAATTTTCAAGATTCGGGGCTTAGCTTCTGACTTTTCATAAAATTAACTTACCTGAGAGAAATATTCAGGCAATGCAGGGATTCTATTGAGTTTGCACAACTGCACATGGGACTTGTGCTGAAGCTCCCATCATTGGAGTCAAATTTATCCTGCCTGAGAATCTCAGAGGAAATCAAATATACAGTATCTGATTCATTAATAGTTGTCAATGGGGAAAAATTGATTAGGAAAGACTCATCACCTTATTCTGGATGTATCTATCTTGGAGCCTTCTAGACTTGGGAACAAACAACAGTCATAATGGGAGTGTGCATCTTTTCTTAAAGAGCAAAATCATACCAATGTAAGTGCAAAAGCAACTCTTTTGTTTCCCCCCCAAATTTAGTCATATTTTTTTTATTACACTGAAACCATGAAAACAAGGTGTTCCATGGTTTAAAAAAAAGTTGCAAAAGCATTTATGACAAATGGAAATCCTTCTCAGAAGGTAGGTCTTCCTGATGTTGACAGCCATCACAAAGTATTTATTTTGGTTTCTTTTGAAAATCTCACCATTCAGCTTCAAGTGAGAGTACGTTTTCTTGGTCGTCTTTCTACACAAGTGTACAGTATATATTTTATAAACCTTTATTATGTCTCCCACAGACAGAGAGAGAGAAAGAGATTCACCCCACCAACCCACCCCCACACACGTACAAGTCTTAAGGGCATCTTGAAACCTGATGAGGCCTCATTTAAATATTTGCCATTTCTTCCCAAACTGCATGTTAAGATTATGACCAAATCCAGACTCCATACCTCCAATAACAATCACACCCTCAGATGTTTACTTTATTTCTTCTATAAACCTACCCAGTTACTTAGATTGGTAGATCAGTAGAATAGGCCATTTTGAAGATCCCCCTGCTACCAGAAGTTCAAATATCTGGGACATAGAAAAGGACCTTCTTTTTTTAAGGAGGTGTGTTTGTCCTCCACACTCCCAATACTCAGGAAGATAGAAAACTGACATCTCTTCTGCTAAGCTTTTAATTGTTAATATATTTTAATTCTGATTTCACATTTATTGATGTTTTAATTTATATTCTGTATTTTTTAATATTTAACTGTAAGCTGCCTGGATTGCTGAAGAAAAAGAAAGGCAGAGTTGAAATTCAGTAAGTAAATAAAATAAATGAGATGAAAAGTTCAGAACTTGACATGCTCAAATAATGGAGAGGCGATAGAAAAGATGGGCACTGCCCCAAACAGAATTGGTACGCAATCTGGGGGTCCTTCTGGACTCACAACTCCTGCTCGAGGAGCAGGTGGCAGTCGTGGCTAGGAGGGCCTTTGCACAACTTTGTGCTGGGCACCAGTTCCATCCATTCTTGGATCAGGAGGCTCTATTCTCAGTCAGTCATGCCCTGGTCACCTCCTGAATGGATTACTGTAATGTGCTTTACATGGGGCTGCCCTTGAAGAGTACCTGGAAGCTTCAGCTGTTGCAAAATGCAGTAGCACAGGCAGTTATGTGTTCTCCTAGAACTGCACATGTTAAACTGCACATGTTACACCTCTGGTCTACAAGCTGCATTGGTTGCCAGTTTGTTTCGAGGTCCAATTCAAGGTGCTGGTTATGACCAACAAAGCCCTACAGAGCACAGAGCCAGGTTATCTGAGGAACTGCCTCTTCCTGGTTGCATCTACCCATCCCATCCTGAGGGGCAGGAGGGGCATGTTGCAGGTCCCATTGGCCAAAGAAGCTCATTTGGTGGGACCCAGAAGGAGAGCCTTTTCTGCCATGGCACCCACCGTTTGGAACATCATTGCCCTGAGGTACGCTTGGCCCCAACCCTACTGGCTTTCCAGAAGCCCTTAAAACTTGGCTTTGAAATTGGGCCTGGGGATTCCATGGAAGTGTGGAGCCCATTAAATGATTGCATTGTAAGTTCCGAATGTACCCTCCAGTATTTTTTGTTTTTATAGTTCTAACTGTTTTGTTTGTATTTTTAATGGCTTTGTTTTTAATGTTCAACTTTTTGTTCTTTTAATTGTGTGCAGTGCCCGGAGTCACAAGTGAGAGATGGCATTATGTAAATTTAAGAAATATTTTTTTAAAAAAATTAAAAAATAAATGTTAATTTTATTTTCTTATCCCAATCTTCCAAATATGAAATTTGTTTTCATCAACAGCTTCAAGGGCTATATATTCTGGCTGTCATAATCAGTTTTGACCACTCGTTGCACCAAGACTTAAGTTGGTTGGCATCTTGACTCTCTAATTTACTATTTCCCTCCTACTTTTTCATTGGTTGCACCTCTCTTTCTCTTCCTTTCTTTCTCCAAGGTATGAGCAAATAACTGCATTTCTTTTTCATGGCAATTCATTCCATAACGCTTTCTGCATTTAGCAATTGCTTTTAATGCATTTTAGATTTATTTTCTCCAGGAAAATGCATATATTTTCACAGGCTATCCATATTTAAGCTCATTTTTATACACAGTTGGATTCATTTTTTGTGCCGAGAACATAACGGTAAAACTCTGAGCAATGCAAGATCCAAAAGATAATAATATGCCCATCGGCACCTGAATCTAGAAGGTGCAAATTAGGTTGAGTCACTTTGAAATGCAAAGTGAATGAAATTCATGATCCTCCCCAATCTCTATTTTGCCAAACTATATCTGCTTGCTTTTCCATTGCTGAGACTCCTGTCAAACTGCCTGCATTAACTGGATCATTGCCATCTTAAACAAACAAAAAAATCTCAACATGTGGTGACACCTGACTGAATTGGTAGGAGTTAAACGGTATTGAGCCCGGTTAAGACTTCCATAGGGTTCCCCAAGGATTCTCAGAGCTAGACTGGGAAGACACAAAAAAATCATGGAAGATGGTAATGGCAGACCACTTCTGTATCACTACCAAAAGTCCTCCATGGACTAATAAATCTTCAGGAGCTGAACTCCACCTGAATTAACATTATCATTAGTGAACCCATTCCCTACCATCAACCCTTGGCTTCCTCATACTTTTCCACTCACCCTAATAATTCAAATAATTTTTTTTCACATGACCAAAATAAAGTTCAAGTAACTTTTCCCCCCCACTGTCTCTTGGATGAGGAAATTCAGAAGGCAGATTTTGATCTCATAGTGAGCCATTGTGATGGGCTAGTTTCTGATATATCACCAAGGGTTTGCTGATCCTACAGACTCCTAGACAGACCCTGATAGCACAGAACATCTTAAGTTCAGAAGCAAGAGTGCATACTTGGTATCACTTAATGCAAAAGAGTTTTTGCCTTGACTGTTAAGAGTGCTAGATAATGAATCACCAGTTCCCATCAACAACAAAAAATCTTATAAGCCTATCAATTCCCACTATTATCAAATGGTTTCTATATCTAAGCTACTCATATTCTACACATAGAATCTACAGGATTCCAAGTTAAGGTATGAGCATGTGTGTGTTTGTACATACAGGCACAAAAATCATTGTCTGGATTGTCCTAAGAAAAAGCTTGTTGTGCTTTCAGTTCTTAGACACCATTCTAAGAAGCTAAGAATCTTAAGCCTAGAGTTATGGTAGCAGGTCAAAAGAAAACAAGACACTTCAGATCCTGTCATAGCAAAAAAAAAATTATCCCAATGCATGCCCATAGCTTTTGTACAGACCAGAAGATAATAGTTACTAATGACTTCGGACAACAGCAGGTTTGAACAAGCATCTTTTAAATGCTGTGCTAATGCTTCCTACTTCTTTGCTAATCTTAGCAGCTATCAAGCCTGCTCCAGTTCAGTCCTGATTTAGATCCCTTTTAATTAATTGTTTCCTGTATAGCTTAGTCTTGATTTAAGAGGACTGACATTGAATGTTAATTAAGAATCAGCGAAGCCTGAAAACACACACTGCATATTGAAATGACTGGGCCTTGTCAGCTGGATCTACATAGCCAGTCCACCTGTTTTGTGCTATCAAGTATTAAGCTTGTTGGATGTGTGCTGTACTTCTGTCTCCTCTGGCAGAACAAAAATATTCTAGCAGGGCTAATTGGTATTTGATAAAGGATAGCATTAGCAGGTGATATAAATATCTCATAACTGAAATAACATTTCTTTTTTAAAAATAGTTTTTATTAAGAGATTTTACATCGATAATAAAAACATACATTCAAAGAAAAATAGATAACTAAGTAAGTGTGAAAAAGAAAAAAGAAAGAAAAGGAAAAGGAAAAGGAAAAAAACAGAGAGAAAAGAAGGTATAGAAAAGAAAAAGAAAACCAGAAAGCATATATAAAGAAATGGCTTCCAATATCCCTCTCAGCATGTATATGTACTATTCCAATCAAACCACTCTTTCCAATTCATCATCATTCCCTTCTTTCTATAATCTATTCTTTCTAATCATCAAAACCATAAATCACATAGTCATTTTCCTTCTCATGCAAAAAACCCATAAGAGGTTTCCAGTCATTGATGAATGTCAATAATGACCTTTCTCTAATCAAAGAAGTCAATTTGTCCATCTCAGCAAGCCCTGTCAATCTCACCAACCATTTCTCCATGGTGGGTAATGCCAAATCTTTCTATCGTTGAGCATGTAATAAACTTGCTGCAGATTATTGCAATCATATATTGCAATAATATTCCATGGCTCTTATCCAACTGTTTATCCATCAGTCCTAAAAGGAAAAGTACCGGCTTCAATTAAATATTAATCTTTAAAATCCTCATCAATGTATGCATTTGAATCCAAGTTTCTTTAGCTTTTTTACATGTCTTTTTGTTGTTTATTCATTTAGTTGCTTCTGACTCTTTGTGACTTCATGGACCAGCCCACGCCAGAGCTTCCTGTTGGTCATCAACACCCCCAGCTCCCCCAGAGATGAGTCCATCACCTCTAGAATATCATTCATCCATCTTGCCCTTGGTCGGCCCCTCTTCCTTTTGCCTTCCACTTTCCCCAGCAACAGCACCTTCTCCAGGGTGTCCTGTCTTCTCATTATGTGGCCAAAGTATTTCAGTTTTGCCTTTAATATCATTCCCTCAAGTGAGCAGTCTGGCTTTATTTCCTGGGGGATGGACTGGTTTGATCTTCTTGCAGTCCAAGGCCATCAAAGTGGTATCATCTGCATATCTGAGATTGTTAATGTTTCTTCCAGCGATTTTAACCCCAGCCTTGGATTCCTCAAGCCCAGCATGTCGCATGATGTGTTCTGCATACAAGTTGAATAGGTAGGGTGAGAGTATACAGCCCTGCCGTACTCCCTTCCCAATCTTAAAGCAGCCCGTTGTTCCGTGGTCTGTTCTTACTGTTGCTACTTGGTCATTATACAGATTCTTCAGGGGGCATACAAGATGACTTGGTATCCCCATACCACTAAGAACTTGCCACAATTTGTTATGGTCCACACAGTCAAAGGCTTTAGAATAGTCAATAAAACAGATATAGATGTTTTTTCTGAAACTCCCTGGCTTTTTCCATTATCCAGCGGATATTGGCAATTTGGTCCCTAGTTCCTCTGCCTTTTCTAAACCCAGCTTGTACATCTGGCAATTCTCGCTCCATGAGTTGCTGAAGTCTACCTTGCAGGATCTTGGGCATTACCTTACTGGCATGTGAAATGAGTGCCACTGTTCGATAGTTTGAACATTCTTTAGTGTTTCCCTTTTTTGGTACGGGGATATAAGTTGATTTTTTCCAATCTGATGGCCATTCCTGTGTTTTCCAAATTTGCTGGCATATAGCATGCATTACCTTGACAGCATCATCTTGCAAGATTTTGAACAGTTCAGCTGGGATGCCATCGTCTCCTGCTGCCTTGTTATTAGCAATGCTTCTTAAGGCCCATTCAACCTCACTCTTCAGGATGTCTGGCTCTAGCTCCCTGACCACACCGTCAAAACTATCCTCGATATTGTTATCTTTCCTATACAGGTCTTCTGTATATTCTTGCCACCTCTTCTTGATCTCTTCTTCTTCTGTTAGGTCCTTGCCATCTTTGTTTTTGATCATACCCATTGTGGCCTGGAATTTACCTCCAATGTTTCTAATTTTCTGGAAGAGGTCTCTTGTCCTTCCTATTCTATTGTCTTCTTCCACTTCCGCGCATTGCTTGTTTAAAAATAATTCCTTATCTCTTCTGGCTAACCTCTGGAATTTTGCATTTAATTGGGCATATCTGCCTTTTGCTTTCCTTCTTTCTTGGGCTACTTCTAGTGTCTCAGCAGACAGCCACTTTGCCTTCTTGGTTTTCTCTCTCTTTGGGATGTATTTTGTTGCCGCCTCCTGAACAATGTTACGAACTTCTGTCCGTAGTTCTTCCAGGACCCTATCTACTAAGTCCAGTCCCTTATTCTTCACCTCCACTGCATATTCCTTAGGGATATTAGTGAGCTCATATCTAGCTGATCTGTGGGTCTTCCCTAATCTCTTTAGTCTGATCCTAAATTGTGCAAGAAGAAGTTCGTGATCGGAACTACAGTCAGCTCCAGGTCTTGTTTTTACCGACTGTATAGATGTCCACCACCTTTGGCTGCAAAGGATGTAGTCAATCTGATTTCGGTGTTGTCCATCTGGGGAAGTCCATGTATAAAGCCGTCTCTTAGGTTGTTGGAAGAGAGTGTTTGTTATGCAGAGTGAGTTGTCTTGGCAAAATTCTATCAGCCTATGTCCTGCTTCCTTTTGTTCTCCCAGGCCATGCTTACCTGTAATTCCAGGTGTCATTTGACTGCCCACCTTAGCATTCCAGTCTCCCGTGATGAAAATAACATCTCTTTTAGGCGTGTTGTCCAGTAGGTGCTGCAGATCCTCATAGAACTGCTCTACTTCAGCTTCTTCAGCATCTGTGGTTGGGGCGTATATTTGGATCACTGTGATGGCTTGCCCTGAATTCGAATTGGGATCATTCTATCGTTTTTTGGATTGTATCCAAGCACTGCTTTAGCCACTTTACTATTAATTATGAAGGTTACTCCATTTCTTCTGTGGTCCTCTTGTCCACAGTAGTAGATCTGGTGGTCATTTGATGTGAAGTGGCCCATTCCAGTCCATTTCAGTTCACTGATGCCCAAAACGTCTATCTTTAATCTTGACATCTCACCAATAACCACATCCAATTTGCCCTGGCTCACAGATCTTACATTCCAGGTTCCAATGGTGTGTTGATCCTTAGAACATCGGATTCGCCATTCACCACCAGCACCGTCAGCCGCTAGCCGTCCTTTCGGCTTTGAGCTAGCTGAGTCATCATGTCTGGGGCTAGTTGAACTCATCCTCTGTTCCTCCCCAGTAGCATTTTGACCATCTTCTGACCTGGGGGTCTCATCTTCCGATGGTATACCGACATATCTCTGGTTGTACTGATCCATTTAGTTTTCATGGCAAGAATACTGGGGTGGGTTGCCATTACCTTCCCCAGGGATCGCATTTAGTCTGACCTCTCTGTCATGACCTTCTCGTCTTGGGTGGCCCTTCACGGTTTAGCTCATGGCATCATTGAGGTGCTCAAGCTCCAGCACCACGGCAAGTTAACGATCCTTTGCTGAAGTTTACATGTCTACCAAGCATAATAAAATGTCCCTTCATGTTGTTCACATTTCCAACATACATTTGAAGTGCCTTTATACATTCTAGATAATTTCTCTGGCGTTATGTACCAACAATACATCATTTTATAAAAATTCTCTTTAAGATCATAACATAACATAAATTTCAACCCTTTTAACCACATATTTTCCCACTGATCCATCTGTATGTTATAACCAAAATTCTTAGCCCATTTTATCATACATTCTTTAACCTCTTCTTATCCTGTTTTAAACTTCAACAAAAGTTTTTTACATTTTAGCAATTACATGTTCATCATTGGTGCACAATTGTACTTCAAGTTCTGTCTTACTTTGCTCCATACCGTAAGTGTCCATTCTGAATCTTTCTGATAACTGTAAATGGGAAAACCACTGACAACCAGGGCCGCAACTAGGGTCTGTGTCTCCCGGGGCAAACATGGATTCCACGCCCATTTTGGTGCCCCCCCAGTGTTCATTTTGGTGCCCCCCCAGTGTGGCACCCAGGGCACATGCCCTGCTTGCCCTCCCGTAGTTGCGGCCCTGCTGACAACTATATCCATAACTGAAAGAACATTTCAAAGAAAAGCAAATTGCAATTTCAGGGCAGGTTCAGAATTGATTTTTTATTTTAAGTGCTACAGTTGGCCTGGCACATGTGGGCAATCCTTTTGCTTGCTGGATGTGTCATTTAGAACATGTGACAACTATAATGTGCTATCTAGTATCTCTGAACATCTTGGATTTTCCCCAAGGATCCTATACCAAAGACTTCTCTGCTATTTGAATTTGATCACCTTCCTCCAAACCAGAACTTCCTAGACTGTTTGGACTTCCTATCTGGGGAGCAGCTAGTTGGAAAATAGTAAGTTAGATTAATATTTTATAAACTGTATAGACATCATCTTGTCCCAAGCCAGATGTTTTGAGTTAACCTACATTTTGCTTTCTGTAAAGTCTTTCACCCAGTAGCATCAATAATATTACACTGTATGTTAGATGATGATCAGAAGTGCCACTGCAAATCACTCATTAGAACATGCTTAGCCCTTGCTGACTGTGAATTGTGGCAGATGTGGTGCCACACAGCTGGCAGAGAAGGCTGGAGTAGACTGTAAAAGAGAAGGCTCCCTTGGAAGATGTGGAACGAGTGGAAGAAAATGCCATGTTGCAAAAGTAATAATTCAGACTATTCCAAATCTCTGTCTGTAAAGCACAACTGACTGAGAATTATTAGCATAAACTCCACAGGACATGTCTTGTGAAAGTACTTTGCCCATTTCACATTATCATCTCTGCATAGATTACAATATTTTAATAGACAATGCCTGCTGGCTAGTTAGTGGGGAACATGCAAATGGAAGAAAACATCTGCTTTGGTGATAGGCAATTCCCTCCACCCAATAACTTGTTGGCTGCATGATGTCAGATGGTGGGAAGGCAACTGCAAGCCGCCCAGAAAGAATGGCTGGATTCCAAGAGGGAACCATATTGTGATGCACAGAACCATGCGCTTATCCGACCTCGTTGATTTACATATGACATTTGCTTCGTTTACAAGCAGCTAAGTGTTTCCCTTGCAATAAGAGCCATTTCTGGAAGGCTAGAGCTCATCTGCATGAGACAGCCGATCGCAGGTTTTCTCCATGACAGTAATTTTGCCCAGGGGAATGCTATGGCTCTACATGAACAAACAGTGTCTGCATTTCAAGATTAGCCGCACAGTTTTGCCCAGGATGTGGGTTGGTCTGTTTTGATATTCTTTCGGAGTAGGCACTGAGCCCCGAAAACACACAATGTGTGTGTAAACAAAAGAGTGACAGATGAGAAAGAAGAGGACAGAAACCAGACAATAAGGCAGCCTGTGTTCCTGGTGTGCTCCTGGATTTCACACAAACCTTAATTGTTCAGGAGCCCTCCATCATGTGCTTGTGCAGATTTAAGGTGGTGTATCCATGGCTGGACTTCCCAGGTGAAGACTCCCATGTCTGCCCGAATGCTCCACTCCCCAACTTCCATCCCAGCTGACAGAAATTCCTGTAGACAGAAACTGAGACATCAGGTCAGTATTTTCATGCCTGCATCAGGAAGGAACGTTGCACAGGAGAGGATGATGCATACATGATGCCTCAAGAAAGTCAGGCTTCAGGGATAGCATCCCCATGGATCTTAGCTCACATGCTGTAGGATCACTAGCCTCCGATGGAAGGTCAAAACTTCAGCAATTCATCTCACCTAATTCTGAACTCATACTGTGGCCTAATCAGATTAATGTATTTGCTTAATGTACGACATTCCCGTCCTTTTCAAATCTGCCAAGTTCACGGTGACAAGGGCCCAGCATTAATAGCTGTTGCTACAGAATGTCTGATTAGGGTCATGTTTTCTACCTTGGGAACCAAGCAGGAGGATACAAGAAATACATCCTGTGATTTGTTACAATAACATAGCAGATGTGCAGATCCACTGGTAAGTGGACTGGTATTTAATTGGACAGGACTATCTCACAAAATTGTGGTGTGCTGGTAAAGAGACATTAGTATGCCAGAACATCAACAGCTTAATTGTAACCCTGCCCTTGCCTTCTTCCAGGATGTTTTAACTTTCCAATCTAATGCCCTGGCATTTCCTGTTGGCCTCCAATCCAAACAGTTCACCATTCTGAGTCTGCTGAGCTTTTGAAAGATCAGCAAGGTCAGCTAAGAGCTGCTGACTGCTAGCGTATCTATCAACCATTTTCAAAAAGAGCAACCATGCTTTATTTAAAATATAGAAACAGAACAGTCAGGAAACATCTGGAGTGAACCATCAGGCTTTCATATATGATTAACAATTTAATTATTAAACAAAACCTGGTCCATCTTACTGGCCTTACACTACATAACACTCCAGCAAAGAGATTGTTCTTAATAATCTGCATCGATTAAACAAATTATTTTTCCCCAACATCCAGCTGAGATAATTATTTCCTGCCTATGCAGATGATGCTGTCATTCTATCCCTATCACAGATTGGCCTTAAGAGAGCTGTTATTGCCTTGGTCCAACATTGTCATAAGGAGCATCTGATGGGTAACTATCAAAACAATAAGGTAATGGCCTCTTCAAGAAAACCAAAAAGCTTCGGTTGGACCATTAATGGCCATAAAATTGGCCTTTGCTCAGCCTTGCGCATGGCCTTGCTCACAGTCATCCATGTCTTAGTTACTTCCCATCTGGATTACTGCAATGAGCTCTACGTGGGTCTGCCCCTGAAGACCATCTGGAAGCTGCCATCAGTATCGAATGCAGTGGCATGTGCACTTTTGGCTACCCTGCGGTTCACCCGAGTAACACCACTGCTCATGAGCTGCACTGGCTTCCAGTTTCTTTCCGAGTGCAATTCAAGGTGCACTTGCAAGACTGCCTCTCCCTGGGGGATATCTGCCCCTCCTACTAGGTTACATCGGAGGGGTGCGCTCCAGGTCTCCTCCCTTAAATGTTGCCATCTGATGGGACCTCAGAGGCGGGCCTTCTTGGTGGCTGCCCCAGACCTTTGGAACAGTCTCCCGCCTGAGATCTGAGGGACCCCTACCCTTTTAGCCTTCTGGAGAGCCATGAAGATTTGGATCTTCCCCCAAGCTTTGGGTTAGGATGGGGGTTGAGCAGGGAGGATGTTTGGTCTGGCACCTGTGGGGGAGGGTGCTTTTGTTTTTAGCCACACTTTTATGGATTGTCTAGGGTCATTGTATGAGATTGGCAACCACATACAGTAAGTCCAATAAATAAATAAATAAACGTTTAAACGTTTAACTATCTTGGGGTTATATTTCAGGCCAAAGGTGTAAGAGGGACTCATGCTGATTCTGTTGCCAGACTGGCCCAAAGAACTACTGCAGTGTAAACAGTGTGTAAACTTCATTACACACAAGGCTATTGGTACCTACTTGAAGCCATTAGACTTCATCAGGCAAAGGCTCTTTGGAGCTACTATTGGGCCATATTCAATGTTTAGTCCACTGGAATCTGATCAGTCCAAATTCTTTAGTTCCGTACAGTATGCATCTCAAACACAGCTCTCGGGCTAGAAGTAGCTAGCACTGACCAGAGGATTAACCAGAATTTGGTTAGTAATATTTAATTATTGGCTTAAACTTATCTATGAGTCCACTGGGTGGGTCTACTCTGCTTTCAGTGATAATTTCCAATCCACTTGGAAGAACTCCCTTAAGGAAAAGCTGCTTTCAAGTGGCCTTTCTCAGACCACTTTAGGCAACCTTAGTTGGTTTCAGGCAAAAAATCTGGTTGCCCAACGATTACTCAGAACTGAGCTGGGTATAAGTTGAACTGACCGCTTGCTCTTCATAGGTTACTAAAAACAATCAAAGACCCTCTATATTTACTCCCTGGTGTATTCCATCTTTCATTAGGTTTTTTCCAGGGACCACTGTGACAGTGCCCTTCCCCAGCACTATTACAGAGCAGATATTGCAAACTCCCCACGGCTCATCATCTCTGCCCTTGTGACACATGGCGATAGAATCAATAACACACATGGAGGTTTTATGCGACTTTATATCAAAATCTTATTCTGCTCCTTCCAGCAGCAACCTCCGGACAATCAGACCATTTCTATGTTGATTTTCTGCTCACTGATAAGGTTTTTTATGCAACCTACGATGTTGCAAAGTTTTGTTATCTAGCCTCAAGGTTTCGGCAGGGTATCTGTAGTATGATTTAAGATGGATTGCTGGGTATGCTGATTTGTGTTTATCTATTTTGACTCCCTTCCCCCCCCCCTTATTTTTTTATTTCTGTTTTATTTGCTGGCCAAAGGCCATAATAAATAAAACTGATTGATTTCACCTGAAGTTTTCCTTATTCTCTTTTGCATCAAAATCACCATCGTCAAGTGAATGCATACTTAGACTTGCCTTGGGGATATCAGGGGCAGGGGGTGGGGGTGGTATCAATTTCAGTAAGGGCTTTTCCGGCTCCACAAAGCCCTCACTTTCTGTCCTGGCTCTAGAACCAATCCGATGCAAAGAATTCCTCAGTGCACTACAATCTCTGTTTGGATTGGAGGCCAACAGGAAATGCCAGGGCATTAGATTGGAAAGTTAAAACATCCTGGAAGAAGGCAAGGGCAGGGTTACAATCTCGAGATATTAGCCTATGTAACCCATCTGGCCATGCCTGATAACCCCTGTGAGGAACCAGACTGGAGAAGAAGGACCTGTGTGGTCCTCAACCAAGGCCTTCCTCATCGTTTGCACTCTACCACTTAGGGGACTCAACTTCTTCTGAAAACAGCTGTGTAAAGATAAAAGCATATTGCATGCTGCTCCAAGGTTTTCTCATGAAAGGAGCAATACAAATTGTACAAATAAATGAATACCTACAAGAAAGAAATGCAGCAGAATCCTGAGCATCTCCAAGAGACTTACCCCAAAAAACCATGCCATGGGCTTAATCAAAGTTTTTCTTACCAAGAGAAGCTCTAAGTCATCATGACAGCTCTTTGAATGCATTTGTCTGGAAAGATTATTGCTTTACATTATCGGGTTTGACATCAAGTTTGGTGCTACATGTACATCTAGCCTACAAAAACAAAACAAAAATTGCCCCGCCACAGGATTAAGCTAGCATTGCATTCCAGGGTTACACTGCAGGCGGCTGGCTTTGTTCATGTGGTAGGAAATATGCACAGCTACAGCTTTGTCCTATTTTTTAACAGCCCTGCTCTGGAAAATTGCTGGTAGCTAATATGTCACATCAAATGTGATTTGATGTGTACAGTTCTGGTCACTGCACCTTAAAAAGGGTACTACAGAGCTGGAAAAGGTGAGAAAAGGGGCAACTGAAATGATAAGAAAAGACTATTGCAATTGAGGGGGGTCTTTAGCCTGGAATAAAGAAGAGAAAGGGATGATATGATAGAGGTATATAAAAGCATGCATGGCACAGAGAAGGGAGAGAAAAAAAGAAGTTTTTCCCTTTCTTTGTTCAAGTTAGAACTCAAGGTCATCCCTTGAAATTAAATGCAGGGAGATTCAGGATTGACAGAAGGAAGTCTTTTTTTCACACAGTGAGTGGCTGAACTGTGGAACTTGTGCCCAAAGTTGTAATAATGGTAGGAAGTTGGCTTGCTTTAACAGAGGACCAGATGAGTTCATGGAGGGGGAGGAGGCTATCAATAGCTAGTTATACTGAAGGTTAATTATTGCCTTTCAAATTAGAGGCTGCACACCTCTGGCTGATGGGAAGTTTTACCCTCCATTCCAGACTTGTGATCTTCCCATATATATATCCAGTTGACCATTGTGGGACCCAGAACATTGGACCAGCAGGATTATTCTCCTGTTCTTATAGAAAAACCAGCTACCAAGCTATGTTCTTGTTCTGCTGAGTTTTGAGAGAGAGAGAAAGGGAGAGAGAAAGTCCAAACATTCCATCACCTTCTATACATTACACAACCAAAGGACATTTCCAAAAGGTGTGCAAGTCCTTCTTCTCAATCTTCTATCTTCCCTACATTTTGAAGCCAAGAGGCCATCCTTTGGCAGAAATGCCTCCTGGCTGAAACTCTGTCTGTGATGGGCCCACAGAGCAGCACTATTTTAAGAACAGAGGCAAATGCACATTGGATGTGTTATTGTGGCACAGTGAAGCACCTAAACTAAACTCTACCCTGACCTTCATCAAGATATTTTAACACACAGCACAAAAGAAGAGTGTGTTGGTATATCTGTGACTATATTCCCCCACCCTTTCTCCCTAGGATTGTAATTAGGTTTTTTGTGCTCATCTGTGCCCTCATGAAGTGAAGCATGTCATGGATAGGTTTTCCCCGCATGTACTAAGTAGCTTGAGTTTCTATTGAGGACACTAAGTGGTTGAATTTGTCTTCAACGGTAGAAAGTAGAAATAAGGGTGGGTTTGTGCAGCTCAAGGAGTTGTCCAGACAGATGGCTTTCCCAAAAAGGTGGTCTCCTCTAATAAACCCTCTTTTGCTTTCCCCGGTCATTTCCATTTGAAAAGGACACTGGGCATGGCCTAGTCATTCAATCTTGCGTTAGCATTCTATCACCTCTTAAGGTATTGGATTAAGACCGGGAGATTTCATTCAGGTCCAGCCTCAGCCAGGGAAGCTCATGGGACAATCACGCTCTCTCTCAATCCAACCTACCTCATAGTGTTATTTGTGGTGGTGGTGTTGGAAAAATTGGAGGAGGGATTGCTACAACCTTGAGCTCCTGGCAGAAAGGTGAGGTATGAATGTAACAAGTTAAAAAAAAAACCCTTCACAGTCTTCTCTGCTATAAATACTAGAGCTTCTGATAATTCTTTATAAGAAGATACCCCATCCTTTCAGACCAAGGAAGAATATGTTTCCATTGTTCTCCTAAAATTAACCAAGAAACCATCTATCCTAGGTAATTATGTAGATGATGATGTGAAGCTGGCTAGATCGGATTTGTATGGATCTTGTGACCTAGTCTTATTCTCCTTTTCCGAGCTGAAGAATGGTTCTGACAAAATATTAAAAGAACACTGTGTTTTCTAGTCTGTGTGAGTAGACGCCAGCCAAACAAAACGGGACAGCAGGAGAGCAGTGATTGAATTTCTGCTCTTTTTAAAAAGAGGCTAACTGCCCACCACTGTGCACCCAATTCAAAGTAATATAGATATACTGCAGGGGTCAGGAAATTGGGATAGATGACCTCTGAGATCTCTCCCAATTTTCTGAATCAGTGCAATGGCATAACCGCTTAAAATCCAGATGAAGCTGAATTGCTGTAGAAGCATTTCTCTCTGGGCCAGTTCCATGCAATCTAGTCAGAGTGGACTTATAAGACAGGTGCACAACCTGTAGTCTCAGCACTATAAAGAATCCCTGACCCTGATTGTTGAGAACTGCCAGCACAATTTGTTGCAGATGGAAGTGTTTTCTGTGTTTATGAGAGCAGTCCTGAGAGGAGAAATCTGACCTGATCGATCATTGGCAAAGCAGTTTTATAACAGAAAGATTTGCCCAACATCTAGGTGACTACATTTTAGCAGGATGAGTGTCAAAAAACATGTATTGTTTAGGTCAGGGTTTCTCAACCAGGGTTCCGTGGCACACTAGGGTTCCATGAGAGGTCACTAGGGGTTCCCTGGGAGATCACAATTTATTTTAAAAAATTATTTGAAACTAGGGCAACTTCACGTTAAAGAGGTACGCTTCTTTCTTTATTCTTAGTTTAAGAACACTGTTAATGCATATATGCAGGCTAACACATGAAACAAATTTAATAATTTTGTAACTTCTGGCCTGTATTTGAGCCTGGATGCACAGGGGTTCCCCAAGGCCTGAAAAAATATTTTAAGGGTTCCTCCAGGGTCAAAAGGTTGAGAAAGGCTGCTCTAGGTTGTTTTCTAAGAAGAAAAGCAGAAACAAATGACCCAAGATTAGCAAATTCTTAGATGAAGAACAAAAATCAAGAGGAGTTTGGCAGCACCATTTCAGATGAACAAACTCTATTAAAAGGCCTAAGTTTTCACAAGCTGCATCCCACTTCATCAGATGCATCTATCAGTTTGGCCAGTCTATGCATCTGATGAAGTGAGCTACAGTTCATAAGAGCTATGCCTTTTAATAAAACTGTTAGTCTTGAAAAGGTGCTGCCAGACTCCTCTTGATTTTTGGCTACCGTAGACTAACACAGTTCTCTTCCTGCTGTTTCAGGCAAGGAACAAGCAAAGTCTTAGACAAAGAGGAGACATGGAGAAGATCCTTAACTCTCAAACCCAACACTGCTGCCTTGTGGTCAGTAGTTCGTGACTATTGACCAGTGCCAGTGCCATTGAATTCATACCTCCAACACCATCCCTTGCTATCTTGAAGTGATAGTCAAGTTTGACTTCATGGACACAGCCACGAAGCAGAGGTAGATTTCCACTGCTTCCTTCTGGGATGTATTTTTGGCTTCCCAATTTAGCTGTCCACCCTGAAATTCTATGGAGACCTCTCATCCAAGTACTAACCAGGGTGAACCCAGTTAAGCTTCTGAGATCAGCCAAGGTTAGCTAAGTCCTGCCACCTTTTGAGGCCATACAAATTACACTGTTAGCCTTAAAATAGGCATGTTATAATTAAGAAATAAAGACTAAATAGGTTTAAAACATATCCCTAAATAGCCCTGATCAGATGGCTCATATGTAATGGAGCTCTATGCTCAACCATTCCAAAAATGTTAAATGTGGCCCTTGGTCACCAAGGTTTCATACTGCATAACTTCTAGCTCAGGGAGGGAGGGAAGAGAGAAGATGTAATGATGAAACTACGGGTACCATATCAGTTAAAGAGAAAGTTTAAGGAGGAATTGACCTAGCTCTGGGTTTCCTCTAAGCACAGATTCTCAAAATCCAATCCTTTCCTCACCCATTAAAATGTGGAGACAACTACCTTTCAGTGGCTGAATTTGTGCTAAACATCTTCAAAAGGCACTATGCCAGGATTAGTTCCTGCCCCACTGAGATGTTTTAAGTGCCCTGAAACACATATTACCACACATGGAATATCCATATGATATTATCTGTGAATATTTTGAATGTCTCACATGCAGTACTTCAATTATATTTCATCAGTCCCATAAGAAGGGTGTTGTTAATAATTGCTTACGATGATTGGAGATAATCAAGGAGAAGCAAGTGCATGGAATCTTCCTCAAATTCATCCAGTATGTTCAGGGGAAAGATAAAATTTGAGCTAGGCATTGCAGACTGACAACCAAATCTGTTAACTTCCTGCCTTGGAAAGTATTTTTATTCTGGCTGTGAAATGTATGTGTGTGTGTGTGTGTGTGTGTGTATATATATATATGTATATATCTTACCGGTATGCATGCTGATTAAGACACCCCACTGGATTTCAGTGAAATGCACTGCAAAAGACCAGTATCTAGTTCTGAAGCATGAAGATAAATAGTAGTGAAAAATTAAATTGAACTGTACATGCCAAACTTGGTTCTATTATTATTTTTTTCTCTTTTCATTTGTTCTACATTAAGTGGGCCAAACATTAAATCATTGTTATGATGTTTTGCATATGTATTATGCATTACTGAATCCAGTTTAGAGAAATTAAGGGATCATCCTGCCAGATTCCTAAATATGTGAGTATATTCTAAATATCTAGAAAGGGTTTAAGAACACAATCCTGCAAGTCTTCAATTTTGGAAGGCAGGAAAAAAAAACCTTATTTTCCCTGGAATGCAGATGTTGAAGTATTGGTTAATTGGTAAGTAACAAAACAGCCAATTTGTCTGCTGATGAAACATCTAAGTTTATCTTTTAAGTGGATTAAAAGTAATTCAAATATAAATGTTTCATCAGCATGTAAAATTGTACTGCCAAAGTAATTCTCTATTAATTACTTGCAAATGAGTTACTTTTTTTTCTGTGTCTGAAACTTCAACAAATAGTCTTAATGAATTAACTCATAATGAATGTCTTTGAAAAAGCAGATCCAATACCAGTTTAATGTTCTGTAGTTTGCCTCTCCGTTGTATATGAAAGGGGAAAGTTGAAAATTGTTCCCTCTTCCTCACTCCCTCTCTCTCTGGGACTTTCCAGTTAAACAGCCCTTCCCTGTCCATCCTGTCTGAATCCAGTTTAACACACACCCCAACTGATCTGAGATGTTTGATTATATTAAGATATTAGGATGCTTACAAGCATCAGCAAGGGTGATAGAACAACCATCCAATTAGAACTTTCTCTGGCCAATACCTGTGCACAGAGAACCATCAGCCAATTGGTGCTCCTTTGCTGACCAGTAACTGAGTGCCTCATACCTTACCCTCTTCATGAAAATGAAATAAAATAAGAAAACAAACAGCTAGCATTGTCCCTTGTTCCTGTGTGTGCCTTGGTGGCAAACCTCTGTTGCTTTCCAGAATCCTAAGGCTGATTTCTTGTAATTCAGCATTTTGACTCCATTTCCTAATCATGCCAGCATTCTGCTATGAAGGAGGTGAGGGTTAGAGTGAACCAAGTATTCCCTCGAAGGGAATTCTTCAAGTACAAGGCATCTATCATCTGTCATCTATCATTTCTCTATCTATCAATCTATCAATCTATCAATCTATCAATCTATCAATCAATCTACCAATCATCTATCATCTATCATCTATCATTTCTCTATCATCTATCTATCTATCTACCCATCTATCTATCTATCTATCTATCTATCTATCTATCTATCATTTATCATCTCCATCCATGGACCAAACTCCCTTCCTTCCTTCCTTCCTTCCTTCCTTCCTTCCTTCCTTCCTTCCTTCCTTCCTTCCTTCCTTTCTTCCTTCCTTCCTTCCTTCCTTGACATTACTCCTAAATGTGCAAAGTGGCATACATAGAAAAAAACCCAGAAGATTAAAAATAACGCTACTTAACACTATGCATTATAATGCCTTGTACCAGAACAACAGCTAACATCTCCCAAATGCTCTCTTCCAGAGTCATATTTTTACTTCTTTACAGCAACCCTTTTAGGGAGGAGATCTTACATAAAAAAGATGCCATCATTCCTGCTAGGGGATCCTTGTAGATGGATCTGTCTTGGAGATAAGATCCTCAGTTTGGCTCCTCTCGGATTCTACTGTGTGGGCAGATGCACATTAGAGAAGGTAGCCTTCAAGATAATGCCACCAGCACCAGTGTATCTTCAAATTGTTTGCAATTATAAGACCCATCTAATTAGATGGGGGGGGGGGCTTCTTTTACCCCACTCTGGTACTGCACCATCATTTGCCATTCCCACAATTTGGAGGTGATCTGGGGGCTATAAATCAACACTGGGGGCAAGTTGTCCAATATGAGCCAGAGGAAAAAAGATTTCCCACTCAGCAACATGACCAGCATAAACCACAGGTTGCTAAACTATGGATATGAGGGAGGGTACCAAATTTCCCCTCAATAAAGAAGGGGAATGAAGCAGTCCTCCATTTCCTGCTCACTTTCCCCACTTATACAAGCAACCACCCATAGGATCCTTGCTTGGATTGCCCAGTATGGCTTAATTAAGCATGCCCATCATTTGACTTAAGCACCTGAGATCATGTCCTTGAAATCCATAAATATGGTATTTGATTTGATTATGGGCCATCAAGTTGATGCTGACCCTTAGCAACCACATAGATAGATCATCTCCAGGATGATATTCTCCAATCTGGCCCTTCATGGTACACCCATTGCCACTGCAATTGAGCCCATCACCTTGCTGCTGATCATCCTCTTCTTCACTTTGTTTCCACCTTTCCCAGCATGAAAGTCTTCTCCAGAGAGCTAGGTCTTCACTTAATGTATCACATAAAGTAGGATAATTTGAGCCTGATCGTTTATGCTTTGAGTGAGAACTCTGGGTTGATTTGTTTGATGATCCATTTGTTTGTTTTCTTGGCTATCCATGGCTATCTCAGGAGGCTTCTCCAACATCAGTGTTCAAAAGCATCAATACTATTTCTATCCTGCTTAAGGTTTCCTGGATGGCATTGTGTCGCTAATTTAGTTGGGTGAGGGAGATGCTCCCCATTCTCTTGTTCTCTTTTTAAAGCCCAGATAGCATTCGTGTTCAAAAAAATGGAACATTCTGCTTTATAGCAACCTACGTTTGCCCACAGAAATAATGGACATTATTTTTCTCTGGCAGCAGTGACCCCTTGGGAGGAAATAGCTTATTGCAGCTTCCTTGGTTGCCATTTTAAATCATAATGTTCTCAGCCTTGTTTTGGCTTCCTCCTCCTTTATCCACCATGTATGCAAATCCTATCATAAAACTTCCCCTTAGATTTATCTTGTTGGCCTGTTTAATCTTATGGTCAACAGCTCATGTTGCTGGGCCTTTTAGAAATTCTCTCTTCTTCAGGGACACGCAAGCTCCCTGTGACAGAGAATAGGGCAGCTGAGGGTGTGGACAGTTAAGTGGCAGAATCATGAACTCAGCTATGCCCTACTGGGTAATAAATCGACATACACTCCACATTTGATGAGAAAATCAAGTTCCAGGATCAGCTCTACCAGGATTTAGCTGCCTTTCTCAGCAGACCTCCTAGGAATGCAAGAATATAGTTGTTGATTTCTTTCCAAATGTGCACATAGATAATCATACTTCCATAGGACAGCAAATATGACACCTTAGACCACTGACAAGAGATTTCTTCACCCTCTAGATGCCTCCATTTAGTTAAAAGCTCTATTTGCCCTCTTTTTTTCAGTACAATACTGAAAAAATGTACTGTGGGGGTCAGAAGCATGTGTCATTTTTTTTCAACGGTCCTTGCATTCTAAAGCATCCCAGAGAAATCCCAATTCTTTCCTAGCCATTAGTTTCCATTAAGAAAACATCCACCAGTAACTCTGGATATTAACAAGAAAGGCCCATAAATGGGACCATGGAGCACCATCTTACATAAAGTGTTTACAGAAAAGGAAGTTTCTCCTCCCCTTAAGTTTGAAGAGGTCTTTCTCCAAAGTAAATGTCCATAGCTTTGTATCCTCAGCTTGAGACCTGTGATATTTGCTGTGGGAAGCTTCTGTGCAACGATTCTGCTTCGACCTCTGTGGAAATTTCTAAACAGCAGTAGGGTGTAATTTGCTAGAAGAGAACAAATTCACCAGAGTTAAGTGCAGCAGTCTTGCACATTACTTGAGGACATGTAGGTTACGAGTGAAACTGTTCTCCTACTATTCCATGAACCTCATTGATTGGCCACTGGCTTTCTTAATTTCTTCCTATATTTCACTTTCCAATATAATGTGATCTCCCAGCGATTCTCCCAAGGTTTTCTTGGAGTCTATTACTATGCCCTTTTATGTTCTGCAGGGAAAACCACTATTGCTGGGGTTGCTAAGCAAACATTTTATAGGCTTTCAGCCACCCCTTTATTGCCTTAAAGAATAAAGTGTATCTGTACGTGTTTCTCTGTGTGTGTGAATGTGTGTGTATAATACAGTGTGTGTGTGTGTATGTGTGTGAGAGAGAGAGAGGGAAGGAGATTGCATTTTTTTAAAAAAAGCAAAAGTAATATGCAGCCACTATTTGCTTCAAAAGGACCCAAGGTACTATGTGAGAAATGAAAATCTTATATGAGATGCTCTGAATTGCCAATAATGAACATTGAGTGCAAAAGCAAATTAAAAACCCTATGCTATGAGAGACCATTAGGAACAACATGGCATTTATTGAACAGCAGATGGTGATTAAAAGCATAAAACCTAGAATGTCATGCTAAGAAGAAAAATAACAAGGCTCATTCCATTTTCAGAAGTTGAACATTTCAATTATCCAAGCTGCAGACACAAAGAACAGCGTTAGCTCCACCAGCTCATGTGGCCTTCTACTACTGCATCTCCGAGTGAACAAAGGGACCTTGTTGCCAGTCAACAAGGTCAAGTCCAAGGTTCTAAGGGGAAGCAACAGTAATTATGATAGTTGGGTGAGCTGTGATGTGCAACTGAAGACTTCCTTGGCTGCATACAGCAACAGGCTGCCAAATCAGAGGGGTCTAGTTGCATCCTCCACAAAGTATCTGCAAGGGCATTCCTTGCATCAAATAACCTGGTTCTGGGGTCTGGGAAGCGGGCAGATTCTAAGCTGAAAGTTCTACATCTCTGATATCCATGGTCTTCCTTGAAGACTTGCAAGTGGAATGAATTCTTTCTATATACAGTAGATGGCAGCATCCATTTGGGGGCAGGAATCAAAGAAAAGGGGCAAGGTGGCACAAATGGCATTGCAATGCAAGAAATGCCTCTTTTGCATGTACAGTACAGTCATGCACACACTCTGCAGACACCATTGTATACAGAAAACATAGAAGAGCATATAAAAATAGAATGTCAAGAGAAGAATGCAATAGCTAATAAAAGAGCTCATGATATTGTTATAATTGGAAAGAAAGATGGACTGTGGGTCCAGCTTGGGTCTCCTCGTGGTCCATTGTCGCACTCTACATGCCACCATGCAAAATTTTCCTACATTACTGGAAATAAGTGCCTGCCCTTTGGAACACCATTCCCCCAAGATTAGATTGGCCCCAATCCTGTTCATCTTTTGGAAAGTCTTTAAGACTTGGCTATTCTCTCAGTCGGGAGGTTAATTTAGCCTGTGACGTTCTGTTTATTACTGTTGATTGGTTTATTCCGGGTTGCCATCCTTCTTTGGTTTTTCTGATTTTATACAATATAAGCTTTCTTGTTACTTCTGTTATTTCTTATTTATACTATTGTTTTAAGCTGCGTTAGCCATGCAGAGTCACTTTTGTGAGATGGGTGGCCATATAAATTTAAATCAAATGATCAAACTAACAGCTTACCTGTCTGCAAGTAAGTAGGAAAGGAGAATTAATCTGAGTGGCTGGAAAATTTACTAAAGAGGACATAATAAGTTTATTATTCAGATCCCTATAAATTCACAGTATAACAGGCCATGCCCAGAGGTGTCACCATCCCCATCCACAAGGGCAAGTACACTCAACCCAAGGAGCCCTAATAAATCCCCCTTCCAGCAGAAGCGTGGCAAGCAGGAAGTCCTTGGTTCTTGCCATCAGAAACAAAAGTTTCTAGCATGGCACAGCCTCTGTTGTGCAAGAACACTCCCAAAAGTTTCTTACTGAACAAACATCCAGACAATGCTGTGAATATTCTCAGGCAGTCTCTGGTCCTTATCAGTCTCCTTTGTCAAAGTCACACTGATTCAGGTAAGCCATGCCATTGCTGAAGTATCCTCAAGATAGAAAGATGTAAAACCTTAGCAGCAATTTGCCAGCCTTAATCACTTCTTAAATCTGTGTGAGTGGCTCTGTGAAAGTGCTGAGAGACACACTTTCTGGGCACTTGTGCATGACAATGGAAATGTTCATTGTTAGCATCCAGGTTTCAATTTTCTCAGTAATCCCGTTTCTAAGCAGGAGGTGCTGTTCCTTGAGAGCCCAACACTCTTAAAAGGCCAAAAGGAACAAAAGACCCTGGCAAAAGAGAGACGAACTGATTGTGATTTGGACTGTAATAATTGTTATATTACATGTAAACACATAAAAACAGACATTAAGGTAAATTTAAGTCAGAGTTTTCTCTGAATGTATTTAAAAAAAATCAGGAAAATATTAGAACACTAAAGTGGGTTTGCAAATAATTCATTTTTAATGGATGTGTTTCTTTATTATTAGGTTTACATCTCACCGTTCCTCACAGAGCCCAAGGTGATACACCAGGCTCATGTTATCTTTACAAACAACAACCTTGTGAGAAAGGTTGGGCTGAGTGTGTCTTCCCTACCCAAAGTCAACCAACAAGGATGGACTTGAATCAGGACTAGGGCTTCCTCAGGCCTAGTTTAAACCAGTTAAACACTATTCCAAGAAGAAAATTGATCCTTGATAGGTAGATCTGATGTGAAAAAATGTCCATGCACTATTAAGGTGAAATAAAAAACATCAGTACTAAAGGGACTTGAGGATGAGGAGACAAAAGAAGGAGAGAAGAAGCACAACCAGCAAATTTTATTAGGGAAGCATTGTCTTTAACATAAAAGTGTGCATGGTAGGACTAAAGTTTAAATAAATTTGAATTGTTTCTGTGATAGAGTAATGGGGAATGGAACATTTAAAAGCTCTTAGGCCATCTTGGCTGAACTAAAAACAAAACTAAGTAGGGTCAGTTCTGGATGGAAACCACCATGAAATCTCAAGGAAGTACGCAAGAGCAGGAAATTGCAAAACCATAATGGAAGAAGGCGGTTTTCTTGTGTCGTTGCAAAGACAACTACAGAGATGTATTTCTGTAGTCACTAGAATCAAGCTTGGCTCAGAGGCATCTACACTTTAATGAGCAATGGGTTGCTACTTTAAGAGCAGGTGAGTTGTGTAGATACAGGACCCTGAATATTTCTCATCTTCACAGCTTTCCTCCTGCCATCTACCGTTCCAACCCTTCTTCTCCTGCTGGACTCATTTCAAAGCTGAAACATGGATGCCTGGTTAGAAGGACTACATGGAAGTAAGCCATGGAATAAGGGAGAAAAACATGTTCATTTTATTCTCTAAGACCAGTCATATGGAATTTCCTTCTGAGTAGATATGCATAGCATTGTGAGGGACCACTCGTTGATTTGGACAATCTGACATTCAAGCAAATCATGTGGAACCTCGAAAGTCAATAGATCCAGCTAAGAATGTTAATTCTACATGGATGGAAGTAGCAAGCTATATCTGAACCCCCAAAAAACAAGAGTCTTTTTAATTTGACCTGGGAGTAAGTAGTTTACAGCAAGGAGGAGACTGCTTTTGAGTCTGCAGGTTAAACTTAAAGATGTTTACAACTGAAATGAGGATCCATATGAGCCTTACCAGGTAGACCAGGCAGGAAACATGACCATATAAGCTAATTCTACTATATTGTAAAGCTACATTAACAGAATCTTGCAAGTTTGAAAGTACAGATCTCCCCCCATCTCCTTTACAGCCCGAGAAACTAGGGAGGGTCCCTCCTGAGCTTCTTGCCCTGCCCACTATCCAGCTGCAGGCTATGCCCTCTCTTATCTGACCATTCCCTAGGCAGCATCTCTTCACCCCATCTCCCAGGTCTTTCCCACACACCATTACACCACCTTGGGCAACTGTAAACATGCCCATGTGGATTAGCTCAAGGAATGCAAGAAACTAGAAGCCATGAAAGCGACACCATCACAGTCATAGAATCATAATTTATCATAGCATAAAATAATATAGTATTAAAGGCAATCTCAGCATTACTCACACTCAAAGGTGATCTTGAAATGGAAAAAGAAAGTGGAAACACAATTCAGAGATGGGGGAATAAAGGATAACAAGTGTCCTCAATTCTATTCACATTGGCTGGGCAAATCTATACTTAGATCATAACAAGAGGCAAAATTTATAGAGACGATTAATGATTATGTCTTAGAACTGTTAGTCAAGGAGCCAAACGAGTAGAATCAGCCCTTGATTTAATGCTGCACCGTTCCATGAACTGACCAGGTTAGGCATAGAGGCATTGACAAACTGCTTAGGAACAGCAGGTGCGATGCTATCAAGCTCAATATAAGTGGGAAATTACCTAGACAATCCACAAAAGTCCATTAAATTTCAGAAAAGGGCATTTCTCAAAAATGAGATTAGTGGAAAGGAAGTTGAGCCAGGAAGGGAAGGAAGGTCAGTTCTCTCCAGGTTATTTAAACAACTATTACAAAGGCTTCTGTAAAATCCCACAAAAGGGAAAGGGTACAGGCTATTTTAGAAGAATGGCCATTAGTTAAATTACAGGACCAATTAATCTGTAAAAGGCAAGAACATTTCCTTTAAATAGGGAAAGTCTTTTCCAAATCAGATTAAGGCCAGCTATGTGAAGAGGAGGCAAAAATGACAAAAGGCATGAAGTACACAGGTAGGTATCAAGACCTTTAGATGGTAAATGCCTGAAAAAAATATAAAGGAGGGAAAGCGATGGTTGAAAAGCTAAACACATTTACTGCTCTGATTTTAGCAGTGGGAAATATTGAAGGTATGAACCATTGTTTCAGGGGAGACTACTAAACCATATATTCCCCCCAGGGCATACTGAATTAGCTCTGTATATGTTAACTGCAGCAAGGACATTATAAGCTTCTTATTGGAAAGGCTGTCCAATTCCCTCATTGGAAGAATAGAGAATCAGGTTGTGGAAGCATGCTTCGATGCCCCAAATAACTTTGCCGCATTCAGGTTTTCAATGTATAGAGTTTGCGTTTCAATTTCATTTGATATGAATCAGAAGAGATTTTCTGTTTTGACCTAATCTATTGTAGTTTATGGGTTAATTTGGTGATTTGCACTGGGTTGATCATGCTTCTTGATGTGGCTTTGATTATGAGTTTCTTAAAGTGATGTGTTATATTCAAACATTCGTAATTAATTAACGAGATATTGGAAAATTATAACCTCCTAGACATTTCTGGGGAAAAAAAAGTGTTTTCAGGGAAGACGTCTGAAAAATTGTGACTTGAAAAATTCATTAGCACAGGACTTTGGTAATGACACCAGCTTGAATAAAATTGTTAAAGGGTTAGACAAAGATTTTTTTTAAAAAGAGCATTGCAGAATAGAGATAAATTTCCAGATCTATCAACAGTTACAGTAAGTCAGAATAGTAACTGTGTGAATCCACAGTTTTGTTGAAGGGGGGCAGAATGTCGCTCAGTATTAAAATGTATGAAGCTCTTACCCCACCTTGTTTGGTCTCAGAAACTAAGCACATAGTACTTGGATAAGGAACTCTTTTGGAATATTACAGCTTTCAGCTAAACTGGGAAGTAAAAAAACCATTTTTTTTTTCAGAAGAAGACAGTGGCAAACTACATTTAGATTTTTGCTAAGAAAATTACACAGATGAATCCATGTAATCATAAGGAGCCCAATTTGAATGAGGCTTCACTTTTTAAATATAGCCTCAGGGAATTCTGATTTACTTGCACTTACTCTGGAGGCATCTGGCTGACCATCATTCAGATCAGGAGAGTAGACTCCACCGGATTCAGCAAAAGTCTTCTGTTGCCTACCAAAACAGTAAATCAACCACATTTTTTTAAATATACTACGTGCCAGAATTCTCCTGAGGAATATCCTACCACCTGGGGGAGACAGTTCTTCTGTATCTCCTTTCCATCATGTACTCAAAAGCTAAGAGCCTGAGAAAGGATGAATGAAAGAGGACATCATAATTCTTTCAAAGTACTTGGAAGGATGTCTCCAAACCTGTTCTAGTCATTCCAGAGGCCAGGACATCTTCAGTTACAGGGAGGAAGATTCTGAGGGAATGTTAGAACAGACCTCTTAATAGTAAGTAATAGTAATCGTATGTAAAATGACTCCACTGTCAAAGACCCAGAGAGGTGCTGGTTTCCAGCAGGTAGAGGCTAGGCACCCATCTGTCTGGGATGTTTTAATGGCTCCTTCCAATTCTGGGATTCTATGATTCAGCATGCCCTTTGCACCCCAAAACCTTTCTTTTTCTTCCTTTCATTGCCAAGTATGGAATGCTGTAGCTTTAGATAGTAGTCTCCTGTGATGCAGATAAAATCAGCAACCAGTTGATTTTAACTAAATACTAGAAAACAAGAACATTGGATCAGAGTGCATTTGAACAAAACATGCCATTGCTGTCTTGATGCTTTCCCAATCCAGTGTTCATTTGTTTGTTCGTTCATTCATTCATTCATTCATTCATTCATTCATTCATTCATTCATTCATTCTCAGAGAGAGGTTAGCCAGCTGGTGGAACTACAGAAGGGTGTGGAGATTAAGGGTAAGACTTGGCCACTGCCTCCATCTGAAGCCCTAGAGACTGCTAAACAAAGGCTCACAGCACTGGCTACCAGGCTAAGGAGATATACCAGAGAAGCAGAGGCCAAGAAGATAAATGCCCTGTTTGCCAAAGAACCATCCAAGATATACTCCCAACTGCAGTGCAACAGCACAGTAACAGCAGAGCCACCAACAGCAGACACTGAACAGTACTGGAAGAACATATGGGAGAACGAGAAGACACAGAACACCAATGCAAAGTGGCTGCAGGACCTGAAAGCAGACCACAGCAATCTCCCAGAACAGGGACCGGTCACCATCAGAGTAGCAGACATCCAACAGCGGGTCAAGAACATGAACAGCTGGACAGCACCTGGCCCAGACATGATCCACACCTACTGGCCAAAGAAACTGACAGCAGTGCATGAACACCTAGCAGCACAGATGAACCAGCTGCTGGCGGCAGGCTCCCACCCAGACTGGCTAACACAGGGAAGGACAGTCTGATCATGAAAGACCCCAACAAAGAACAACACCATCCAACTACCAGCCAATAACCTGCCTCCCCACAACATGGAAAGTTGGAAAGTCCTATCAGGCATCATAGCCGCCAAGCTACAGGACCATATGGGCCAGTACATGAGCACAGCTAGGACGGCATTGGGAACAACACCAGAGGCTCAAAACACCAGTCACTCATAGATAGAGCAGTTGCCCAAGACTCAAGTTCTAGACAGGCCAATCTGAGCAGAGCCTGGATTGACTACAGGAAAGCCTATGACTCAATGCCACACACATGGATCTGTGAATGCCTGGAGCTATACAAAGTCAACAGGACACTATGGACCTTCCTCAAGAACTCAATGGGACTGTGGAAGACAACACTGGAAGTCAACTCAAGACAGCTCATGCAAGTAGCCATCAAGTGCAGCATATACCAAGGCTGTGACTCCCAAGCTGGGAAAGGGGCTCCAACAGATCCCAGGAACAACATCAGAGCTCTTCGTCCAGAAGAGTGCAGTGCTAGGAACAGCCAAGAATCCTCAAACTCCCAGGTTTCCGGTAGAGGACCTGAGATTGAAGAACACACATAGCACCCATAGGGGTGAGAAGGGATAGTAGTAGTAGTAGTAAGTATAACAACCAGAGGATACGATGACATACAAGAAAAACTACAACAGCGCTAATAAAATCAGAAAAGAATATACAGAATAGTGAATAAATGAGTGATACCTGTAGAAACTAAAAATATATCCATAAAATGTTAATATAAAACTAGTTCAATCTTTAGCATATTATTAAATCTAGCCAAAAATAGCCACCTATTGCTCCATCTTCTCAGTTTTGTTACAATAAGTTATTTCGATACAATGATATTTATATAATAGATTCTTAATACTCTACTATTTAGCTGTCTTAAAGTATTAAATATAAATAAGAGAAAAGAAAAAAAAAGTGGATACTCCATCAATATTAATTACAGTTTTGGATATTAATGTTACAAGCATTATAATTATTTTACTTTGCTTCATAATTAAATATAATAAATATATAATGAATTTTTTAAAAAACACTCTAAAAATGCAGCCAGTTCTAGAGAAATCATGGTTCTGCTTTATGCAGAGCCAAGTGCCATACTGTTTCAATGGCTTATGTTTTTGTACCAACTGTGAAGGTATAGTTTTCCAGCTAGTGGACAATGGACTTCATTACTGAACAAATGACTTCAGAATGTATCAACATGATACAGGCAAAAAGCCAGCAGATAATCACATGGCAATATTGGCATGGGTATAGGTTACTCAGGAAATGTAGTCATGCTAAGGGAGCACAGAATTTATCCCCAAGGAATCCCATTCACTGCGGGTTAAACCGCTGAGCTGCTGAGCTTGCTGATCAGAAGGTCGGCGGTTCGAATCTGCATGACGGGGTGAGCTCCCATTGCTAGTCCCAGCTCCAGCCAACCTAGCAGTTCACATGCAAATGTGAGTAGATTAATGGGTACTGCCTCAGCGGGCAGGTAACGGCATTCCGTTTAGTCATGCCAGCCACATGACCACAGAGGAAGTGTCTACGGACAAACGCCGGCTCTTCGGCTTTGAAACGGAGATGAGCACCACCCTCTAGAGTCGGACATGACTGGACTTAATGTCAAGGGAAACCTTTACCTTATAGGTTACTCAGGAAATGTAGTCATGCTAAGGGAGCACAGAATTTATCCCCAAGGAATCCCATTCATGTTATTATCATTACTGGAGTCTGATAATAGTACACACCCCCTGCAACTAGAGAACAGATTTCTCTTTCCTGTTGATTGATGGGACTTGGTAGCCTGTGGGTCAGAATTAAATGGAGGCTCTTTGTATTTAAACTGCAGGACCCATTAGGATAGCAGCTTCAGGTTTCACCCATCAGCCCCTGGGCTAATTTAGGCAAGTGAAGACCTTTGAGTTTCAGCATGACCTTTGTTACTTTCAGTGGCAGGCTGAGATCCAGCTTCCTTTTTTGCTTTTTCTTTCAGATATTCCTCCCCACACTGGTTCCTAGCCATTCCTAGCATGCTTAGTTGGGGATATGGGGCCATTTTGTATTTCCAAGGTATTTCATCACTGCCATTTTTCACCAAGGAGGAGCCTTACAGCACACAGATCATTTCCTCTTGTAAGCCTCAGCTCTTTCTGGTCCCCAATTCAGAAGATGACAACATACTGTAGGCCCAAGGAAGCAGCTGAATGATTTTTTATTGGGCTGTCATGTAATTCTACCTACAAGCCTTCATGGTGAGGTTCAGCTAGATCTTCCAAAAACTTTATTTATTTCTTTATTTCTTTATTAAATTTGTATCACTGCCCATCTCCCCCCAAACTGCCCAGAGGTTTATTGTAAACTGCCCAGATTTTTATTGTAAATTCTGGGCGGTATACAATAAAAACCCAGTTAAAATTCAACACAATTATAAAACAATAAATGTAAATATAAATAAACAATAAAAATATAAAATATGATAGAATCCAGATTTATGTGGCCAAAGTATTTCATTTTTGCCTTTAATATCATTCCCTCAAGTGAGCAGTCTGGCTTTATTTCCTGGAGGATGGACTGGTTTGATCTTCTTGCAGTCCAAGGCACTCTCAGAATTTTCCTCCAACACCACAGTTCAAAAGCATCGATCTTCCTTCGCTCAGCCTTCCTTATGGTCCAGCTTTCGCAGCCATATGTTACTACGGGGAACACCATTGCTTTAACTATGCGGACCTTTGTTGTCAGTGTGATGTCTCTGCTCTTAACTATTTTATCAAGACCGGTCATTGCTCTACTCCCAAGGATTAAGCGTCTTCTGATTTCCTGACTGCAGTCAGCATCTGCAGTAATCTTTGCACCTAGAAATACAAAGTCTTTCACTGCTTCTACATTTTCTCCCTCTATTTGCCAGTTATCAATCAAGCTGGTTGCCATAATCCTGGTTTTTTTGAGGTTTAGCTGCAAGCCAGCTTTTGCACTTTCTTCTTTCACCTTCATCATAAGGCTCCTCAGTTCCTCTTTGCTTTCAGCCATCAAAATGGTATCAACTGCATATCTGAGATTGTTAATGTTTCTTCCAGCGATTTTAACTCCAGCCTTGGATTCCTCAAGCCCAGCACGTGACGTGATGTGTTCTGCGTACAAGTTGAATAGGTGAGAGTATACAACCCTGCCGTATTCCTTTCCCAATCTTAAACCAGTCCGTTGTTCCGTGGTCTGTTCCTACTGTTGCTACTTGGTCATTATACAGATTCTTCAGGAGGCAGACAAGATGACTTGGTATTCCCATACTGCTAAGAACTTGCCACAGTTTGTTATGGTCCACACAGTCAAAGGCTTTAGAATAGTCAATAAAACAGAAATAGATGTTTTTCTGAAACTCCCTGGCTTTTTCCATTATCCAGCGGATATTGGCAATTTGGTCCCTAGTTCCTCTGCCTTTTCTAAACCCAGCTTGTACATCTGGCAATTCTCGCTCCATGAACTGCTGAAGTCTACCTTGCAGGATCTTGAGCATTACCTTACTGGCACGTGAAATGAGTGCCACTGTTCGATAGTTTGAACATTCTTTAGTGTTCCCCTTTTTTGGTATGAGGATATAAGTTGATTTTTTCCAATCTGATGGCCATTCTTGTGTTTTCCAAATTTGCTGGCACATAGCATGCATTACCTTGACAGCATCATCTTGCAAGATTTTGAACAGTTCAGCTGGGATGCCGTTGTCTCCTGCTGCCTTGTTATTAGCAATGCTTCTTAAGGCCCACTCAACCTCACTCTTCAGGATGTCTGGCTCTAGCTCCCTGACCACACCGTCAAAGCTATCCCCAATATTGTTATCCTTCCTATACAGGTTTTCTGTATATTCTTGCCACCTTTTCTTGATCTCTTCTTCTTCTGTTAGGTCCTTGCCATCTTTGTTTTTGATCATACCCATTTTTGCCTGGAATTTACCTCCAATGTTTCTAATTTTCTGGAAGAGGTCTCTTGTCCTTCCTGTTCTATTGTCTTCTTCCACTTCCACGCATTGCTTGTTTAAAAATAATTCCTTGATTTAGATTGTACCTTTCTTCTATTTATCATGTTGATTTCTTTTTCAGTTGGCAAAGAAAACCAAGATATTATTTACTAAACGTTTTAGAGAAGACAAACAAAACTGATTAAAAACTAGAAAAAGAGAATAGGAAACTTAAGCACAAATAAGTAAGGAGGGGATAAAATATGTCTAAGAGGTTATAATTTTCCAATATATCATTAATTAATTATGATAAATTGAATATACTGCTTTAAGAAACTAAAAATCAAAGTTCTAAGCAAGGATAAATATCAAGAAGCATGGTCAACACAGTATGAATCCCCAAATAAAGTAATTTTCACAGTATGAATCCCCAAATAAAGTAATAAATTACAATAGGTTGAGTCAAAACTGAACATCTGTTCTGATTTAAATATCCCATGAAATTGAAATATAGGCTCTGTCCATTGAAAAGCCCAAATGTTGCATGATGCAGAAATCCCTACATTGAATCATAGTCCAGGATTGGTTTTCAATGTGAATTAAAAACTGTGACAGATTTACAAAAACCAGGGTAACAAACTTTATTTTGTGTTAAGTATGCGGTGGCGCTGCGAGTTAAACTGCTGAGCTGCTGAGCTTGCCGATCGGAAGGTTGGTGGTTCGAATCTGCGTGACGGGGTGAGCTCCCATTGCTAGTCCCAGCTCCTGCCAACCTAGCAGTTCGAAAACATGCCAATGTGAGTAGATTAATAGGTACTGCTTCGGCGGGCAGGTAACGGCGTTCCATGTAGTCATGCCGGCCACATGACCACAGAGGAAGTGTCTACGGACAAACGCCGGCTCTTCGGCTTTGAAACGGAGATGAGCACTGCCCCTGAGAGTCAGACACGACTGGACTTCATGTCAAGGGAAACCTTTACCTTTACCTATGCACAACTGAATGTTCATTCTGAGTTCTGGGAGATCTAAGCTATTTCTTACAGAACTGTATTTGAACAGCTTGATTTAACTTCTTTTCCTCATCTGTGTATGGACATCATTAGAGTCATCACAATAACCTACCAGCTCTGGAGGAACAAGATCAGGAAATCATGTGCATTGAGTATAATGGAAAATGGGGGATTTATGGATCCACATAACAATCCTATTTTCAAAATGTTTCCCTCTTGTTTTGGCAGCCTCCTTCCTCTTCTCATTATTTCTGCTGCTTCTTAAACCTTATCCCTTAATGTGTTATTAACATAAGGATTTCCTCTTTTATATCAGCTGCACCTCCCATCTTCCAGGCAGAAGGCTATAGGAGCTGCTGAAACACCAACTGTGAGCAGTATCAGAAGCTCTGAATTTGGCCTTTTGCTGCATTGTGTTTTTGCCAGCTACATGGGTAGAATGCAAACTATTTTTGGATGCTGGACCAACAATACACTTCAAGACCATTGTGTAAACATTCTGCCTGGAAATTGCCTTTTCAGTAGCTATACTCCCATAATGTGATGTTTAAATTTCATAAGTTCATCCTTAAATTTATAATAGGTCTGAATAAGGATCTCTTCTGTAGTGCATGGAAATAGCGAATCATTTCCTTTCTTTTCAGAGCTGAATTTTAATGTTTGCTGAAGTCAAGAAACTTTCAGTAGTATAGTTAGGAGAAAAATTGGATCTCCCAGAATAGCTTTGTTGCCCAGATATGCTGCTGGAACAAGCAGTTCTAATTTTGCAGAACATCTTTGTGAAAATCTATGGTAAGTTATCTTTGCTTAAAATATGCATACCCTTTCGTTAGTTTTAAAGCTTTAATTCAGTCCTTTGTGACCCATAGATTTGACCAAATATCCCCAGTTACAAAATGTTTTCATGTCTATTCTAGGAATTATTTTTATTATTCTTATTATCATCGCTAATATTATGAAATGTGGTGAGTAGTATAGTGCCAAAATGATGGAAATAATTTTATGAAACTCAGAATTAAAAAGGGTTCCTCCCATGTTTGGTGACATATTGAAGATCTGGGGAAAAGATTTAAGAAATTCTTAATACTTGGAAATAATCCCTAATTCACTAGGATGTACCCAGTGCAAGAAACACTAAGATCACTTTAAAATGGATGAATTATTTAGTTATCTTGTGGAACCACCATGAGTTAAAGGAAAGTGGCTCTTTGTAAATGAAACAAACAAACAAACAAACATATTGATTCCTGACTGGCTGAATAGCATTGTGATGTTATTAATGGTCCCTCCCTGTCTAGAATCAATCAGGGAGGAATGAAACTTGGTAAAAAAAAGTCTACCAAATCTGCAGCACACAGGGGAAAGTAACTGGAAAAACCTGCTAGGAACGGTTGGGGCTGAAAAAGTACAGTCACGGATGTCTCTGTGTGTGCTGGGCTCTCCTCTCTAATGTCAATATTTGGAAGATAAGATCTCACTGGAAACTAAGTAGGGAGTGCAGTTCAAGGTGAGCAACCCTTATTGTTGACAACAATGGGAGCACTTTGGACAGCAGTATCTCTCGAAAGTCAACACGGACACTTCTAACTGTGGGATTGCATGCAGGTTTTCTTAAAACTTATAGTTCATAACTCATAGAAGCAGGTCCATGGAAGGGAGATTTTTCTTTGTCTATGCTCAGCAAACATTTTTGGCTATTCCTCTAGGCTTTTGGCCAGGTAGTTAGGTGAGCTCTGTTGGAGAAGGTGATGTAGTTTTGTTTGGGGGGTGGTGTTATTGTTTAATCGGGGTGTCACGAGTTTGTAGTGTGATGGATTTAATCTTTGTAGGCTGGCCAGAGTCACTGCTGGGAGATAGGCAGCTCAATCAATCAATTAATCAATATTAGATCTGGATTTTTTAAATCCACCCTTCGGACAGGATGACTCTCTCTCTGCTTCCCTGTTTTCACCAATGACAGCTGTATCTTTTAAAGAAACCAGTGCATGACTGTATGCTCTACTGGCTTTTGAGGAGTGAAACTGGCTGAGAAATTTTGGAGAATTTCTGGATTCTTCCTTCCAAGTGGAAGGGTTCAACCCCAGTAAACCTGTTCTCCCTTCCCATGATTCTGATCACTCCTTTGATGTGGAAATGTGTTTGTTGCATGAGTTAAAACAGAACAAACATGATACAATTTTTGTGTGAGAGATCTATCACTGCAATAGCAAAGCACAGCAAGGCAGATGGCTTCAATTTCCTCCCAAATCCCTGTGATAAAGCGGGAGGAGAAAATATGACAGTTCATCAATGACACCCACCATATGCACCAGTGTGAATAAAAAGGAGCATTTAACATTCAGGATTGCAAAGACTTACTATTTTTCAGGTTGAAGAGAGCTGGATATTTTTACAATTCTAAATGCTTTTCAGGCAGTGTCTGAAAAAAAAATCATTATACAGCTCAGCCTTTTCTACAGATGATAGGCAGACAGATGTATGAGAGGGAGAGGAAGGGAGAAGAAAAGAGATGTCCCATTGTGTTTCCACCAACAGAGCTATTTTTAAAAAATATTCAGAGCTACATTACCTTAGCAGTTATGAATTGGGAACTGCACATGATGGATGGGACCTCAAGTAAAGGTGGGCCAAACCCAATAGAGGGTGGAGTCAGGAGTCAAAAAGGAGGTGTGGGTACAGTTTTCTCTCTTTGATACTGATTTTTCTCTCTGTGACATTTTCTGTTTTCTTTCTCTTAGTTTCTGACACTTACCTCTGTCCACATGCAATAGCTATTGGGAATGAGACAGACTGCTGCCACTGGAATGTTGAACTGTTGATGGCTTTTGAAATTAGGAGGAAATCTCAGGGCCTGGTTTGTCACCTCTTGGTTGAGAAATGTATCCATTTTGACTAAGCAGATGCAGAATTATCAACAAATTCATAGAGGTCCCTGGTGTAGAGAATACGGAAGATGACCTTGACAGAGATGTGGAAGCTCTGTTGCCAGAGCGATAAGGGGTAAAACACTTTTTAAAGTCCAGAATGTCCAGATAATGTTCAGAAGTGGCTCAGGCAGACACCTCCCTAATTTACTGAACTATAAGAAGGAGGCTTCAGCAAAGGATCGTTACTTTGTCGTGGTGCTGGAGCTTGAGCACCTCAATGATGCCATGAGCTAAACCGTGAAGGGCCACCCAAGACGGGAAGGTCATGACAGAGAGGTCAGACTAAAGGTGATCCCTGGGGAAGGTAATGGCAACCCACCCCAGTATTCTTGCCGTGAAAACTAAATGGATCAATACAACCAGATATATGTCGGTATACCATTAGAAGATGAGACTCCCAGGTCGGAAGATGGTCAAAATGCTACTGGGGGAGAACAGAGGATGAGTTCAACTAGCCCCAGACGTGATGACGCAGCTAGCTCAAAGCCGAAAGGACAGCTAGCGGCCGATGGTGCTGGTGGTGAACAGCGAATCCGATGTTCTAAGGATCAACACACCATTGGAACCTGGAATGTAAGATCTATGAGCCAGGGCAAATTGGATGTGGTTGTTGGTGAGATGTCAAGATTAAAGATAGACATTCTGGGCGTCAGTGAACTGAAATGGACTGGAATGGGCCACTTCACATCAAATGACCACCAGATCTACTACTGTGGACAAGAGGACCACAGAAGAAATGGAGTAGCCTTCATAATTAATAGTAAAGTGGCTAAAGCAGTGCTTGGATACAACCCAAAAAACGACAGAATGATCTCAATTTGAATTCAGGGCAAGCCATCTAACATCACAGTGATCCAAATATACACCCCAACCACAAATGCTGAAGAAGCTGAAGTAGAGCAGTTCTATGAGGATCTGCAGCACCTACTGGACAACACGCCTAAAAGAGATGTTATTTTCATCACAGGAGACTGGAATGCTAAGGTGGGCAGTCAAATGACACCTGGAATTACAGGTAAGCATGGCCTGGGAGAACAAAATGAGGCAGGACATAGGCTGATAGAATTTTGCCAAGACAATTCACTCTGCATAACAAACACTCTTCCAACAACCTAAGAGATGGCTTTATACATGGACTTCACCAGATGGACAACACCGAAATCAGATTGATTACATCCTTTGCAGCCAAAGGTGGTGGACATCTGTACAGTCGGTAAAAACAAGGCCTGGAGCTGACTGTAGTTCCGATCACGAACTTCTTCTTGCACAATTTAGGATCAGACTAAAGAGATTAGGGAAGACCCACAGATCAGCTAGATATGAGCTCACTAATATTCCTAAGGAATATGCAGTGGAGGTGAAGAATCGATTTAAGGGACTGGACTTAGTAGATAGGGTCCCGGAAGAACTCTGGACAGAAGTTGGCAGCATTGTTCAGGAGGCTGTCATGTTCTCATTTCAATGTGCTGTTAACATTGTAACGTTTCACATGTCCTTTTCTGTTCCGTGTTCCTTTCACCCGGGGTTTTTCCATTCATTCACCCTCCGTTGTTTTGAGGGCTTGGAATGTATGTTTGGGTTTGCGCTCCTGCTCAAGGTTACTTTCCCAGGCGCGTCTAACGGCTTCTAGCACCTGGGAGGGGGAGCGTCCTGACGAGGGATGGGGCGGAACTTGCTCACAGGCAAGGCTTTTAAGTTTGTATTTGGCGCGCTTTTGCTCATTCTCAGCTTTCTCTGTATTTGCATACTATTCCTTTAATAAATCAGTTATCTTTAAGCCCGAGCTTGTGAGACTGAGTATTTGGGATTAGGCAATCATTACATAAAGCTGAGAATCATTTTATCCCTTTTCCGCTAGCCCCATCCAATCGTTGGATAAGAGGGAACGCTAGCGATGACAGAACCTCAGCTTCGCGCAAGTGAGGGAAGCGAAGAGGAGCGGGAGGCGGCCAGAAGCCGGCCAGCGCTAACCTCGAGAGCGCAAAGAGCAGCACGTCGGGAGTTGCGAGATATCCAATTAGACGAGCTGCTGATATCCATGCAGGAGAGTCTCAGGAGTGAACATAGAACTGTTATGGAAAGAGCACCGGGGAGGGGGTCTCCACAATTGTCCTGGGAGCCCGAAGTCCCCTTGTCACCGAGGGTAACCAACCAACCCCCGGAGGAGCCGGTCACTCCAGCCCGCATGAGGGCATTAGAGGATAAAATGGATTTAATAGTGACGATCCTCAAGGATCTACCCAGAGAGGCAGAGCCCACCCCGGAGGATTGGGAGGAAGAGCCGTCACAGTACCCCAGGCACAGTACCATATCAACCCGGGGGAGAAGCAAGACTCGATCAGCCCGTCAAGGGGGGGAGCGAGAGGCAAGACCTCCTAGGGATCGACCACCCATGGGGGCTCTGCGTACGCTGACATTCGTGGCACCGCCACAGCCAGCTGAGCCGGCAAGAACCTTCCCACCATTTGGAGTAAAATTCGATGGGGATCCCACAACGCTCTCCTTCTTTATCACTAATGCCAAGCATTATATAGAAGATTGGGGTCGGAACTTTCGGTCAGAACATGGCAAGATCAATTTCATTGCCAACAAGCTGAGAGGAAGGGCAGCGGATTGGTATGTGCAACTATGCCAGGCTGAGGCAACTGAGTTAGAGGACTTCGATGACTTTTTGTGGGCACTTAAACAGCATTTCGAAGACCCCCTAGCTCAAGAAACAGCTAAAAATGACCTGCGGAAACTCTACCAAGGGTCCCTCTCAGTTGCCAAATATGCGTTGGAATTTAAAGCTTTGGCAGGAAAAGTGGAAGACTGGTCTGAGCCAACAATAATTGAATTGTTCAAACAGGGGCTAGAACCCGAAATCCTTCGATGGGCACTAGGAAGAGATGATCCCAAAACGCTATATGGGTGGATTCAGTTGGCGGGCAGCGCAGAAAATGCCCTACAAACCTATGCCCATACCAAAGAGCTTAGACAAACGCGTCTTGCCAGAGGAGCGCGCACATCTGGACTTGCCAGCCGCCCCAAACCGAAAACCTGGGAAGAGGAGAGGGAGCAACGGTTCTCCAAGGGTCAGTGCCTCAGGTGTGGGAAAGAAGGGCATCGAGCCACGTCGTGCCCGAGACGCCGTCCAGAGGAACGACAGACGAAACCTACGGTAAAGTCGCCTGCTCCTGCTCCACCGCGAAAACTGAAAGCAGCCGTCGCGGAACTGGACCCCCCAGAACTACCCTTCGGAGAAGAGGAAGAAGAGTTGAAATTCGAGCAGCCGGCGGGAAAAGCCTACCACCTGCCCTGAAGGGCGCCCTAGGGCAGGTGGAAGAAACCGGGCGTAACCACGATTCGGTGAGTGGAAATTTCCCCACACTGACTGTTAAAGTTAAACTGAGCTCAAAAACCAAAACTGTGGAAGTGTGGGCCATGCTAGATTCGGGTTGCTCCCGTTCCCTGATGCACCCTGATGTTGTGGCGGCTCTGGAACTGCCCACGTTCCCTTTGCCAAGACCCATGATTTTCACCCAATTGGATGGAACTATGGCGGGAGGGAAAGCAGTCAATCATTCCACGGGACTGGTCGCCTTACAGATGGGCTCCCATCAAGAAAAGCTGCCATTTGTGGTAGCTCCAGTGGGGGGTCCTCTGGTAATCTTGGGGATGCCTTGGTTTGTGCAACAAAACCCTTTTATCAACTGGCTGCATAGAACTGTGACGTTTGCAGATGGATTTTACAAAGTACCCGAAAAGGACCTACTGGAGGACATGGAGGGTGGAGGGGTAGCGTATACTACTGTGCAAACGCTTCAACCTCTTGAGGGACTACCCAATCAGTATCAGGATTTTGCGGAAGTATTTGGGGAAAAGGAAGCGGATCGCTTGCCACCCCACCGAAAAACGGACTGTGCCATTGAGTTTTTACCAAACGTAAAATTGCCTCACCCAAAAATATACCCCATGTCTCCCAAAGAGCTTACTACGCTAAGGGAGTTCATTGACAAAAACCTGGCTAGGGGTTTCATTGAGCCGGCAAATTCCCTGGTAGGAGCTCCTGTCCTATTCAGGCCAAAAAAGGATGGGTCATTAAGGCTTTGTACCGATTTCCGCGGGCTCAATGCGGTCTCAATATTAAATAAATATCCTTTGCCCCTGATCAAAGATATGTTATCACATCTGGCCAGAGGCAAAATTTTCTCAAAACTGGATTTGAGAGAAGCTTATTTTCGTATTCGCATAAGGGAAGGGGATGAGTGGAAAACAGCATTTAACTGTCCCCTTGGGGCTTTCCAATACAAAGTCTTACCATTTGGGTTGTCCGGAGCACCTGGGGTTTTTATGCAACTAATCAATGAGGTCTTGCATGACCACCTATTTAAGGGGGTACTGGTATATTTGGATGATGTATTGATTTATACTGAAACCATGTCAGAACATATCCACTTGATGCGTCAGGTACTGGCTAAATTGAAAAAAGCAGAGTTGTACGCGAAACTGTCAAAATGTGCATTTCATCAGTCACAAATTGATTACCTAGGCTATCGAATTTCAGCGCAGGGCATTGAAATGGACCCTGCAAAAGTAGAGGCTATTGTGGCATGGGAGCCTCCCCGTACCAGGAGACAATTACAAAGTTTCCTTGGATTCTCTAATTTCTATCGGGCATTCGCCCAAAATTTTGCAGAAATCGCTCTCCCCCTTACTGAACTGTTAAAAACTAAAGGACAGGGGGATACGCGACGTTCCAAGAACCCAGGCGCGCTCCTTAAATGGACTCCAGCCTGTCAGCAAGCGTTCGAAGCGCTCAAACAAATCTTTACCACAGAACCAATTTTACAGCATCCAAACCCCTCTAAACCCTTCGTTGTGCAAGTCGATGCTTCTGATTTCTCCATAGGAGCAATTTTGTTACAATCTGACCAATCCGGCGCTTTAAAACCCTGTGCCTACCTCTCTCGCAAATTCACGGAAACAGAGAGAAGATGGCACGTTTGGGAAAAAGAGGCTTTTGCTGTAAAAACGGCTTTAGAAACATGGCGACACCTATTGGAAGGCACTTCAAACCCTTTTGAAGTCTGGACTGACCATAAAAACCTGGAAGCTCTAAGCACCAGTCGAAAACTCAGTCCCAAACAGCTGCGCTGGGCTGAGTTTTTCAGCCGCTTCGACTTCACCCTTAAATTTATACCAGGCAAGAAAAACTTCTTAGCTGATGCACTCTCGCGCAGACCCCAAGATGCTGGCCCAGGACCAACGGTCCAAGGCACCGTCTGGACCGACAAACAATTAAGTTTGGCAGCAGTGACGCGCAGCCAGACCCGAGCGCAATCAACGCAGCCTCCAGCCGCTCTGCCTTCCAGCCGCTCGCCGCACTTGTCAATTCCCTCCGATTTGCAACAACAGTTGCTTTCCCACCTTAAAACAGATACTTGGTTGCAAACCAATAGACACATTTTAACTTTCACCGACGATCTTGCCTGGCGCAACGATCGCCTTTATGTACCCGATGCTATGCGAAAAACCATACTCCAGCGCTGCCACGATGACAAGCTGGCTGGACATTTTGGCTACGTAAAAACTTTGCACCTTGTTCGCCGGCAATTCTGGTGGCCAACTTTGCTCAAAGACCTGAAGGCATATGTGACTGCGTGCCCTGTATGTGCTGCGATAAAGCGCAAACCAGGCAAACCCCAAGGTCTCCTTCAACCCGTTGCCACCCCATCTGTCCCTTGGCAGGACATTTCCATGGACTTTATCGTTGATCTACCCCCTAGTCAACGCAAAACTGTCATTTGGGTGGTCAAAGACTTTTTTTCCAAACAAGCCCACTTTATCCCATGCGCGTCTATCCCTACCGCACAACAGCTGGCACGCCTCTTCCTCACCCACGTGTACCGCCTCCACGGTATCCCCGCCCGTTTGGTGAGTGACAGAGGCACACAATTTACGTCACAATTCTGGCGGGCATTTTTAAAACTTTTGGGTACAAAACAGTCACTTTCCACCGCCTGGCATCCGGAAACGGACGGATCTACAGAGGCGGTTAATTCCACACTGGAACAGTACCTCAGGGCGTTTGTTAACTACCAACAGGACAATTGGGTCGACTTACTCCCATTTGCTGAGGTCGCTTACAACAATGCTGTTCATCAAACCACTGGTCAAGTTCCTTTTAAAACAGTTTTTGGACGTGATTTTGTTCCTATTCCTGAACTTCCTCATCCTCAACCGCTACCAGCCTCCCTTACTGACTGGGCAGACTCTCTAAAAGACTCATGGTCTAATATTCAACTGGCTCTCCTCCATGCCCAGGCTACCTATAAACGCCATGCCGATGCAAAGCGTTCCCCAGAACCATCCTATGCTGTCGGGGATAAAGTCTACTTATCCACTAAGTTTATCAAGTCCCCACAGCCCTCTAAGAAACTTGGCCCTAAATTTGTCGGACCTTTTCCAATTATTGCTCAACTCAACCCTGTTACGTTTAAACTTGATTTGCCTCACAACCTTAAACGTTTACATCCTGTTTTTCATTGTAGTTTACTCAAACCCTGCCTGTCATCGGACCGCTGGCATCCGCAGCCCATTCCACCACCTCCCCTCATGATCGACAACCAGCAACACTTCGAGGTGACATCCATCCTCGACTCCCGACGCCAGCGCTCCACTTTACAATACCTCGTCCGCTGGAAACATTTCCCTCATCCTGAATGGGTTGCTGCTCCAGACGTGCTTTCCCCTCGTCTCGTAGCCCAATTCCACTCTGCCTACCCTGACAAACCTGCTCCATAATTTTTTTTTGGAGGGGCAATATGTCATGTTCTCATTTCAATGTGCTGTTAACATTGTAACGTTTCACATGTCCTTTTCTGTTCCGTGTTCCTTTCACCCGGGGTTTTTCCATTCATTCACCCTCCGTTGTTTTGAGGGCTTGGAATGTATGTTTGGGTTTGCGCTCCTGCTCAAGGTTACTTTCCCAGGCGCGTCTAACGGCTTCTAGCACCTGGGAGGGGGAGCGTCCTGACGAGGGATGGGGCGGAACTTGCTCACAGGCAAGGCTTTTAAGTTTGTATTTGGCGCGCTTTTGCTCATTCTCAGCTTTCTCTGTATTTGCATACTATTCCTTTAATAAATCAGTTATCTTTAAGCCCGAGCTTGTGAGACTGAGTATTTGGGATTAGGCAATCATTACAGGCGGCAACAAAATACATCCCAAAGAAAGAGAAAACCAAGAAGGCAAAATGGCTGTCTGCTGAGACACTAGAAGTAGCCCAAGAAAGAAGGAAAGCAAAAGGCAACAGTGATAGGGGGAGATATGCCCAATTAAATGCAAAATTCCAGAGGTTAGCCAGAAGAGATAAGGAATTATTTTTAAACAAACAATGCGTGGAAGTGGAAGAAGACAATAGAATAGGAAGGACAAGAGACCTCTTCCAGAAAATTAGAAACATCGGAGGTAAATTCCAGGCCAAAATGGGTATGATCAAAAACAAAGATGGCAAGGACCTAACAGAAGAAGAAGAGATCAAGAAAGGTGGCAAGAATATACAGAAGACCAGTATAGGAAGGATAACAATATCGGGGATAGCTTTGACGGGGTGGTCAGGGAGCTAGAGCCAGACATCCTGAAGAGTGAGGTTGAGTGGGCCTTAAGAAGCATTGCTAATAACAAGGCAGCAGGAGACGACAGCATTCCAGCTGAACTGTTCAAAATCTTGCAAGATGATGCTGTCAAGGTAATGCATGCTATGTGCCAGCAAATTTGGAAAACACAAGAATGGCCATCAGACTGGAAAAAATCAACTTATATCCCCATACCAAAAAAGGGGAACACTAAAGAATGTTCAAACTATCGAACAGTGGCACTCATTTCACATGCCAATAAGGTAATGCTCAAGATCCTGCAAGGTAGACTTCAGCAGTTCATGGAGCGAGAATTGCCAGATGTACAAGCTGGGTTTAGAAAAGGCAGAGGAACTAGGGACCAAATTGCCAATATCCGCTGGATAATGGAAAAAGCCAGGGAGTTTCAGAAAAACATCTATTTCTGTTTTATTGACTATTCTAAAGCCTTTGACTGTGTGGACCATAACAAACTGTGGCAAGTTCTTAGCGGTATGGGAATACCAAGTCATCTTGTCTGCCTCCTGAAGAATCTGTATAATGACCAAGTAGCAACAGTAGGAACAGACCACGGAACAACGGACTGGTTTAAGATTGGGAAAGGAGTACGGCAGGGCTGTATACTCTCACCCTACCTATTCAACTTGTAGGGAGAACACATCATGCAACATGCTGGGCTTGAGGAATCCAAGGCTGGGGTTAAAATCGCTGGAAGAAACATTAACAATCTCAGATATGCAGATGATACCACTTTGATGGCTGAAAGCGAAGAGGAACTGAGGAGCCTTATGATGAAGGTGAAAGAAGAAAGTGCAAAAGCTGGCTTGCAGCTAAACCTCAAAAAAACCAGGATTATGGCAACCAGCTTGATTGATAACTGGCAAATAGAGGGAGAAAATGTAGAAGCAGTGAAAGACTTTGTATTTCTAGGTGCAAAGATTACTGCAGATGCTGACTGCAGTCAGGAAATCAGAAGACACTTAATCCTTGGGAGTAGAGCAATGACCGGTCTTGATAAAATAGTTAAGAGCAGAGACATCACACTGACAACAAAGGTCCGCATAGTTAAAGCAATGGTGTTCCCTGTAGTAACATATGGCTGCGAAAGCTGGACCATAAGGAAGGCTGAGTGAAGGAAGATCGATGCTTTTGAACTGTGGTGTTGGAGGAAAATTCTGAGAGTGCCTTGGACTGCAAGAAGATCAAACCAGTCCATCCTCCAGGAAATAAAGTCAGACTGCTCACTTGAGGGAATGATATTAAAGGCAAAACTGAAATACTTTGGCCACATAATGAGAAGACAGGACACCCTGGAGAAGATGCTGATGCTAGGGAGAGTGGAGGGCAAAAGGAAGAGGGGCCGACCAAGGGCAAGATGGATGGATAATATTCTAGAGGTTACGGACTCGTCCCTTTGGGAGCTGGGGGTGTTGACGACCAACAGGAAGCTCTGCCGTGGGCTGGTCCATGAAGTCACGAAGAGTCGGAAGTGACTAAACAAATAAACAACAACACAATCTAAATAGGAAGCCAACAGACATGAGATGTTTTATACTGCTGACTTATTAAATGCCACAAGGATTCAAGAATTTAGTGGTCAATTGGCAACAGAAGACGCAGATTAATGCAAATAAATGGCTTCACAGCCTCTTCAGCTCTGTGACTGTCTACTAATAGAGTTCTTCCTTCTCCCTTGTTAAAGAGAGCCAATTTGGTCTAGTGGTTAAGGCAACGGGCTAGAAACCAGGAGACTGAGAGTTCCAGTCCTGCCTTAGGCATGAAAGCCGGCTGGGTGACCTTGGGCCAGTCACACTCTCTCAGCCCAAGCCACCTCACAGGGTTGTTGTTGTGGGGAAAATAGGAGGAGGAAGGAGTATTTGGTATGTTCCCCGCCTTGAGTTATTTATAAAAAATAATAAAGATGGCATAGAAAATAAATAAATAAATAAATAAATATTTGCCCATGCTTAGTGAATGAGAGGAAGTGAAGATGGTAGACAGTTTTGTTTTCTTGGGATCAAGAATAAAATAAAGGTGGACAATATGTTAGAGAAGTAAAGAGGAGATTTATCTTAGGAAGGAAGGCAATGACCAATTGTGATGAGGTCATGAAAGTTAGGGATATATCTATGACAAAAATACCAGAATAGTTAGCACAAATGGTCTTTCCAAAGCTAATACACAGCTGTGACACTGAGAAAGAGAGACAGGAAGAAGATAGATGCCTTCATTTATGGATTTGGAGATGGCTACTCAGAGTACCGTGGACTGTAAGCAGCATCAATCTATCAATCTGAAACCAAATGAAGACTGACTGCTCCTTGAGGTTACTATTGGCAAGCAGAGACTTTGAACATGAGATGAGTGGATGATGGACTAGAAAAAATTAGTATGCTTGGTAAGATTGAAGAAGGTAGGAGAAAGGGAATACAATGGGTAATGTGGATGGATAATATCAAAACAATTACTGAGATGACCTTCAAAAAACTGCATGAAAGAGGAAAAGAAAGTAAACATTTGCCCATAAAACCATGAGGAATTGAACCCATCTGGATGGCCTTTAACTAACTACCATGCAGCAGCAGCAGCATGTTTTGAGCTCTTACACCCATTGTAACAAAGGTCCAGATGTGATGATGCAACGCCATGGAGCAGAGCATGGGGCTATAAGCTTAGTATGCTCGCTTGCAAGTGTTAGTCTCTTTTTAAGCACTGAGACTGGTGAGGCTGGAGAAAGCTGTTCCATAAACATTTATCAGCTGCCTCCCAAGACCATCAAGCAAATGGCCAGGTATCCATTATCACAGAAAGACAGGGGGAGAAAGGCAAGGTTAACCCCTAGAGCACAGACCTATCTAAAGGGCTGATTTCTTTGCTGTGCAGTAGGTAGTCAAACATTGTGTGTACGGCTTCATTCTTTCTTCCAGCTAAAGCTTCTAAGCTAGCCAAATCAAGCTGAGGTGCCTGCAGCTGAGTCTTCAGATCTCTTAGAGATCCCTTCAAAAAACACTCACCCCAGTAATGTGGCTGCTAATATAAATATTGGGCAAGAACATTGCATTTTCAATGATGATTTTTTTTGGTCTTGCTTCAGTTTATGTTCTAAAATAGCGTTAACTCTCTGAAACCAGATTTTTTTTTCAAACACTATTGGACCCAGTAGACTTTGATTACATTGCTATGTCACCCTATCGCTTCCCTAGGCCCCTGCAGCTCAAAAGTCCAAAATAGTTATAAAAACAAGGATGTGCTGGGCCCAAAATAAGCTGCTCAGTTTTGTCATAGTGACTGAAGACAGTGTGGCAGGTACATCGTAGGATTGAAGATCCCACTTTCCAAACTCCCTGCTGTGCAAGGATGTTGCCCAAGGCAGATATGGCCACAACGGATTTTCCAGTGGATTCTCCCCATGTACTTGAAACCAGAAGTATACAACATACATCAAATTTGAAACAGGGTTTTCCCACTTTGGTGGGATGATTGTTCTGACCTTATTAGAGGGACTGAAACTTTCAAGCTTGGAATATTTCCATTAAGGTTAGAAGGGCATCAAGATATTTCCTTACTAGACATCAGAACAGGTGATTAAAACTTCAACCAGAGCATTTCAAAGTGAAACCATTTTGAATTCAAACACGTTTCCACACCTTTACGTGGAACTCAAATTAGCATGTGCCCCAACTGAAGTATATATATTTTTTCTTTTTTATATTGCACATTTGGAATATCCAATATACTTCATATATGTTAGAGCTTAGGTGACTTAAGGTTGGATTTGTCTATTAGTTGAACAGGCAAGGCCACTAGAGAATACAAGGACTGTAGACTAGGAAGTACACACAAAAAATCACAGAAGAAGGCAACAGCAAACCATTTTTATTATTGTCACTAAGAAAACTATAGGAATATGTTGGAAAGAGACCATACTTTGACTAGAATCTAAGCTCTAAGCCATACCACTTCAAAATGTATAAGTTGAGGGTCATATGGAATGAAAACTATTCACATCCTACTAGGATGTGATGTCAGGGAGAAATATAGGTAGAAACATTTTTCGACATTTATTTTCTACCATGGATGGAGTATTTTGTCATTTAAGCCTCCCTCTTCAGTCTGAAGAGGCACCACTCAGATACAGGTTTATCACCTCAGTGATAACTAGGCCCAAGATGCCAATTCAAGAGATTCTCCCACAATGCACTTGCAGAATCGAACTGAAGTGTATTTACCCAATTAGCTAAGAGACTGCACTGCGTATTTGCTGACATAAGGCTCCGTAACCATCTGCTTTTCTTTCCGTTTTTTCCTAGGAATCACTTAAGGAACTCAGTCCGGTGTGTGTGAATGTCACTGCTTGAAATGAAAATTGGCCAAGCTGACTGACTGCTATTTCCCAGACCAGCTGTCAGAATCAGCTCTACTTGCTAAAGAATTCCCCTTCTCTCTCTCCCCCCCCTTTTTTTTTAGTTTATTGAAAGGGAAGGAAGGAAGGAAGGAAGGAAGGAAGGAAGGAAGGAAGGAAGGAAGGAAGGAAGGAAGGAAGGAAGGAAGGAAGGAAGGAAGGAAGGAAGGAAAACCCTATGAGCAGTCACTTTCAATAACACAGAAGCTCACATGCAATTCCAAATTATTACAAAAACTATTAGTATTATGTTCAACATGAATTATGCAAAGCATTACATTTTATGCAAATGTACTTACTTTCCCAAGCTGACACAACATCTGTGTTTTATTGTGGAACTACTTTTGTTTGGGGCTTTATTATTAATATTATTTTATTATTCATTATGTGGAATTTATATGGCAAACTAACATGCTAGGAAGAACACTGCAAAACATAGAGGAAGGATAGTTTTAGTATATCAAATAAGAAGCATTCAGGAACAATAGTAACTGTTTATCAGGTTATAATCTAACCAGAAAACATTAGAAACCTTTGCACACACACAAATGAAGGATAGGAATGTGCTTGCTTTGAATAAAAGACAGCTAATTCTCTCTAGAGTAAAAACCTTAGGCAAGAGCTGAAGTGCATGGGCACAAAGCAAAAATTCCAGTGCCAGTAATGGTCTAAGAGTTCTGGTGAAACTAAATCACTTTTGAACAAAACTAACTGAAGAGCACAGGAAGGGTGCCAATAATCCTAATTGTAAATCATCTTTTCTTTACATTACCTCGCTGTCAAGATAAAAATGCAAACAGTGGAAACCCATTGCTTGGGAGAAAATACTGTGCAACATAAGCATTATCCAACAGGTAATTTGAAAAGATTAGCTCTTTCATCCCATAGGAAGGATGAAACCCAACACAGCTGATTAATGCATTGAAATGAACGGGTTGACGCAGAAATATTTCTGTATTGGATGTTGGACTTTTACAACGTTTGTGAGGCTCTTTAGAATAAGACACTGATAACTGGATTGGTCAGAAGAAACGTTACGTGAATCCCTGACTAAACATTGCTTTACCCATTACTTTTACATTCACAGCAAAATGGAAAACTATAGGGGGAAAAATAGCTTTGCAAAAACCTACCCAATGGATGACATTTTGCAAACAGTATGACAGCAGCCCCGAGAGGTTTCTTGAGCAAGCCGCACTGAAATGAATGAGCATGTCATGCTGGCCCCCTTAATTCCACCGGAATGTTTAAAGAATGCCCCGGGAGGGCGTTTTACTACATAGTAAAGAAGAGTTGTAAGTTCCACCCAGTCGGAACCTATGACACACATTCAGACTGTGACAGAAGCAGACAGCACACATATTGGGATAGAAACACATTTTCTCAGCAAGTGATGATTGCAGTTTGAATGTTGGAGTAATAGAGAAAGCAGGTTTTTGCCTTAAGAGAAAAAAAATGTTAAGCCTGCAAAGAAAATATCCATTTATTGGGATGGCAAAGGAAAAAAAATATAGCCAAGTCCTGTGGCAGAGATTAAGGCATTGTTTTTATTTTTATTCAGTCCAAAAATCTGTAGAGACATTTCTTTTCATCTATTGCCAAATATACACACCAGCTGCAGAAAGCTGTGGGATCTAGACAGACAAGTGGCCTGGCGCAACTGAATGGGCCTAGCCCGCAGCATCTACAGTAGACTCAAAATGGTTGTCATGGCAGCATGTTCGAAGCCCCACCCCCTTGTACTACCATCTTGACTTTTTTGATCCCCAGCCCACCCTAAGAATGCCAGTCAGGGCAACTGTCCAAAGTTAAGTGCTTTTTTTTAAAATGATACTGGTCACATGCTGACTTTGTCAGCATGTGACCCCAAGTCTACTAAAATGGATTGTCCCTTCTACCCAAAATATACTGTATCAGAGTTAAAGAATTAACCCAACATGATTAACCTGGTTTAACCTTTTTCTGGGTTCACACAGCACACTGAACTATAAAGTAATCAAACTGGCTGAGTTTGCATAACATTTTATGGTATTTTTTTAAAAAACCATAATCAAGAGATGAACACTAAAAAGTTATGCAGCCACTGGGTTTGAAACTGGTTAAGTCTGTTGTGTGTGATACACATGCACCCCTAAAGCATCTTTGCACAAAAGAAGCTCTCACAAAACCCGCCTCCTCCTGCCCATCACACTGCCAAATTTGGCCTCAAAATACATAAATTCAGTAGAGCAATTTCTCAGATTTTTTTTCAGAAAATAGAAGTGTAACCCCTTTTAAAAACATACCACGTGAAAAAAAAAAACATGAATTTTTCAACTCCCCCCTGATGGACTTATTGTATCACCTCTATTCTCCCTGAAACCTCTTATATTTTTATTTTTTATATATTTTTAATGCGGTGGCCAGATCCAAAACGAATTCTCTTTCCTATCCTAGACGATGATTGCAAATGGATGAAATCTTTGCTTCCCTATGGCCTTGAATATCCCAATAGTTTTTAACCTCCCTGGAAAACTATGATGATGGAAGAGGCTTGAAGTTTAACTCATAGCGAAGAAGGTAACCATCATTGTAGATGTACAGCTTCCGATCTATAGGGCTGTAGTTGATGCTCTGAATGGTTTCCAGCATTTTATCTACAATGATGGTTATGCTCCCTTGTCTTCCAGTGTTGGTGTCAAAAGTGTAGAAGATTTCTTCTTTCCTAGTATTGAGAGGCCTGGTAGCATAGAGCACTCCACATACAATAAAAGCATTGGAGACCGAAGGCCTATATTGTTTTGTTTCCCATGTGTTCAGCACATCAAGAGATGTTTCATTAAGTCTGCTAATGACAATGTTACCTTGGCTGGCTTCTGTTGAGTAAATAACCCACAACCCACTCTCATCCACGGCAAAATCAATGTCTTGCCAAGATACCCCTGCATATGAAAACCGATTGTTGTAAGCAGCATCTGGAAGGGTCTTCCTCAGCTCTACCGTATTGGAGCTTAAATTTAACTTAGCCATATCTCTTGAGGAATATGCATTATAATACATGTAATTATTATAAACAGCTGTGCCACTTCCTTCGCCATACCGAAACTGGTTTTGCTTGGCATACTTGAAGAGCAATAAATCATCATAGGAATTGTAGAGTCGATAATATTCCAGGTATCTTCCATCAGTATTCAGAGGTGCAACCCAATAAAGTTCATTTCCAGGGTTAAGAGGAGATGAATATCTGCCCCAGGCTCCATATTTGAAAGCAAACCCTCTCCAGTTGAGCTGTATCATGTAAGGCTGGCTGATGTTCATAATTGGGCCATGACCGCAGTTCCCTATAATCAAGAAAAAGCATAATGTTTAAATGTGGGAGGTATTCAAAGATTACAAATAACTCAGGCAGGGAATAGATTCATGTCTCCAGAATACCTGACACCCACTAAGCTCCTCGTCAGTCTTGTGCCTTCTGGTACCATTCCTCTCTCACCATTTACCATCACTTCCCTGGTTGTGATTTCCCCAGTCAGACTTACACAGGACTTTTTTTTTTTTTAAGACTATGTATCTTGGAATTTTCCACCCAGAGTCCCTCTTTTGGGGGAGATGGGCAGTAATTAAATTTGAATAATAATAATAATAATAATAATAATAATAATTTCAGGCACACAAAGAAATGAGAAATGTTGCCACTAATTTTTAAGAGAAAAAGGTCCATGGGCCTTTAGAAAGATGTGAAGACTGCATGCAGCCTGAGGCCACAAAATATCTGTCTACAATGTATCTTACCTATTGATCAGTTAGTCTGCAATAGTTCTAGAGAAAAAATATTCCAAGATGACGTTCTTAATGAATTAATAATTCTACACAAAACTGATGAGAAGTGTCAAGCTCAGAAAGGAAATCAGTATTGTGGAATCTTGATTCTACCATTTAGTATTCAATAAATTAGCTAATAATTTCTTCAAGAAGGGATTTCCGGATGCAGGCCAAATATCAAACAATATCAAACAACTTTGTCTTTAAGTAGGGTTGTAATTTTTGAAGAGTTCATTGTTTTGAGAATTTGTACACTGCCTTTCTAGTAAATGATTATGGCCATAGTCATTCCTAGCCAACTTGTGCTGATCAAATCTGATTATCTAAATGAAAAGTTACAATAAAAAAATCCCAGAAAAAGACACAGGCAGACTGTATTTCTGGCAAGAAAACTTCAGACATGTTCATGTAGCTACTAGGAGTCAAGCTCAACTCAAGGGAGATGTCTTCTCAGAGCAATTTTTTTCCCCTTATCATGTCCATATTTTCTACCAGATCAAAGTTCAAAGTACATCAAGCCTACTCCTCAATCTTAGTCAGCAAAAATCTCAAGATCAATGTTGAAATGGAGTTTTGTAAGCCAGACTTCATGACTATTCCTAAAGTGGTCTACTACCAAATCTTTTGGCCAAAATAGTTAGCAGTCCCTCCACTGATGTTCTTTTCTTCTAGGATGACTACTGAAGGACAGAAAAGAATCCTCCTTAAAGATCTAGATAGCTCAAGGGCTAGCAATTGCTGATCCAAATTTCAGCCCACTAATGCATTCATACAACTGGTACCAGGTCTCCTATTTGCTTCTTAGGAACTTAGAAATACATTAACCCCATTACCCAAGATTTTTCAAGTCAAAATGCTGGTCTCTGAGCAAGTATAGATTCTCAGATTTGTCATCTATGCACAATTCTTCTCCTTTCCAATCCTTCCCTAATACCAAGGAAAGGGCTGAACGGCTGTTCTCTGTCAGCAATCAGAAGTATCATTAAGCATATTAAATACTTAAACTGGACTTTGAACCATCTGTACAGCAAAGGAAGCCAAAACAATGGATGTACAGTAGATCCAACTGTTGAAATGAACCCAGGTACTGTATGATGCTGGCAACGGTCTCTTGTGTCTTGTCTCAATTTTTGGGCAATATGTCCAATGCATCTGATCTGGCATTATAATGCCTGCCAAAAAGAGGAGCTCTGCAATTGATTTTCTTCCTGGAACTATAGAAAGAATTGTGGAATGGTCTGACTTGTACATGAAATAGATGAGTACATTACTGGCCTTTGATGGTTTTAGAGAATGTCATCACCAAAACTGTCAATTTATATCTCTGAGGCTTTCCAGTTTGAAGTTCTATTGCAGCTAAGAAATAGACTTGAGGTATCTTTTTACATTGATCAGATTTCACCTTTGGGAACGATGGAAGTCAAATGCAAACTCTCTGTCGAGGCCTTTTATAATAAGCAATTGAACTGTGATTCAAACCATTCAACGCTCTCTACAGTTGGCATCTACTACTCTCTGTAGCAGGTGAGGAAACCAAGAGAGGCTTGATATGTAAAAGACATCCATGAATTACAAAGGAATTAGCTCTAGGTTTTTCTTCAGTTTCAGTATCAGTTCCCTGCAATGCTTTTTAACAGATATTTATCTCAGTTTTAGAGGTCGAAAATCAAACATGAATGCCAAATTCAGAAAAAGCTGCATAAGGATTTAATATCTATTGGTGAATTTTGATTTGTTGTTTCAGATAATTACAATTAATGCATTTGTTTTCTGTTATACTACACTTTAGAGAAATAAGCCTATTAAGTTTTATGTATACGCTTTCATTTAGGAAGGTTTTTGCCTTTTTAGAAGAAAAAAAAAAGATTGTGGCAGGTTTCTGCACTTAGAATGGGAAATAAGATATATAAGGATAATCTAAAGCAATAATGCCCATCAAAACTTGCTGATTAATTTTAATTTCTAATGTGAAAGAAGGGATAAAGTATATAAGTGTAATCCTAAATCTTGTATCCTCCCATGCCTTTATTCTGGATCTACCACTCTTCTGAGTATTCATGAGGTACTAAACTCAGCCCCAAAAATGTTGTGGCGCATTGATCTAAAAGTATGGCAATGATTCGAAGGGGGATCAAATGACACCTTATACTTTAAGCCACAAATATCTATTTTTTTCTTCAACAAGTTCCATGTTCAAGAATTGCATGGCAATTCTTATCAAGAAGTGTATAAGAATGTGCCATTAAAAAAGCCCACTAATAGGTAAGAATCTCATCTTCAAATCTCTTGGTATTACAATCTTGATCAGAATTGACCCCATCCCTTTGATTCACTCATTGAGGAAGCAAATGGGACATAACTCTAGGCTTTATATTATGTTTTAAAGGCTACAGAAATTGTTCTTGGTCCACAGAATTTGCTCTATGTGTATCAAAACATGGAGAAATTTATTCTGAAATGAAGGGTGATATCATTTTAGATTGCAGCTGGGGCAACATTGAAAACTCCACCCTACGTTGTAACAATTTATTGCACGTTTAAAGAGGTATGCTTAAACGGTTGCCTTGTACAGGATGAAGAAAGGAGGAAAATCATAGTTAATATGTAAACCTCCACCTGCATTTTTAAATTATACAGTCCAGCTACATAACAGAGATCTGATATATATACACAAAATCCTCGATGTTCAATCATCCATACAGCTCTGTAAAACACACCAAGGTTACTATTCCTATAATGCTAATAGTAACCTAACAGAACTAAGGTCACCTAAATTCATAGGTGACAGAGTTGAACAGGGATCTTCCAAACTCACACTCTGGATCACTATATAATCAACATTAGCTTTTGGCATAGATACCTATCTGAATATACCTCCATCAGCACAATAAAAAAGCCAATACAGATTACAGTCATTTTATGAGCCAGGTTTATGGCTAAATGCCTTGCAGCTTACCAGCTTTTAAATCAATAGCAGCCTTTTAGACAGCTGAGATGTAAGGTAATATTGCCACTGTAATTTATAGTTTGTCCTTAACTGTCAACACATTGACTGAATTAATATTCCTAAATCAGTAACATTCTTTTCAAATTAAATGCTTATTAATGACTTGCATAAATCTGAAAATATACTTAAAAAGAAACACCTGTACCAAGCTGTGAAGGTAAAAAGAAAGTGTCACAGCCAGTCACATACATTTAGCCTGACATAGTTTTTCATGTCACTAAACTAAGCACTGATCTAGCTTCAATTTAATAATTCATGCATTGTTTCATAAATTAAAAAAAAATTCATCTATTCAGCCATGAGACTTTTTATTATACAAAAGTAACAAGATTCCTTTAAAGTGATCTCACACCTCAACACTGCTTTGTGGGGTTTTTTTTTTATTATTATTATTATTATTTATGAAGTAATCCATGAATTATTAAAGTTACAAGTTTATTTGATTTAATAGCACCAAACATGGTTAAAGTTTCAATATTTTTCCTTTTATTAAAATAAATAATAATATTTTATGAAACAGTCTTTAACACAAGCAGAAAAACAGTATGCTGGGCAGGGAGAGCCATTCAATTCCTGTACAGGTTTTGAAGATTGTATGAAGCTTAATTTTGTTTAATGTAAGCCTGCTGAACCGGAACTTAAGGTTGAGGGATGAAAGAAAATAAAGTACCATCTCAATCAGGAAATATTCAAATGCTTATGAAATGAATGCACATCACTTCTAACTTCACTATTTAAACTTCTGCTTTTTCTGTCCTTTGCATTGATATACTCCCTGCATAGCTCAAAATCCAAATACAAGATAACTTGAATGCTAACACAGAAATATTGGGAATGTTTCACACACTAGGGTAAATAGCCAGTGATTGACCCTTCACAGCATAAATCCAGGATGTTCCCTAAATATTCTAGACCTTCACTGGCCTTGTTTTCCAGGCATGGTTAACCCAGAGCAGATATATCAGTATATAGAAAAAGATGGCTATGGCTCTCACATATTTTGGAAAACATTGTGAAAGCACACTGTATTCAACCAAAAATATCCACTGGACCTACAATGTACAAAATGGCATGTGGAATACTGATTTAATAGAAATTCTACTTTCAAAAAAACCCCTGAGATACACAGTTCTGTAGGAGGCATAGAAACCAGGGGTTCTTTCTTTCTCTCTTTTTTTTAAGGAGAAACCAATGACCTTTAAGGATGAAAAGAGGCAGACTTTGATCTTGGAATGGTGGCAATCATCTGTTATCATGGCAAAAGATTGTGCTGCTCTATGGAGCTGGGCCTGAGTTAGTTAAACAGATGGAAATGTCAAGGAATTGCCAAAATGCGCTTCAGAAAACAAGAATGTAATTTGGCACCTGCCAAAGGCTGTTTTCCTCTCCAAATGAGTGCTGAGCTAGAAATGTGCAGGTACAACAGTGGAGATATTTTGCTTGAACATCACTGCAAACTCGGCTAATCCACTCTATGGAGCAGAACCATGAGGTGGCTTTCTAAAGCTCTGCCATAGTCATTAGCTTCATATATTCTCATTAGATTTATAAGCTTAGGTGGTGCTGGGATTTCCTGGCACTTTTGTACACACCACAAAAAGAAAAGGAAGAAGAGCAAAAGAAATGCATTGGAAATAGGACAAAGCATAAAGCATGCCCAGCTTGGTGTGGACATAATAAACCTTGTATGAACCTAAAGCGAGCAGCAGCCAAATCAGCTGGCAGGGGAAAAGGTTTACGGCTATTTGGAGAATGTACTTAACTATCTGCTCACCTGTTTAAATGAGGAATACAAAACAGCCAAGAGAGGGTGCAGAGCTACTTACTTTGAATGCAGAACAACCAGGTGCCACCTTCCTTCCTTGCTGTGTTCTCAAAGATGCAAATTCAGTGAGAGGAGTTTTCAAACAACAGGGTAGAACAAATAGACTCTAAACATTTGGCTTGAACTGTCTTGTTCCAGCACAGGAACTTAAGGAGGAGGGGGGAATGTGTATACGCACACTGATTTCCATACTAGTGGAAGTATGTACTAGTGGGTTGGTGGGGTGCATAATTTATCTCCTGAAATCAGCACAGGCTTGCCTCTTCACCATTACCCAAAGGTTCTTCCCTGCCTGCATACCAATAAACACACCCTTCACAAAGAGAGATTCCGACTATGCAGAATTCCTACTTCTGCAGGGAAGCATTTGCATGTGTATTAATAAGTATAGCAAGGCCTTCCACCTCTCTTATTTCATTCTGAATCTGCAGACATCTCAATTCAGAAAGGAGTGAAACAGGGTTGTATTCAGGCCCTGCTTCTTTTCAATATCTAGGCAACTCAGTGACCACCAGCTTAAGCAAAGCAGAATTCAAGCCCTCTAAACTTAGACAGCAGGCTGTACTCCTTTATGCTTCCTATTTCAGGTTGGCCTTCAAAGAAGTCTATGGGCCCTAATGGATTAGTGTAGAAAAAAAGGCTTACTATACTATTATAAAACCAAAATCATGGATTTCTCAACGGCACTTAGATCCCACAAACATCAATGGCAGATGAACAATAATAATAGGGACCAGGTATATCCTTTAGATTTCTTGGCATTGTATTCCAACCATCTGGAATCTCGCACAAACAAATTGAACTTATTTCTGGCAAGGTCAACAACAGTGCTAAGGCCGTATTGGCCTTCTTTTATATCTAAGGAGGCAAGAACATCCCTGCTGCCATCAAATTCTTTAAAGCCAAATCCAACTCCCAGATGTTACACAGCTCTTAAAGCCCGTAGATAATATCCAGTCCATATTCCTAACAGAGCTATTCCAAGGACCTTGCTGCATTTTGCAATGAAGAATTTTATTTGGAAACTGGGATGATCCCTCTGGAATCTAGACTCTGAATGTGCTGCCTCTCTTCCTGACTCAGGCTTCACTTTTCCAGCATCTCCCTGGGTGTCATGATCCCGCTTGGTGATTTTTCCTGTTTCCAGAAAGCCAAATTCAGACCAATCTATATCAGTGTGGCATCTTGGGTTCAACCCTCCTGGCATGGTGCTACCAAGAGCCACAATCCAGCAGCAGGTATTTTACATACAGTAGCTCTCCAGGTGCAGGAGGGCAAATTAGGTCATCCCTATTGGCAGAAAAAAACCTGGAAAGCCTACATGCCAGCAAATTACCTGTTCAATATTACCTGCCCAACATACTGTAGAGCTTTTTGTTGAGTCCGTATTAACGTCTTGCCCTCTGCAATACTGGAGGGCAGGGGTAACAAAGCTATCCTGTGACTTGGAGGAACCTGAAACTACAGCCCACATGTTCCTTCAGTGTCCTTTCTACAGCAACTTGTAACTTACCCTCCTAACTCGGTTTGCTAACAGAAGTTCCACCTGTTCTGAGGACAATCTCATTGGTTTTTTACTGTTGGAGTGGAACCTTCCAGGACAGTCACAACCTTCCTTTCAACTGTCATGGCTTCACACAGAAAAATACTCTCCCAGTTTTAGGATCTCACGTATACTTTTTTAATACTTTTTATGCTGTTTTGTGTTTTCATGTTTTCACAGATCACAGTAAGTTTATATGGGCGTAATTAGTATTATTAGTTTAGCACTTAGTATGTTGGTATTTTATTCATAAAATAGTTTATATTTGAGTTAATTCGTTTTAAGTATTTAGATGTTTAATATTCTACTATTTATATTTATAGTGTTTAACACTCTGAAGCACCCATCTACTCCTATGAATCTTCTAGAAAATGATTATGTATCTTAATGTGAGCCTTGTAACTTCTTACGAAAATTGCATGAAATGCTGGACAATCACTGCAATAAACTACCCCTTTCCTTCCTGAATAACTTTTTTCTAACATTAAATTTGGAGTATTTTAAGACAGAAGGGGATATTTCAGAAGAAACAGAGTCTCCTCTGACACGCTGTCACCCACAATAACACAAATGATGGCTTTCAGGTATTTTTTAGAAACTTCTTAGCCATTCCTGAAAGAATACAGGAATGGCTTTCTAAGCTGTAGAGGTGGCACTTCTGGTCTTCTGTACTTTTTTGTGTGTCTTTTTTCTATTCACTTTTGACCCAGCAGGCAAAAGGTTTGTTATCTTTCAAAGAGAGGGGGGGGGGGGAACACCTAGAAAGCAAGTAGTTTAAAGCTGTGTTTGAAAAAGGAAAGGGTCTCTTTTACCATCTCATTTTTATTGCCAGTAAGAGATCTGAAGTTCTTGAAGAGAAACAAACAGCTTCAGTTTCCCAGACAAATATCATTTATGCAGCAGTTCCTCCAAAAGACTTCCCTTCTATAGATAGACAGGAATAGATCTGGGATCTGGTTCACATCAATAATTACTAAGGGCAGAGATGGGATAATACCCTGTAACCCTTGGGTGGTTACAATTTGGAATGGGGGTTATTGAGAACATTAGAGTAGACAAGGCCCATTGATGTGCTGTCCCTTAAGAAGTTCTCCAGAACAAGGGAGTAGCTTGGAGTCTGGCTACTTATAGGACTGTCTCTCCCTGGTTGTCTCTACCTGTCTCATTCAATCCAGCAGAAGGGGCATGCTTAAAGTCCTGTCTGTTAAGGTGTGTTGGCTAGCAGGACCCAGGAGGAAAGCCTTCTCTGCTGTGGCACCTGCCCTCTGAAATATCATCCCTTTGGAGATTAGATTGGCCCCATCCCTATTGGCCTTCCATAAGGGCCCAGGTGTCTGATAGAGCCTGTTTCTTCCTTATGCTGAGTGACTGATTGATGTTTTTATAATTTTTTCCTGTCTACTATGACTTTTTACCATTTTTGTATACGTTTTTATATTTTTAATATTGTTAGCAAACCAGAATCTTCTGTTTCTAGTCACTGAAGTCCCTGACTTCCTGCAAAGTAATGTGTGAACAAAGCCCAACACATTTTACACACATTTCCTTGGATAGTGTCAAAAAAGGAGGGAAAGTAGAGCTAAGAATGTCTTAAGCATATCTCGTTCATAGGTTGAGATGAAGGCAACATCATGGAACCATGGCAGAAAAAAGAAGTGGCTGTGGGTTAGATGCATGTGGGGAAAAGCTCTCAGAATTATAAACAGGAAGAGAAAAAAGCAAATATCTCCTAGTTGTGTAATAGGAATCAATTCTGCAAATGTATCATTCTCAACCTTTGGAAGATCTGAAAGACCAGGCTGGAAATAGATCTAGAGAAAATCTATCTTTGTTGCCCCTAAAAGTCAACATGGGCTTGATGAGATATAATCAATCAATCAACCAACCAACCAACCAATCAGTTCACTCACACATCTCTAAGTTCATACATGTTGGGTCTACCTTTATGGAAACCTGCCAACCTCTTGAGCTTGTGATTACTGTGATCACACTCAGAATTCTCCACAGTTCTCATCATTGTGTCTCAAAGAAACTATTGTAGTGTTGGAGAAGATGCATAAGAGATGCATAAAAGGACCATCAAAATGATGAATAACTTGGAACAATTCCCCAGGGTTATAACCAGTGGCACTTTTAAGCTGAGAAAAAAGTGTGTCTAAGAGACAACTTGATAGAGATGTATAAAATTATTCATTGTGTCAAGAAAGTAGACGAAGGATTTTTTTTTCTTCCTTTGTCGTAATAGCAACATTGAGGGTCATCCAATGTTGCTAAAGGATTGTTGATTCGGGAAAGACAAAAGGAAGTACTTTATCACACACCATATACGTAAATTACAGTATTTGCTTCCAAAAGAAGGAATAATAGCTGACTTTAATAGCTTTAAAAGCAGATGAAACAAATTCATAAAGGAAATAGCCTGTCAATAGCTATTAATGTCAGGAGGCCCATATATAACTTCAAAATTTTCAGGCTAGAGAAATGTTTAAGAAATGGAATGTGTCAGTTTAGCACTGAGTGTATTTGTTTACTCAGCCTTTTTAACGGTATTTATGCCAGATTATTTTCTGATGTAAATGTGCATGTCAATTTAATTCCTTTTCTTGGTTCTAATCTATACTTTGGACTTTGCTGAGGCTTCTTTAATCTGGCCACTTCCAGATAGGTTGGGCAATATGCATAATTGCCATTCAGTATAACCAAGGGCTGTGTTGGCACCAAATTCTGAATTTCAACATGACAAGAGGCAGACAGACTTGCACAGGCTGTTTTCAGTCAAACCTGGGAGGCCTTGATACCATAATCTGATCCCCAAAGCACCTCTATTAAACACACAAAGAATAATCCATCATGAGGATCCATCAAAGTATTCTGATCTTTAATGCCTCTTTTTTTCAATCACTGCGGGGAAACATGGAGAAGACCATGGCATGCATGGGTTTGGGTTCAACATCATAATATAGATCCTTGATTCAGCACCTATGAATTTAAGGAACAATCCTTTTTTGTTCTTTACTCTGCACTCTGAGAAAGGAAACTAGGCCAGCTTCCTTCCCTAGGACCATTTCCTGCTCCTAATAGTTCCATTTAACAAATTTAAAAGTTGCTTACCAGGTGGGAAATAGGGATTGCCAACACTCTGGTTTCGATCCACTTCGCACTCCTGCAATTTAGTCTGCAGAGCTGCAACTTCTCGGCGAATCGCAAGGATATTATTCTTATCCAACACTTCCAGTTCATTCACCAGGACACTCAGATTCCTAATCTGGGTAAAATGGTAAGGTAGAAAGGTTTCAGATGTTTGGCAGCTGCTGAGGAAGGTTCCTTCTGCGTTTGCAAATCATTATGTGCATTATTTGATTAATTTGTTTGGTTTCTCTTATCTGGTATTATCAGGCTGCAGATACCACCTCCCAGGCAATCTTGGCTGATTTTGAAGAAGCTAAGCAGGGTCAGAACTGAGAAGGGCTTTCATGGAAGGCCCCCAGAAATCAGGTCCATGGGCCACCAGGTCCAGAGGCTAGACTGGGAAATTCATCAAAGTTCCAGAAGAAAGCACTGGCAATTTGTGTATTGTTACCAAGAAAACAACACAAATGAATCTATGTAGTCTCCACAAGTTGAGCCAGACTCAAGGAAAACTTTAACTTTCTTTCGTAAAGGCATATTTTCTAGGTTGAAAGTTGCCTTGAAGAACCTATACAGTAACTCTTCTGCATGTGTTCAATTCTAAATTCTTTTCATCCTGTTTGTGTTATTTTCATACGTATTTTAATCTGCTGAACATACTTTTTGTACATGTGTTCCTTCTTTTGCAGTATTTTTACAATGTTGGCAAAACAAGCACTGCATTTCAATCATATGTCCATCCAGGAAGCGTGAATCAAACTACTATTCTTAATGTGCAGAATCCACAAAACCTCAAACATCATAGTGAGCATGAGACAATATGAGGGATGTTACCTCTCTGTGGGCAGTTCCAAATATCTTGCACAATATCAGTAGCAGAAAGGTATGGCAAACTGTTTCTGTATTGTTTCCAAGAAAACTGTCCATTAAGTCACCAGGAGCTTTATTTATCTGGGCAAATTGCCCCTGGATGCTTTTTCTTACACTCCCAAGTGGTTTGGGTCCCTGTTCCTACTGTTCTTTCTTCCTGATCTCAACTGTTCTGGACTTTTTCACACCTGTTATCTCTCCCCCAATGCCCACCAACTTTGGCATCCTTTATTTCCCCATTCTTTTAAGTTTTAAAAATATTTGGGGTGTTGCAAGCCAAGTTGCAGTCATATCCAGCATCTTCTAAGGGAAGAGGAAGAGGAGGAGGAGGAGGACAACCTTGGCTGATTGAAAAAGAAAAGGAAATCTGTGTCTTGCTGAAGTTGGGGAACTCTGTATTCTGCAACACTGTGGATCTTTTCCAAGCCATTCATGGAAACTTTGATTGGTCTAAGACAATGGCTATTCTGGTGGGTATTGAAGTTGGAATACTGGGATATGACACATTGTTAGTGGTAAAGGAGTGGTAAAACCCCTTTTCTGTTTTCCTATATTATATCTAGTTTCTATTTTCATGGTTGACCCAGTTTTTAATTAGTGCCCCACTGTTTTATTTATTTTCACTTTCCTCTTTAGTGTCCAACCATTGCCCAGATTGGATTTCCAATGGTTGCCACCTACAAAGGCCAGTATAAAACTGGCCTGGAGTGAATGAAAAGACAGGGTTAAATCATAACTCCTGATTATTGTTTCAGAAGCATCAGGCAATCCCATTAAAGACATGGGAGATGTGATCAGAGCAAAATGTAGGTCTAAGGAAAGATTTACCTCTACAAACAACTGCTCTACGACCACGTTGCTTTCCGTAAGCGATGTCTTCAGCTGGGTGATCAGCCTCTCCATTTCCCTGATTTCCAGTTTGATTAATTGGAAATCCAGCTCCGTGTAAGATACGCTGGTCTTCTCCATATGCTCAATCTTGATGGTTAAATTTAGAATCTTTTCTTCATATAGTGCAATTGCTTTGGTGTACTGGCTAACCTATAAAAGTGTAGAGAAATGCATTTCATTTTAGCCAATGTCTTGAAGGTACTTTTTAAAAGATAAGTTTTGCCTCATCGTCTCTCTGGAATCTCACAGCAATCAAAATATGATTACAGCTACTGAGCAGAGAAGCTTATCTAACACTGCATTTATTTATAGACTAAAATTCATAGCAAAGATTACTGATAAACTACACAGATAAAGTAAAATATCTGTAGAATAAGAAATGGGTTATCGTTGATCAGAAACATTCCTCATGGTGTGTTTTTTTAATTAAATACAGCAAAAAAGTGCATCAGACTGCAGCAGAATGACACAGAATTTTTATCCAGACCCTCCTCTGCTGGTGGTGGTGTTTTTTTTAAGTTAATCTGATGAAATCATCTCAGACTTACTTCCAGCCACACACAAGAAATGACTAGAGCTTTTAGGAAGAACTACTTCTGCATAATGATGCCATGATGTATTACACTCAGGCAATTGGCCATGAAATCTACAGCTCCACATCTCCATGACTTTCAGGTCAACAGCTTGACATGCAGCCTGAAGGATGGTAAGCAGCAGGTACACCGTTGTGCAATTGATCAAAAGGCACCCAGAGCACAGCTGGTCCAAGAGCTTTTGCTGGCTGAGATGAAGAACTGAATGATAGCTCAGAAACTGTCTGGAATCACAGCCAAATCGTTTTTCAATTCCATAGAGAGCCAGCACCATCCACTCCAACCGAGGTCCAGCAGCTATCTGCGTAGCATAGATCACTGTCCTCCAATGCCCCACTGACACCTCCCAGCATCTGCTGTCTTGGACAACTGCCACATGATACTTAATGCTAAGGCTAGCCCTGATCCAGAGCCTTCACCCCATTTGCCAATTTTAGGTGCCAGAGTTTTAAGTGCAGGCCAGTTTCTGCAGCTAAATAAGATTCTAAGATCTGAGAGTCTTTCCCAAGTCTTCCAATTTTGCCCCCCCCCCCACACCAAATGTTGTGGTTTTCTGGAGATGTCCTTACCTTCTCCATCACCACCACCACCCACCTTGAGCTAGCTAGTGCTCCCTCCAGCTTGCCAACTGAGGAGCATTAAAGATTATAACTAGCTGGTGCCCACCCCCTTACTTGTTCTCCTGCCATGCTTTTAAGGCGCATGACAAAGCAAGTAAGGAACAACAAAAAGGCACTCTCCAGGTTACTGTGGCTCCAGGAAGGGAGGAGAAACCTCAGATGACGAGATACAGCACTGGAGAAAAGTTTGGTTAATGTGGAACAGTTCCTCATCTCAAGGAGGTTCCCTTCCCCTCTTAAAGTTAATATGCCTTCTTCCCAGGAATGGAGGAAGGATAGACTGTGATCTACTGACAGCCCATTTATGGCTTTCTGGTTGCTAAATTCTTGCAACAAGGCTAGACATGGCTAGATAGACTTTTACATGTCTCCTGAATGAACTGAAACTGGTAAGGGAAGATAGAATTAAGTGCTGAAATCCTTGCCCCATCACTGAAAGTAAATTCAGGTTATCTGGTGTTATAATAATATTTCACAATTATTTTGTATTTTTAGATTTCATGTGTGTTTTGATTTTTACTGAACAAATCAAATTTACATATAGTTGTATCATAATCTGTGGTAACTTTGCTCCCTTTTCTTACTGAGCTTTCTGAATTCGTAATTTAGTAGTTGTATGGTTTGTTTTAAGAATGCTTTGTTGAATGAAGCAGAAACAATCTCAAGTGAAACTTGCAGGGGAACAAAATAATCCTGGTTTGTTTAGCCAATTTCAGTTCTGCTTCCCTTCCTCTTTTTAATTGCTCTAGTCTTGGCTAGGAGCTTTGGCAGTATACCAGAATAAACCAGAAATAGGCCAGAAATCAGTTTACAGTTCACACATAGGTGTCCATAATTACTTGGAGTGATTCAATATAGTAAATGTGCATTGTGACATGACAATGCATGATTTGCCTTTTCATAGTTTCATTGCTATATCATGACTCACATTTTATAGTTTGCCCCTCTGTGGACATCAATGAGTTCACACAAATCCACAATTGTATCCAGAAAGCCAATAAGAACCAAACTGCAATTTAGTATCCCAAGATAAATCCTCATTTATTAACTGACCTATCACCCTAAGCCAAAAGCAAGCTAACCACTTTGTATGATTTAATGCAGGAGTGGAGAACTTCCAAGTCCCAAATTCCCCCCAGTGACAGCAACAAATCTGGGCAGGGTAGTTTCTTGACATATTGAGGGGAAAGAAAACCACATAAAAAAGTGTTTTGTAAATTGTAAAGTAGGCTTAATCCATTTTTAAAAAGAGAAAAGCTACAATCTCCCACCACTAAAAAAAAAATCTGAAAAAATGAAAAATCCCAATTCTATCCACACAGTATTGCATCATCACACTTCCTATTTCAGCTTTCCCATACACAAGAGTCACTTTGGTTCACCCATAGTACACTGGCTTTGTACTATGGGTGAACCTAATCAGGTGTTTACTTAAGATTAAGCCCTACTTTTTTTTTCTTCTTAATTTTCAGTTCACTTCCTTGTTAAGCTGTTTAGACCACAGAATCAAACCCCAGAAAATGAAGTATGTTAATGGATGGTAGTGTCAAGATAACAAATGGCATTAAGCAAATCCCCAGCAAAGGGACTCTGGTGAGAGATTACAAAAGGAACATAGGATAAGATGTAAGAACACGGCAAACTGATGGTGGTTGGAAAGACAGCCCCTCTGGATAAGAGCTGGACCCTCACATTCCTTTGTCTGCAAACCATTTTCAAGAAGAGTAATGGGTTTATAAAAGACATCAATCACTTGATTCTGGAAATAATGGCCTGAACAGCACGTTCATTCTGAACAAATGTGCATTATACACCTCTTCCAAAAAGCCTGAGATACAATGAGCAACCCCAGAAATGCTCTTATTTTTTCTCCATAAAAAATTGTATCCAATCAGTATCTTTGACACCACTGTAGTGAAGCTTTTTTTTAAATAGCTAACGCAATGCGTTCCTTGACAAGATCATATTGGATAATGCATCCTTCTGCATCTCGCTGGATTGTTTGCCACGCTGCTAGTCTGAACTGCCCCGACAGACTTGCAAAGCAACAAATCCGTCAGTTAAGCTGTGGCCAAGTCCAGTCTCTGCCATTTTAAGCAAAAGCTGGTTCAAAAGAGAAAAAGGGCTTGTTTTCACTAGTGTGACTTCTGAAAGCTACATCCCATTAACTGAGAAAATGTTTTCCCTAATTGTGCCTATAATAACAGAATTATATAACTGTAACATTTATAATGCTATATATTATTTATATAAGCTCAGATGACAACACCATGCTTTTCTGAAGGTTGATAAATGGCTTTGTATTAATAATTGCAAGATCATTAAGGTCAAGTTTGTTTGGAAGTTGGTGCAAACTTTTCTTCTGCCTCTACATATGACCACATCTAGGGACAGCAGAAGGGGAAGACCCATGGTCATTTCTCACCCCTTTTCCTGTCCCTGCAATAAAGTTATCATTTTAGAACTGTGTCTCTATGAGGTTCCAGTCCCATACTCCACTCTTGATCTACAGGGGCAGATGTATTGGAGAAAGATTGCAAACCGGAATGTTCTCTTCTCTTTATTCTTGAAGAAACTATTGGGGAAAAGAATGGGCAGGGCAATCATGGGCTAAACCAGGGTTTCTCAGACAGGGTTCCATGGAACCCTAGGACTCCATGAGAGGTCACTAGGGGTTCCCTGGGAGATCACAATTTATTTAAAAAATTATTTCAAATTCGGGTAACTTCACATTAAAGACGTAAGTTTCATTCTTTATTTTTAGTTTAAGAACACTGCTGATGCCTATCTACAGGCCTACCCATGAAATGAATATAATATTTTGTAACTTCTGGCCTATATTTGAGCCTGAATATGCAGGGCTTCTCCAAGGCCTGAAAAATATTTCAAGGGTTCCTCCATGGTCAAAAGGTTGAGAAAGGCTGGTCTAAAACGAAGCACATGGCCATAGTTTGATTTGGAGATTCCAGATAAACTCACAGATCACCTTGCTATGCTGTTCCTCATGTTGGCTCTACTCACTTCCTTCACAGGCAATACAGTTCACCTCTGAATTCAATGTTCTAGTGTCTAAATGCTGTTCCACCTGAGTTTGAGGGAGTATATGGCAAAAGCATAGTCACCCACTGAAAATCAGAGTGTCTGCATGTCCCACAGTTCCAATCACTTCCAAAATAATTATTAAAACAAAAATATTTTTTTCCAGTAGACCGTCTCCAACTCCTTCAGCCCTTCCCTGTTGTATGTGTGTGTCTGTTTCTTTTAAAATGGGTAAACGTCTTCCTGATTATACTGTGAGAAAAATTATGAATATTTATGGCCAGAATTCATAATTGAGTGCTCTGTCTTTCCTTCTGATTAATTCAAGGACACTTCATTTATTGCAACGCCAGGTTCCTGGAGCAGTCAAACCACTTCTGGACACCTAATTGAAACCCTGCATATTTTTCATCAAGCAGCCAATTTCAAATGCTGGCTCTTGGCTGTGAAGGCCCCCCATCCCACCCCAGGCTTTCTGAAGATTGAAGAACTTGAGAATTATTTATGGTGGATTTCTTCCTTGAATTTTTCCAGGAAAACAGCAGCCGAATTCATATAGCAAACAAGCAGCACAACATATGACTAAGGAGCTTGGTTTTAATTAAAAGGCATTATGAAACCATCTCACTGTCATCTAGCTTCACATGTTAGAAAGAATGGTGGAGAGTCCTTTTCCCTACTCTATCTTAAAATATTTTTAGCAGGGGCAGAGGAACATCAAGCTTTTATTGCTCTCTCTTTGGAGAGAGATGATCAGTCATCTGACCACTTATCATTTCACTTTTCCCATAAGCTGGCTACGTATCAAATAACAGGAAAGGCCCCTGAGTTTAAGAGTATAAGCAAAACGAATCTTCAGATCCTGAATCCACAGTCTCCCACCCACCAACCTAAAACACTTCCTCACCTAACAAGTATTTTTTTAGCTATGTACATAAAGCCCAGTATTGCCACTTCTTGTGTTTTTTTTAAGCTCATTGATCTTTGGCTTCTTAGCCTCTAATGGAGCAATTCTATTCATGCGCCCTCAGAAATAAACACAGATGAATTCAGGAGGACTTACTCCCAAGCCAGAAATGCCTATGTAGGTTTGTAATTTTGACTGTATTCATAACAATACACACAGGACTACAGCTTCAGGATAAATGCCTTTTTGTGATTTTGAAAAACAAAACATAAGGATGGGTGACAATGTAATGAGTCAAAGTGAGTTTTCATTCTCTGAAAAAAAAAAAAAGGCTAACGACTGTATTGTAATGTTCTGGACAGTGATGGTCATCATGACTTCTCAAGGATCTCTCCAGTTGTTTTTGGATTGCAACTACCAGCTGGCTGATTGACCATGCTGGCTGATACTACTCAAAGCTGAAGTCCAGCAACATCTGCATCTTAGCAAGTTCCCTGATGTGCCTTGGAGCCTTGAGATTTTACCACAAAAGGTTTAGCACTCAATGGAAGCCAAGAACTGGGTAAGTTCAGCCTAAAGTATCCATGCTATATTAGAGATAGCAGAGTGATGGATAACTGAAGTGGCTTTAAATGCTTCTCTCACACACCCTTCCTTTCACACAAACAGCACAGATAATGCAGCCCAGCTGATGTCAGAACTTCAGGATGAAGATGCTCTTTTCCAAAGTCCTCCCAACCCTTTTGCAGTTCCTCAGCTGCTAGAGTAGAGGAAGGTAGTATTACGTGAATTGGCTTCATTCTGCCCATGCCTTTCCTATGGAAGAAAGTCAGAGGTGGGGAAATGAAAATACTCAGCGGATGGTCGCTGTTTCAGTGTTCCCCGTAGCACTTCAAAGCGCTTTCCAAGAAAAAAGGAGTGTGGCATCCTAAAGCGGCAGTTCTTGGCTTCTTTGATGCTACTCATCCTTGACATTGTCATGACTCACGTGCAGAGATCTCCATGCACCCATGGTGAGACAATGGAAAATAGGCCACAATGTCACCTTGCTAGCATAAGAAATTAACAGACCATATTACTTCTCATCTTCCCTTCATAAGAATCCAGTAAGGAAGCTACGTGTGAAACAAGACTCTGAAGCAACTGGTGAGGTCTATCTAAACACCAAGAACTTGCTACCAAGGCTAGATCTGTTATCTTTTGGCTTGATCGCATAATGATAAAGCCTAAAGCCACTTACTTTTGAAAGCTCACTGTCAAATTTTACTGAGAGCTGCTGAGCCAGAATTTCTAGGTTCTCCACCTTCTGTACAGGAAATGTTGTATCGGGCAGGTAAACCGAGCACTGGCACACTCCGCGGTCATCCAAAACACCGGTCACATTGGCAAATGGCTGTAGGAAGATTTAAAAGAGGAAAGTTTTAGGCATCCACCTAGTCAGTGGCATTTCACTTTGTTGATGTTCACCCTGGGAAAACCAACCATGAATAATATAAACTTATTGAGACATAAATAAAAGCTACTCATAAAAACTTGGGGAGAATAATTAGACTCATTGCCACACTGCAAACTGTCTCTGATTTGAAACTGTTCCAAGATTAATGCTTTGTAGAATAACTCAATAAAACCAAGAAGCAAAACAGCCTTTTCAATGAATAATATTTTTTAAATGATCTATATCCCAAACTGAAAGGTTATAATGGAATCTACGGCAGTTAGTTCACTAGGTTTTTGTTTAGCTTTTTAAAATCTGTTCCTCTGGACTGAGAATCTCAGTTTTAATTGAAAGCAACTTTGTACCATATATCTAAGTTGATTTACTGCCCAGTGCTCTCACTTACACAGTCAATGGCAGGGAGGCAGGGAAGGGGGGACTCTAATCCATTTCCATTGACTGAGAAGCATCTAGCTGAACTCAGCTGCCACTTGGGGGCCTAAGACCCTGATTGTTCTTTCTATAGATTTGAGTTCCAGGCTTCCTGCACCTATTGTCTCTGCTCAGCTCAGCAGTTTCTCAAGCAGCCAAGAAAAATAGTCCTTGAAAGTTTGCATTGAAATAGCTTCATGATGTCTATGATGGCCATGTGTTTCCTGTTCTGGACATGTGTAATTCCAAGTTAATTGTTTGTGCCTAGAGCCACTAATGTTTATTACCATCATCATCTTTCATTTTATGAACTAGATTTCAATCATCTAGAAGATGCAGAGAAACTGGAAGGATAATCACGATGATCAGAGGAATGGAAACTAAGTGTTATGAGGAAGGAACTAGGTATTTTTAGCCTTCAGATAAGACAGCTGGGAGGAATGTGATAGTGTGTTTCAAATTTCAAGAGGAAGGGTGGACCTTCTATCATCCCAGACTGTAAGATATAGCATAAAACTGTAGCTGTAAGTTATGGGAAAGCAGATTCTAGATGAAAGTTAGGAAAAATGACCCAATGGTAAGAGCAGCTTGAGAGATGAGTGAGATGATGAACTCCCTTCCACTGAATGAGTTCAAGCCAAAGCCGGAAAGCCACTTACAGGAGATGCTTTGATTTGGATTCCTGCTGAGCAGGAACTTAATCTCAATGGTGTCTTCCAAGCATAGTATAGTACCTAATCTATGATTTTATAGAAAGTCTGCTAGGAAATTCTCCTAGCTTCTCTTTGCCTTTTCATGTGTTCTTAAGGATGAGCAAGTTCATTGTGAAGAAAAGAGACTAGATATTGGGTCAGTAATTCCCAAGTACTCTGTGACTCATAATTATATAATAACCATATTTACTGTTGAGCTGTTACATGATAGGAAAAAAAGAAAAAAAAAAGGTTTTCATCCCTGTTCCCTGAGGCTGAGCATGACCTTCAGGCTCCAGAAAGTTGATGAGGGTTGTCTCAAAACAGTTTCTGGAGGATTTCATTAAAATGCAGTTAAAGAAAATGCATCTCATCAATGCACATTCCACAGATTTGAGAAGAAGGAAACTTGAATGCTTCCAGACATTGGAGGTACATTCAAAACAAGGAGGAAATACTCTGTTCCACATCTAGTTAATTTTGTCTAAATTTGGAAAACACAAGAATGGCCATCAGATTGGAAAAAATCAACTTATATCCTCATACCAAAAAAGGGAAACTCTAAAGAATGTTCAAACTATCGAACAGTGGCACTCATTTCACATGCCAGTAAGGTAATGCTCAAGATCCTGCAAGGTAGACTTCAGCAATTCATGGAGCGAGAATTGCCAGATGTACAAGCTGGGTTTAGAAAAGGCAGAGGAACTAGGGACCAAATTGCCAATATCTGCTGGATAATGGAAAAAGCCAGGGAGTTTCAGAAAAACATCTATTTCTGTTTTATTGACTATTCTAAAGCCTTTGACTGTGTGGACCATAACAAATTGTGGCAAGTTCTTAGTGGTATGGGGATACCAAGTCATCTTGTATGCCTCCTGAAGAATCTGTATAACGACCAAGCAGCAACAGTAAGAACAGACCAGGGAACAGCGGACTGGTTTAAGATTGGGAAAGGAGTACGGCAGGGCTGTATACTCTCACCCTACCTATTCAACTTGTATGCAGAACACATCATGCGACATGCTGGGCTTGAGGAATCCAAGGCTGGAGTTAAAATCGCTGGAAGAAACATTAACCATCTCAGATATGCAGATGATACCACTTTGATGGCTGAAAGCGAAGAGGAACTGAGGAGCCTTATGATGAAGGTGAAAGAAGAAAGTGCAAAAGCTGGCTTGCAGCTAAACCTCAAAAAAACCAAGATTATGGCAACCGGCTTGATTGATAACTGGCAAATAGAGGGAGAAAACATAGAGGCAGTGAAAGACTTTGTATTTCTAGGTGCAAAGATAACTGCAGATGCTGACTGCAGTCAGGAAATCAGAAGACGCTTAATCCTTGGGAGAAGAGCAATGACAAATCTTGATAAAATAGTTAAGAGCAGAGACATCACACTGACAACAAAGGACTGCACAGTTAAAGCAATGGTGTTCCCCATAGTAACATATGGCTGCGAGAGCTGGACCATAAGGAAGGCTGAGAGAATGAAGATAGATGCTTTTGAACTGTGGTGTTGGAGGAAAATTCTGAGAGTGCCTTGGACTGCAAGAAGATCAAACCAGTCCATCCTCCAGGAAATAAGGCCAGACTGCTCACTTGAGGGAATGATATTAAAGGCAAAACTGAAGTACTTTGGCCACATAATGAGAAGACAGGACAGCCTGGAGAAGATGCTGATGCTAGGGAGAGTGGAAGGCAAAAGGAAGAGGGGCTGACCAAGGGCAAGGTGGATGGATGATATTCTGGAGGTGACGGACTCGTCCCTGGGGGAGCTGGGGGTGTTGACGACCGACAGGAAGCTCTGCCGTGGACTGGTCCATGAAGTCACGAAGAGTCAGAAGCAACTGAACGAATAAACAACAAAAAAATAGGCCACAACAGTACATGACTAGGAGCTTCTAGGCACAGTCCCTCAAATGCATTGTGGGAAATTTAAAAGGTACTGCATAGTCTCATGTGCAAAGTACTACATATTAGGAAAACATCTAATAGGTAGGTAGAGGAGGACAACCGAGCAAAAATTTGACCTTTGCCCTTCCCTGTCCTCTATAAAGGAATCATATGGAGTGGGGAATATCTTCTCCCTGTGAAGCTCCCCCCACTTCAGAAGTGTGCCCTGAACATGAACTTCATGCTGTGGGGCAAAATCAGTGTTCCTTTTGCACCCCCCTCTTGTGCACCCCCCACTAGCTGGGAGAGTAGCAGTAGAGTTGCTATTCAACTTTTGCACAGTGTATCCTGCCTCCTCTCCCATGGACTATAGAATCATTCCCAAGCATTGCCTAGACTCCTGCCCAGTTTCCAGTACAAATCAAAATGGTCCTTGTTAGGAAAACAAAAATTAAGGGATGCACAAGATTGCAGTCAGGGGTTGGCTTCGTTCTGTCTGATGGATACAAAAACATTTTGTGACTAACAAGTTCAAGAGTTTCAGCAACACGTTACTTACTTAGGTGTCTTCTGCATTAGTGATTTATAATGGCACCTCACCTTCACAGTGGCACTATTAAGCCTCTACACATTAGTGATATATTGGCACAGTGATGGCTGGGTGGTGCTATAAATCACCACTGTGGATTGCCTCTTAGACGCATTTAAAAATAAGATTAGGCAAAGCCATTGAGAATATCAAAGGTTTTAGCCATGATCACTGAACAGAGCCTTGTTATTCAGAGGAAATACACTTCTAAATAACAGAAAGGCAGAAAAAAAGAGCAGGAAATGCCTATTAAGGTGACATGCATCAGGTGCAATCCAATTCACTGAATCAATTCAGTAAAAAAATTGGATTCATTCAATTAAATATTTCAAATGAATTCAGTTGAATTTGATGGTCAAGTTGAATCAATTCATGTTGATTTTCCAATTTGATTTGAGAAACCAGTCTTTTATGCCTGCAAAGCAGACCTTTTTTAATCTGAATCAGAGCATTTGATCCAATCTGATGAATCAGTTCCTTAATGCAAATTGACAAGCCAATTTTGATTCATCAGAATGTTGAAACTTGGTTGAATTGATTTGATTTGATCCAACAAATTGATCCAACAAATCAATACCTAAGATAGCAACCACTTAAGATAAATTGGCTGGTTGGAAATAGCATGCTGAATTTGCATTTGACTAGAAAACAATTTCCATCTTCTGAGATACTACAGTATACAGGACCTGAAAAACTGTCCTGGTGCAAATCAATGGAAATCATTCTTCCATTATGATCTTTCTGGGCATGACTGATATATGTGATCCCCCATGTGCATGTGGTTTAATGAACTTTAAAAAACATGATATATAAATCTCTGGTTCATCTGCTGGATCATTTCAGCCAGAAAACACTCCTCCAGTCTTTTTTAAAATTTAAAAAGAAATTAATGAATACTTTGCTTAATTCTGTATCAGCACTGGACTGAGGTATAGCTAGTTTAAGGTTTTGGGACAAATCAGCTTCTTTTATTTCCTATTTGAAATGAACCTGATTGATAGATTTCTCAATTTTTATAGCCCACTCAGAGTCAAAAGATTCTGGGAAGGTTGTAACACAAATTGGGCAGGTTCTAATAAAATTTACAAATAATAATAAATCAACTCTTCCCCAGTAACAGGGGTTGAAGGCTCAGTGATGTAATGCCAAGTGGAAGGGAGCTATATGAACCTCAGAAAACTGACCCACCAATAATATCACCAATAGCAGCTTCTGGGTTGTCTCCAAGGTCTCCCCACATATAGCTCATTACAGTAATTCAGCCTGGTGGTGACCAAGGTGTATGATACTAATGCCAGGGTGTCCTAGTTCAGGTAAAGTCATAACTTGTACACCAGCTAAAGCTGGAGAAAGGAGCACCTGGCCATGGCCTCCCCCTGCTATTATAGTCCACCTCAATTTAAAAATGCTAGGTTGGTAACAAGATAGACAGACAAACAGAGAGACAGGGCAGGGAAACCTTATTCTTCCCCATCTTGAAGATGATTAGATAGATAGATAGATAGATAGATAGATAGATAGATAGATAGATAGATAGATAGACAGACAGACAGACAGACAGACAGACAGACAGTCAGTCAGTCAGTCAGTCAGTCAGTCAGACAGACCCTGTCCCCAGGATGGATGCCATTAACAATTAAGGTGGAAGGCTTGATGGAATAAAATTGTCCTTGATTATTTTCTAAATGACATGAGGGAGGGAGTTTTACAGACTTTGGGGGATAAACAGTTCCTGAGTGAGAAGGTCTGCTATCTCACCCATATCTCCCAAACTTCAGGTAGAAGAATGACTCTTAACAGGCCTTCTTGAGATTTCCCCACCAGAGAGCAGGTTCAATCCTGGCAAAGTGGTGCTTCAGGTAATCCAGTGCTATCCCACATAAGGCTTTGTGGGTGATAGTCAGGACTCTGAACTGGGCCTGGAAGTCTATCAGTAGCAGCTTCAGGAGATGTGCTAACATATGGTGGCAGGGTTGACCTTTCAGTGCCCCCTGCCACATCTGGACTACTTGTAGTTCCAAGGTCATCTCCAAAACTGCCTCAGATAGAATTAATGACCATAATCCAGCCAGGTAGTGATCAAGGTATGAGTTACTGATACCAGAGCATCCTGATCCAGGTAAGGTGTAACTGGTACATGGACTGAAGCTGTGTATCATGGCCTCCACCTGCTGTTTAAGCAGTAGCTGTGAGTCCAAGAGAAATCCCAAGCTGGTTTTATTGTAAACCGCCCAGAGTCCCTTTTGGGAGATGGGCGGTGATAAATTTGATTAATAAGTAAATAAATAATTGTATCAGCTTCTTTAGGGAGAGCAAACTGTCTCTGGAATAACCACTGAAACCAGAATTCCTTGTCTAACCAGAATTAGACATTGACTAATGTTCAACAGCTCAGTCTTGGGGGGATTTAAACTTGCTTATTTTGCCCTGCCCTGACTTGATTCATTTCATTCCACTTTGAGTTTAATTGCAAAAGCTGTAATTAGATAATTCTCAAAGAAAGAGGATCCTAAAACCTTTTACCTCTGTACGACCACTTGGCTCTCGAAATATAGAAGATGGATACACTGCTGAAGGTGCATACTGGAAGACAGACAGACAGACAAAGATAGATAGATACAAGTATTGTTATAGATTGGTTTTAATTGATGACCAGCACAGTGTGAATCACTGAGTATTGAATTTATGCATTTCAAATATATCCAGGAGTGATGTATTTAAATCTGGGAGGGCTTTTTTTAATTTTTTTTTTATTTATTTGGTTTTGTTTCTTTCTTTTTATGTTTTTTGTACCTTCATGTTAGACTTGACTCCTGGCAAGTACACGGACAAGTCTGTACAATTTTCTTGGCTATTTGTTTTGGAAGTGGCCTTCTTCTTCCCAGGGCTGAGAGAGAGAGACTGGCCCAAGGTTGCCCAGTTGGCTTTGTATCTAATGGTGGACTAGAACTCATAGTCTCTCAGTTTCTAGCTCACCGCCTTTAACCACTACACCAAACTGGCTATCTCTATGTACCCTAAGTGTGCATATAAACAAACATGGACTGTTCCTACTGACGAGGACTGTCAGGATGGAAACAGTCCCCAGCAAAGTGCCCTCTTATGAGCCCTTTCCTACCTTGCTGGGGGAAACAGATGTCGTGACTATGGCAGTGAGAGGCCACAACAACACATGGTTGAAAGATTCCAGGCACTGTCCCTCAAATGCATGGTGGGAAATTTAAAAGGCATTGCCAAGGCCCCAGTGCAAATCAAAATACTATTAGGAAAACATCTTGAGATGTTCAAGAACTTAGAGGGAGGGAAGCAGAGCAAGAACTGGCCTTCTTCTCATCACCATCTGAGGTAAGGAATTCCTTCTTTTTATGAAGGTCCCCCCAATTCAGAAGTTTGCCCTGAACATTAACTTATCTCACCTCTTACTTTGCTGTTTTAGAATATCTGATGATGTCTTGTATGAGTCTAATAAATCTATAGTTAAATGCAGTCCATCTGAGACACATAACTGCTCATGGTAAGATCCTTGATGGATGGACTGAGTATTAAGATGGAGGAGATGCAAGCCAAAATCTCACCCCTCCTGCAGTATTTAGAGATGATTCATAAGGAGAGAAAGAAAGGTCCCTCTTCCCCATTCCCTCATTCCAAAATTGGATATAAATTCTTCTAGAAAATACCCCACATGCTATGTTCTCTTCATCTTTCTTTGGCTGCACCTGAATTCTCTGGGCAAGAGACTTTTCTGTCTGCAGTTTGAATCTAGGAACTGCTGTACATTTCAGCTCCTGTTTTTTTCTAATCCAGGCTGCTATAACCATTCATGAGATGATTCTCACCAACTTGGTAAGAGGACCTTTGAGGTATGGCCCTATATTCGCTTTAAAATCAATCAATGTGTGTAACTGAAATAAAGACATATTTTTCCACCGTTGATCCCTCTCTCACTTACCCTCTCTGCATTGATTTATCGATTAAAAACACTTGCGGGAAGACTGTCTCTTGTATTTTGCACAATGCACACTGGTGGTTTTATAAAGATAGGCATTAACTTGTATTATTATATATTCTGCGGTACAGAGTTCCAGAATAATCAGCTAGCAAATCAGAGTTCCTGGTCTTTTGTAAAATTAAGAGCTCAGCCTGATCTTTCTTAGCCTAGATTGGATGCCATTTTTTAAAATTCTAGGACTATAAGTTTATGTAGGCTTCCTTACATGAAATGCCTATATTAATGGTTGTCCAATTAAACAGCCCTCCCCCCCCACTGCCCAAGTCCTACCTTACTGCCTCATAGTGTCAGGGGGTTCTTCCTGGGAGGGGTGAGCAAAGAATGTTGCAAGTATATGTCAACAGTATATATTCCCGCAGGGTCACCCGATGTGTGAAGGTCATCCCAGCTGCCTAGCTAAAGCAAGCAGACACCTACTTTGGGCAGCTGTGATACATGAAGATGATGGAGGCAGAGCATCACTTTAGTGACAAAAAGGCATTGCACACTTTAGTGACAAAAATACTGCACAGGAGAAGGCAGTGTTAAACCACTCCAGAATTTTTACCGAGAAAACCACACAGATAGAAAATATAAATGGAGAAACCACTGTGTGGTCGCTAGGAGTCAAAAATGACTTGATGACGCATAATCAATCAATCAATCAATCAATCAATCAAATCAACAGCACCAGGCTACCAATATATGAATCCCAAACATTTCTTACCACTTCCTCTGGCAATGGTGTACTAGCTGCAATCACATTTTGCACCAGCAGCAGCAGCAGCACCCAGGCTGCAACGAGGAACTTCATCTTCCCAGTCTTGACAGATGTGGAGAAGGGTGAAGAAGGAAGCCTCTTTATAGTACTAGTAGGGCATTTCCCTGCCAGAAGCCGGTGATCAGAAGGAGGAAGTTGTGCAATTGCTATTGATAGTAGTGTTCATATAGGTGGATGACAACACTGTCAAATGAGTCACGTCCCACCAGAAACTGAACAAAAACTTTTTATTTCTTTGTTCCATGTTCCTTACTAATCAGAGCCAGTCCTGGTGGTCAGAATTTTATCAAAGTGCTTCTAAAACATAATTAAACTTGCAGGAAATATAGAATATATCATTTTATGCAAGATATTACCTCAGATATTACCTATTCCTTACCTCAGATGGTGATGAGAAGAAGGCCAGTTCTTGCTCTGCTTCCCTCCCTCTAAGTTCTTGAACATCTCAAGATGTTTTCCTAATAGTATTTTGATTTGCACTGGGGCCTTGGCAATGCCTTTTAAATAGATAGATAGATAGATAGATAGATAGATAGACAGACAGACAGACAGACAGACAGACAGACAGACAGACAGAGATAATAGAAAAAATACAGTTTACCAGTTATTTAGATTGGGCATCCATTTCTGTAAACAAATTAAAAATATTCTCCCCAGACCCCAAAGCTGCATATTATTATTATTATTATTATTATTATTATTATTATTCTCGCCCATCTCCAGAATTATATCCAGGACTTTGTCTATAATTCATATTTTTATGGATTGTTCTATTTCAGAAGTTATGTCCATAATGTGCAAAACATCATTATAATATATATGGGTTTTTTCTCTCCATATTTTCTATGGAAGCATTATTTATGGTGCATCTAAACAAGATTAAATTGATGCAGACATCTCCAAGTCAAGAGAGAAAAAAGCATTTTTTAAAAGAATAATAAAGGGTTTTTTAATTAAAAACATAATACAGTACATCAGTCAAATTCTCTGTAAAAGGGCAACTCTCAGTGTAGTTGCTGTAGCTTACTCTGGTGTAAAATTCAGTCTGTTGCAATAATATGTATTTATTTATTTATTGTGTTTCTCCACCACCCATCTCAAACAATGACTCTGAGCGGTTTAATAATACTTTACCAATCACATTCTAAACAGAAAGGCGAAGTTCCTGTGTGAATTTTATTATCATGGGGATCATGAAACATTGATACTTGATCTAGATCTCTTTATTAAAATTAAGCTTTGGTAACAGTGAACAAAAGTTCTCATCTGGCTCCATTGATCAGCAGACAAATTAAAATTTGCAACTCAAACTGAGCCAAATCAGGGAACAAACAAGAATGATCTTACCTGGATCCTCCCGCACAAAAATATGATTCTCCACCTTCCCCACCCCCTCCAAAAATGGTACTTAAGGTGGATAAACAAGATTGGTTTGTATCACCATTTGGGGAATGCACATTTCTGAATCACAGTTTCTGGCACACAGATCAGCATGCTGAAGGCCATTAACTGAACCCTAACAGTGCCTGCAATAAGTGGCATGGCGGAATTGCATGGTCAGTTAAAGAAATGCGCTACATCAGACCCAATTTTGTAAGAAAAATGGACTGTTAAGTGTATGGCTCACAGAGAAAAGCTCCCCACATCTAACCATGTTCAACAAGGAAATGTACACAATTGCAGACAAAGGAGATTTACCTTAAGTATCTTGTATCTCAAAGACATTCTTCGGAGAGAGAAGGAAGCCAACAAAATCATAAAGCCCACCACACCCAGCTTAGGCTTACCACACCCAGCACACTTACCTACATTCTGCCTCTTTTCAGTATCTCCTCATGACCTTGCCTTTCATGGACTGCAGTGGTGCTAAATGTATGGCTTGCAGACATTATTCAATTCCTTAGGAACCTGGAAAAAGACTCCCAAAATAGTGGGTGTTTTTGCATGTTGTGTGTGATGTGGCCCTTGAGCTAATGGGACAGTTGCATGCCCTTGAACTTTAGATGTACTGTATATGCAGGAAGTTTCAGTTGAGATCACAGTCTCCCTTCAGTCTCTTTAGGGCAGCTCAGGTATAGTAGACTTAGCCTCTTAAACTACACATTCAAGAATAATTTAGGGAAAACACCTTGAGACAAACCAGCAATCTGCACTTGAATTAAACCAGTGATGCACAGAAGGTACAAGAAGCCAAATGACTAGAGCATCTCCTTTAGTTGATTTGCATTTCTGTGTTGCTCGCAGAAGTTCTAGACAAGGTTTGGAGTCCCACTTCTAGACAAGAAAGTACCATTTTTCAAATAACTTTTTAGTGATTCTTCCCAGCCCATCAATGGAAGTGAAGGTCAGCCTGCCTATAGCTATCAAAGCTGGGATGGAGAAATCCAGGGAGTGACTAGATGCAGCAAAGGGACACCAAAAATCTCTCTCCCACCATCTCTCCCAACCAGTTGTTGTCAGGATTTTTGCAGTCTAGATATGAAGGCCCTAACTCTGCCCCATGAGAAGGCCAGCCCTGCTCCTAGCAAAACCAAACTCTGATTTCTTTTGCTTATGGGATAGATCTTTCAAGCTTTGTCAAGTCAACAGATTTAACAGATCTTAATATTGTGCAAGTAGCACACACACCCTCTGAATAGTTTTGAATCAAGACCAAAGGACAGAGAAAGGGTGAGTTCTTGTTTCCCACAAGAGACAATGTTGGAGGTTCCTCAAATTTTTTTTCTACCTAATCTGAATGCAAAGTGCTTCTTTTCTGAAGCTGATCAGGTCATTTCCCTGGTGGATTGTTTTCTTTGAAAACAAGGAATTGTTACCAGCAAAAAGGCACAGTGCTGGTATGCAGACACGCAGACAAAGGGACGTGGAAAAGTAAACTTTGATTATGGAAACATAGAGCCTTTCCTACCTGGCAGTTGGCAGCCTCAGAAAGGGCTGGAAACTTCCTTCTGCCTCCCATGACATTGGCCTTGTCCCATTTCCAGACCCTCATCCTATCTTTTCCCATACTTCAAAGCACCAGCCAGCAACAAAACAGGATAAAAGATTTATACTGACTGAAGAATATAGATCCAAAACAGGAGTAGAACAAACAGAATCAGGACAAGACAATGATGACAGATCTTTCTCTCATCCCAGCAAGAAATGGGCTGGATATTGAAATAACTGGGGCTGCATTATATGCCCTTCCTGCATCACAGCTGTAAAAGGTGGATACAACATATTTGAATGACCAGGATTCTTCCCTCCCCATTATATTCAGTCTTTGTTACCGGTTGCGTACTTAGAAAGGCAGGTAAGCAGATAGCAGCAGTGAAGAAGGTGGCAGGGGATGATCCTTCCAGAGGGTCAATCTCCCAACCCTTCCATTTCCAGTATGAAACACATATAGGACTGAACAGGGTTGTTCACACACCTTCCATTCCTTACACTTCTTCCCAAGCATACAGACAAAGCAAGCAAAATATGGAAGAGACCCAAGTTAATTAGGAACTGACGAGCTAGAACTGTCTGTTTTCTTCTAAGTGAGTGAAAAAGAAAGGATCAGTCCTCTCTTCAACAGGGAATGAGCCATCAGCCAAACAATAACGTGCCATATTTTGTGTGCGTGTGTGCATACCAGCACTGTGCCTTTTTGCTTGATTAGGGCCTCAGCAGGTGTTCCAGGATACCAACCTGCTTCAATTCTCAGAGTTCCACTTCATTTCCCATAAAGGAGCAGCACAAGATATCTATGTTTACTAAAGGGTTTTAATTATTTTTCATAGATGCACTTCCTGAAATGAGGGAGACTGTACCTTTCCAAAGCTGTACATAGCATACTATTTCCCAATGTGGGAAACAAGGGACCCATTTTCCCAATGTATGACACAACAGAGCCAGTTGTATTTGTATTGCATTTTATCTTTCTATTTACTTCCTTCTGAATACTTCACTATGCACCCAAGAGATTTACAACCCAAGAGACAGCATGATGCCAGTTAATATAAAAATATAGTTACATAGACACACACAGGTACAGTACACCCATCCTTGAAAGAGACAGTGTGTACTTGCCCAATTTGCTTCTTTCTTTCAGGCATATCTTTAGCACATAACAACCATGGGGAGAGGGTGATGGGCCGTGAGCCTCGTGGTAGTTCAAAGACGTATCTCCCATGTAAATGCTTCTTTGCAGGGGTGCTCAATACAAAGACATATACTCCTCACCTGTTCTTTGGCACTGCTTGAGAAAGATATAACCATAAATAGCTTTAGCTGTCCTGGAACTGTCATGCTTCTGGGTCAGGAGCACATAACCTTTCTGATAAGGACTCAGAGTGGGATAAATCCAGGTTGCCCTATTTCAAGAGAAACCTTCAGCACTCCTTTTTGCCAGCCTGGGGATCTGGCCAAGGCATCCTCTAAAAGCTGAGATACATCCTCTTTTGCCGCTTCTCAAGTTTTCCAGCCACGCCAGCAGAAAAATGGGGATAGAGCTAAGGAATTCCCTTGATTCTGTTGGAAGTCCTGGCAAATCCAGCATGCCTCATTAGCATGTGAATTAGCTTGTGAAATAAGTTGTCCCACAATGCAACTGAGGAAGCTGTTTGTTGCCACTCCCACTTCCTCTCATTCTCTTTTCCCTTCTTCCACCCAGGGAGAAGCGAGCATGCTGCTCTGCTCTCCATTCATCAGGGCCATATGCTCAGGCCTTGATGAAGGATTCTGCCCTTTCTTCCACACAGCTCTTGGTAGCTGTAGGGCTGAGGGTTTAGGGCAAAACTAAGTATTTAGAAAGAAAAGAAGAACAAAGGAACATCATCTTTTCCACCAAGATGGATATCACAGAAGCAGCAATAAAGTCAGTAAGAAATTTTTTTACTTATCTTAACCTAAGCTGTCTAAGCTGTCCTAACAGCCCGGAACCACGCTGAGACAAGGAATAGGTCTCTAGTGTTTATTACTGCTACATTAGACAGAAAATCCTAACAAACTGAAGAAGCGTGGGAAAAACCCAGACAGATAAATCCCAAGAGTTAAGGGGGGTCTGATCTGTGTCTCTTTGAATGGCTGCTCAACTCCTCCGTACTACGCATGCGTTTTCCCCCCTCAGCTATCAAGACATCTGTACCTCCTGAAAATCCATCCAGCAGGGGAGAACATCTGGCTGATCATGTCTGGATTCAGAAATCAAGCAGTATCAGTCCGGTTAGTACTTGAATGGGTGACCCTCAGGGATTCCAAGGGGCATAGGCTAGATTGGGAAGTCTGAAGAAAATCTCAAGAAGGCAGCAACAGGAAACACTTCTCTACTTTCGCCCAGAGAGGTCACATCTGTAGACACATCCATGAAGTTACCAGCAGCAAGGCTGACTCAAAGGAGATCTGATTTTAGAGCTTCCTTCACAGTGATGTGTTCTAACAGAGCCCAGTTCTGCCTTTTCTGCTTATTGGGATTATCTCTTCCTTGCTAGCTTCCTTAAGGCCTCAGCCTGGCCAAGACATAAACCACCTTATCAAAATACCACCCAAAGCCAAACCAATACATTCAACTAGCTAATATTAATAGTTTAGTACTGCAGTCCAGGAGGAATGTTTTTTCCAACAATAAAAGGGAGTGGGCTTTAATCTTCCCTCAAGGACCTTGTTCAAAAATCTAGGAGTATTACTGGAAATACTATTAAGTCATTCTTCCTAGCTACCACTTCCTTAATAAACTTTTCATACAGCACTTTCTGATAGAAAAAGGGAGCACTGGGTGAAGTGCCTTATTGCCCAGGACAGATTTATTCAGGTTTCTGAATAATTTTCATGTTTCAAAGAAAACCCTGTCCAGGAAGGTCCATTAAAAAAAAGTTCAAGCAAGGTATTCTCCCAACAAGCTGCTTGTCATGCGCTGCCTGCCTCTGAATAACACTCAGACACTGGTTCGTGGATCAGGCTCTGATTTATTTGCAGGGCAGGTACAGCGTTGGTAGAAAAAAGCTGAGAGTGACAGGAGCGCGCCGGTGCGGGGTTTAAATACCCCGCGCCGGTCAGCGCCCCCTCGCTCGCGGTCACGTCACCCCCCTTTGTCCAATACGTTGCCCTGCCGGTGGGTGAGGGTTTCCGGGATCGCCCATCATCAGGTTTTCCATTCCTCTGCTGATTGTTTTCAGCTGGGCGATCCCCGTTGTATTGGCGCTGATGGCTTGGGTGTGCTCCGTGATCCGTTTAGTTATTGTTTGTTGGCCGTTAGTCGTTGTGGGTTGATGGCTACTTATCTTGCACCCCTTCACCTATTTCCTTGCCATTGTCATGTGTGCCATTGCGCTGATGACTTTAGCTCAACGGCACTCATGACATACTGCCCCCTTTCCGAATAGTGTTCCCCCCCGGTTTTCTGGGTTTTTTCCGTGGAGCTGTCAAAACGCCACTTTTTTTTTTTTTTTTTTTCAAAGTTCCCGCCGGAGTAGTTGTCGCCCCTCCCTTTGCTCCTCCCTCTACCACGTGCCTTCCCAGGGTGTGTCCATGATGCGCATGCTCGGGTCCTGACCTGGCGTGCGCATGCTCCAGCCACACCCTGTTTGTTTGGCTCAGTTCGGCGAGGAGAGAGGCGTGGCTGGTCGAGTGCTTCTCAGCTCCAGGTAGGGCCCTTCTTTTTTCTTATTTAAAGTGCGCCGCCTTTGTTGTGTCTCCTGGGCGTTGCCCCCAGGTTGCCCTGTTGACTTGCTTGCCACTCCCCCGCGGCCGGGGGGGCGGGGGGAGGGTGCTGGCGAACGTTTGTCACCACCCCGTGGGCCCGGGACGGGGGGAGTGAGTCCCGGGGGGGGGAGGTCCACCCAAGTCGCGGGCTTGGGGGGGCCCTTTCCCTTGGGGCACGGGAGGCGGGGGGGCCTGCGGGGGGGGGGTTTGGCTTGCTGACCTTGGTTGTGGTTTGTCGGGGTATGCCCGGTGAAATGCTCTGGTCAGGTCAGGCGCGTTAACGTTGTGCGCCGCCACCCATTCCGGGTGGGGGAAGTGTTTCCACCTGACCAGATAGTGTAGAGTTCCTCGTTGCTTGCGGGAGTCGAGAATGTCCCTTATCTCGAAGTGGTGTTGCCCGTCGATCATCACCGGTGCGGGCTGTGGCGTGCTTGGGTGCCATCGGGAGGTGGTTGCCGGTTTCAGGAGGCTGGTGTGGAACACCGGGTGGAGTCTCCGGAGGTTGTGTGGCAGGTCCAAGCGTATTGCTACCGGGTTCACTATTTGCGTGACTCGGAACGGCCCGATGTACTTAGGCCCCAGTTTTTTCGAGGGTTGGGTTGACTTTAGGAACTTGGTGGATAGATAGGCCATATCCCCCGCCTGGAACGTCGGTTGTTGGCGCCGGTGCTTGTCGGCCTGCTCTTTGTAGGCTGCCTGTGCATCCTTCAGCGCCGCCGTGATTACTGGCCATGCTTCCGCGATCTTCCGTCCCCAGTCGCTAGCGTCCACCTGGGGTTCCGGGGGTTGAGGTAGCTCCGGTATGGGGACGAAGTCGCGCCCCGAGACTACTTCGAACGGAGTTTTCCCCGTGCTCGTGTGGACGGCGTTGTTGTATGCGACTTCGGCGAACGGGAGCAGTTCAGCCCAGTCGTCTTGGTGGTAGTTAGTATATGATCGTATGAATTGCTCTAAGGTGGCATTAAGAACCTCTGTGGCTCCGTCCGTCTGGGGGTGCCAAGCCGTAGATAGGGCCTGTTGGGTCCCTGTCAGCTTCAGGAAGGCCCGCCAGAATTTGGAGGTGAACTGTGTGCCCCTGTCGGTCACCACACGTGCGGGACATCCGTGTAGCCTGTACACGTGGATGAGGAAGAGTTTGGCTAGCTGTTGTGAGGATGGGACCGACGTGCAGGGGATGAAGTGGGCCTGCTTTGAGAAGTAGTCCTTCACCACCCAAATGGCCGTTTTCTTCTGGCTGGGTGGGAGGTCCACTATAAAATCCATAGAGATTTCCTCCCATGGGCGGGAGGGTTCTGCCACCCGTTGCAATAGCCCCGCGGGTTTGCCTGGTGCCCGTTTGGCCCTGGCGCACGTTGGGCAGGACGCTACGTAGGTTTTTACGTCTCGCCTGAGCGCGGGCCACCAGAATTGACGCCGTGTTAGGTGTAGGGTCTTGAGGAACCCAAAGTGTCCCGCTTGCTTGGCATCGTGTGACCTATGCAAGATCGCCTGGCGTTGCGAGTCCGGGACGTAGATTCTGCCTTCCCCCCATGCCAGGTCCTGTGCCATCGTTACCTTGTCGGGGTTTGCCAGGAACCAGGGGTCGGTTTTGAGGGCGGCGGCGAGGTCCGTGCGCATTCCCCCTGGTAGTTGCGGTTGGCTTCTTCCAGTCGCCGGTTGTCCCGCCGTCGGCTGCGCCGTAGAGTCGAGCTGCCTCCGCGCGCCGCTTCGGGTGGTCACGGCCATCCCCAGTTGCGAGGCGGATAGGACCGTCCCAATGGTGTCTGGGGCGGGCTCTTCGTCTTGGGGCAGTCGGGAGAGGGCGGCGGCCAGGAAGTTCTTTTTGCCCGGCATGAACTTCAGCTGGAAATTAAAGCGGCTGAAGAATTGGGCCCATCGGACCTGTTTTGGGCTAAGGCGTCTAGGCGTTCGTAGGGCCTCGAGGTTCCGGTGGTCAGTCCAGACCTCGAATGGTTGGGTGGCTCCCTCGAGTAGGTGTCGCCATGTCTCTAGTGCCAATTTCACCGCGAAGGCTTCTTTCTCCCAGACGTGCCATCGCCTCTCTGTCTCGGAGAACTTCCTTGACAGGTAGGCGCATGGTTTCAGGAATCCCGTGGGGTCTTTCTGTAGCAGGATGGCTCCCAGGGAGAGGTCTGAGGCGTCGGCTTGGACCACGAACGGCCGTTCTGGGTCCGGGTGCGCGAGGATTGGCTCCGTAGTGAACAGCGCTTTCAGCTTGTTGAATGCGGTCTGGCACGCGGGAGTCCAATTCAGCACTGTGCCTGGGTTCTTGGCGCGTCGGGTGTCCCCCACCCCTTTGGTTTTGAGGAGGTCCGTTAAGGGGAGGGCTATCTCAGCGAACCCCCGGGCGAATGACCTGTAAAAATTCGCGAATCCGAGGAAGCTCTGTAGTTGGCGTCTGTTGCGGGGCCGCTCCCAGTTTAGCACCGCTTCGACTTTTGCGGGGTCCATTTCGATGCCGTCCCCGGAGATTTGGTACCCCAGATAGTCTAGGCGCTCTTTGTGAAACTCGCACTTTGTAGGCTTGGCATAGAGCTGCGCCCTTCTGAGCTTGTCGAGGACTTGCCTGACTAGGGTCACATGTTCCTCGTGCGTTTTTGTGTAAATAAGGACGTCGTCGATGTAGACCAGGACCCCTTTGAACAGATGTTCATGCAGTACCTCATTGATGAGCTGCATGAACACCCCAGGGGCCCCCACGAGTCCGAAGGGCAGTACTTTGTACTGGAAGGCGCCTAGGGGGCAGTTGAACGCCGTCTTCCATTCGTCCCCCTCCCTGATTCGGATGCAATAGTACGCCTCGCGAAGGTCCAGTTTGGAAAAGACTTTGCCCGTGGACAGGTGGGCGAGCATGTCCTTCACCAGGGGTAAGGGGTATTTGTTGGACAGGGAAGCCGCGTTTAGGCCCCGGTAGTCGGTGCAGAGCCGTAGGGTCCCATCTTTCTTCTCCCGGAATAAGACGGGGGCTCCGACCGGTGAGCATGCTGGCTCTATGAATCCCCTGTCTAGGTTTTTATCGATGAACTCCCGGAGGGTTGCCATCTCCTTTGGGGTCATCGAATAGATCTTTGGTCTAGGTAAGGGGACGTCGGGCAGTAGGTCGATCCGGCAATCCGTCTTGTGGTGGGGGGGTAGTTGGTCAGCTTCTGCCTCTCCGAAGACCTCGGAGAAGTCGGCGTATTGTTCTGGTAGGTCTGCTGTGGTAGCGGCGTTGTCTTGTGTGGTCGCCTCCGCTCGTCCTACCGTGGGGTTGGTTCTGCCCGCTGGAACTGGTGCTCGATACTCGCCGTCGCCGAATGTGAAGGTGCGGGTCTCCCAGTTGATCCGCGGGTTGTTTGTCGCGAGCCATGGCATCCCCAGGACTGCAATGGGCCGTCCGATGTGCGTGACTACGAACGATGTGCGCTCGGTGTGAGTGCCCATTTGCAGGGTGACCGGCTCGGTTTGTAGCGTGGCTGGTTTCCCTCCCGCTGTAGAGCCATCCAGCTGGTGGAATGCCAGCGGCATGGGGAGGGGGAAGCAGCGGAGGTCGAGTTTGGCGACTAGGTCGGGGTGGATGAGGTTTTTTGAGCACCCAGAGTCCACTAGTGCCGCGGCCGTGGTGGCTCCGTTGCCGGCAGAGAGTTTGATTGCTGCCATTATTACGGGGCTTTCGTCGTTTCGTCGAGGTGGTCCGCGCTGCTGTCCCACCGCCTGCCCCGCCACGCGTTTCAGGGCAAGCGGGGAGCATTTCCCGCCGGCTGGTCGGGGTCTGCGTTGTCCTCTTCCCCCCAGTAAGCGTCCCAGCCCTCCTCTGGTGTCGCTGTGGCCACGGTCATTCGGCGGTGAGGGGGCGGCCCCAGGTTGGGTGGTTTGGGGCTAATTTTCGGGGTGGGTTTGGGCGCGCTGGTCGGCGGTCGGTTGGCGAAGCAATCCACCGTCTTGTGCCCTAATTTGCCACACCTCCCGCAGGGCTCCCGGTTGAACTTCTTTTTTGGGTGTATGGGGCCGGCCATCCCCCCGTGTGGTGCGGGTACCTTTTTCCCGGCATAGTTTGTGTCTTCCGTGGTTGTCATGAGGAAGGTGCGGTGCGCGTGTTCGGCTTTCCCCGCGAGGTGGATCCACCCGTGTAGCGTTTCTGGGTCGTCGCGGTAGAGGGCCCATTGGAGAACATCGCGGTTGAGCCCCCTTTTGAACATTTCCAGCAGGGTGGTCTCGGACCAGTCGCTGACCTTCCCCGCGAGGGCTTTGAACTCCAGGGCGTAGTCAGGGACCGTGCGTGTGCCCTGTTTAAGTCTTTGGAGTGCGCTTTTTGCCCTTACTTTGGCTAGGGGGTCTTCGAAGTAGTTTTTCATCTCATTGATGAAAGCAGGGAAGGTGGCGAGGGCGGGGGAGCTGGACTCGTACAGTTGGACGTACCAGTCCGCCGCCCTGTCTTGGAGTTTGATCGCCACGGCGGCGATCTTGTCGGCCTCGGAGTCATAGGAGTGTCCGTGCCTCCCCATGAACTCCCTAGCGTTCGTAACGAAAAACGAGAGTTTTGTGGGGGTCCCATCGAAGAAGATGGGGAAGTCCTTTGGGGCCCGGGCGTTTTGTGCGGCCCCGCCTCTCGCTTCCCGGTGTGTGGTGTCGGCCGCCTGTGCCGTCTGCTGGCCCTCCGCTGGCCCGTGTGGGTTCGGTGCTTCGCTCGGGGTGTGGGCCTGTGCGGGGACGTCGTTGGGTGGCGCGGGGGGCATAAGCGACTGGAGCATGGTCCGGAGTTCCGTCAGTTGAGCCCGCATGGCCGCGAGTTCAGCTCGTGCCTCCTCGTCCACAGCCCGCGCCGCCGCTGGGGCCGGTTCCGTTGGCGCATCCTCGGGGGTGGGTTGCCGGCGGGGTTCCTCGTCCCTCTGCCGCGGGTCCGCTTCCTCCGCCGTCTGCTGGGTGTCTCCGTCGTCCTCCTCCGTGTTGACCACCGTTGGGTTGTCGCTCCACGCCCGTTGCTGGGGTGCGATGTGGGGCGCGGGGTCCTCCGCTGGTTTCGGAAGTCGTGCTGCTCCCTCCCGCGGTCGGGTTGCCTCCGTCGCCATCTCCCCTTGGGGTTGGAGCTGAGGCTCGGGTCGGGTGGGGTGGGCGTCCATGGCTCCGGGAGTCCGCGGTGCCTCTGGCCTTGGTCGGTCCTCCTCTGTCTCTTGCCGCGCGGCTCGCCCTCCTTGCCCGCGCCGCTCCGGCCTCATCTTGCTGGTCTTCTCGCCGTCTACTCCTCCCGCGGCTCGTTGTCATCCGGTGGGGCTCAGCGAGGCTGAGTTTATGACTCTCAGCTTTATGTCATGCGCTGCCTGCCTCTGAATAACACTCAGACACTGGTTCGTGTATCAGGCTCTGATTTATTTGCAGGGCAGGTACAGCGTTGGTAGAAAAAAGCTGAGAGTGACAGGAGCGCGCCGGTGCGGGGTTTAAATACCCCGCGCCGGTCAGCGCCCCCTCGCTCGCGGTCACGTCACCCCCCTTTGTCCAATACGTTGCCCTGCCGGTGGGTGAGGGTTTCCGGGATCGCCCATCATCAGGTTTTCCATTCCTCTGCTGATTGTTTTCAGCTGGGCGATCCCCGTTGTATTGGCGCTGATGGCTTGGGTGTGCTCCGTGATCCGTTTAGTTATTGTTTGTTGGCCGTTAGTCGTTGTGGGTTGATGGCTACTTATCTTGCACCCCTTCACCTATTTCCTTGCCATTGTCATGTGTGCCATTGCGCTGATGACTTTAGCTCAACGGCACTCATGACACTGCTATTTCAACATCAGAAGAAATTACATTTAAAATTTGATAGACTTCCGCCAGTTTTCAACAAGTCACCAAGTTTCCAGCTTTGTTAGTGTCTATTGCCCAGACATTCTTTTTTCAGTGACTAGCTAAATTTAATACTTAAAGAGTGGTTATTCATTTATTTATTAAAGCAGAAGGTATGCCCTGCTTTTTCACACAAAAGTATTTGAGAGAATTGAAATAAGGAGTGCCACAAAGCTTATCAGTGAAATTACACATTTTAATTGTCATTTATCAAGTTCATCCCATAAATAGATTGTTCCTATTTGCATTTTGTAACAAACATCTTTTGCAACAGCTAAAATGAGAGAGAACAAAACAGTTCAATCACTGTAGCAGACTTACTGCACTTTAAAAGGCTGTGAAAAATCACTGGAAAAAGCTTGTTCTCATGTTCCCATGAATGACAAGAAATCCCCTGCAACTAAGGGCTAACTCATGTGGGAAGAGACAATGGCTTATCCATACTACATATTCAATCATACTTAACTAAAAGTGTTGTGAGAATCCAGAGAGATTAAGATTTAGTATGCTATCAGAACCCAGCAACCAGGATTCATTGGATACAGCTATGTTAAGTTAACTATTTGGCAAACACACTGTGCAATTATTGCCTATAGTTCAAACATAACACCAATCCATAACATACTTTCTTTGGGACCTAGAAAATATGTCCTAATTATATCCAAGCCCACTGACTATGGTTTATAAATCATGGTTTAACAGAGAACGTTAAGTGTTATATTTGAAGCATCTTTTAGATTGAAGCAGTAGTATATCTATCAGACAACCCAATGGCCAATTCACACTTCAGAACATGCATGTCATGTGACTATGGTTATAGTCAAGTTGTAAACGCTCTAGTTCTTAGAAATCCAACTGACACCAGGTCCAACATTTTGTATGGAGAGAGAAGATAGTCTAAGTTCTTATAATTTGGATGGGTTTCAGGTCAAACTATAATAGTACATCTAATTCTCTGAAGATGTTTATATTGATGAAAAGTTGGAAGAGAAGAGAAGAGGACAACCAGCAGCAAGGTGAATGATCTCAATTACAGCAACAATGGATGCACGGTTGGAAGATCCGAAGGGCCAGATTGGGAATAGATTGTCCTGGAGAAGATTTGCCTATGCGTTTGCTGAGTTGACACCAACTTGATGGCGTATAATCAATCAATCCGTCAGTCAGTCAAAAGCATGGTACATAATTGACTTCATACATATGCACATGCATGGGTTTTTGGGCAAGAATATTTATTTATTTAATTAATTGTTATCCTGCCTTTATTATTTTTATAAATAACTCAAGGCAGGGAACATACCTAGTACTCCTTCCTCCTCCTCTTTTCCCCAGAGCAACAACCCTGTGAGGTGAGTTGGGCTGAGAGAGAGGGACTGGCCCAAGGTCTCCCAGCTGGCTTTATATGGATGTGGTTTGCCATTCCCTTCTTCTAGAATATTGTTTCAATTTTCCATTCTAGCCTACAGTTCTGTAATTTCCTGATAGTCTCTCATTCAAGTGCTGGCCAGGCCTGATCCTGCTTAACCTGCTTAACTTTCCACGATCAGCTAAGATGAGCCAGATGCTTCTACTAACTGAACAGAATCATAAGTCCCTATATACTGTCTATTTCAAATTAAGTTACTCTCTTTATTAAAGCATGTTAATAAAATAGAGCTGCAAAGGTAGCAACCTAAGTATTATACACAACTTAAATTTCATCAAGCAGTTGTTAATTTCAATGGGAACTCATCAAGCAAATACATACAAGCTTTACAAACTTTTTAACACCATCTGAGACCGCTTTACTTTTCAATGTTCGTTCTCATTCTCATATGAAACAGTGATAGAAATGCATGGCTGCATTATGCTGTTAATCCCATATTGCTTCATCTACTATCTAATATCAGAAAGAAATGCACACTTGAAAGTTTCCATATTTATGGACTTCGTCATGGCTGTTTCAAATCAGGATTTTGTATTCAACTCTGTTTTTCTTTTCATCAATTTAGAGGAAAAAATGGCAGTTCCTAATAATCATGGGTGATTTGGCTGATGATGAGAAAGAGGTTTGAAATGCAGGTCATCATATGATTCTCCACTACCGAGAGAGCAGTTGAGTAGGCTACAATAAACACAGTGAAACTTTTTCCAAAGTGTTAAAGAATTGTTATTTCACTTTTAACCTGGATGATCTGAAAACCATATATTGGGGGGTTAGGGTGGGGAAGGGAAATATAATAGGTTATCTCTGTGTTTCATCGATGGGCTCCAACTGGGCAGCAATGCTATGTCTCTTGAAACAACTTCCAAGGTTCAAGGTTCAAGGTTTTGTTTATGATGGTTAAGGCCCTAAGCAACTTGGATTCAAAATGCCTGATGGACTGCCTTCACAACAACTGACCTAATCAATCACTGGTCTCATGGGGAGAGATCCTACTGCTTATGCTTAGAACTTGAGAATGCCATCTTGCCTTCATTCATGGATGAGTTTTCCTTGTGGTGCTGTCTTCATTCTGGAATGTCCCCAGCCATTAAATTTTCAGGTGCCTACATTTTTAGAGCTCTTTTCATACATATATACTGTGTATATTCATATATACCTTCTCTGCATGAATGTTTGGCCTAGTGGTTAAGGTTCTGGGCTAGAAACCAGGAGTCTGTGAGTTCTAGTCCCACCTTGGGCATGAAAGCCAGCTGGGTGAACTTGGGCCAGTCCCTCCCTCTCAGCCCAAGAGCCAATCAGGTGTGGTAGGAAAGTTCTAGTCCCGCCTTAGGCATGGAAGCCGGCTGGGTGACCTTGGGCCAGCCACTCTCTCTCAGCCCAAGAGCCAATCAGGTGTGGTAGGAGAGTTCTAGTCCCGCCTTAGGCATGAAAGCTGGCTGAGTGAACTTGGGCCAGTCCCTCCCTCTCAGCCCAAGAGCCAATCAGGTGTGGTAGGAGAGTTCTAGTCCCGCCTTAGGCATGAAAGCTGGCTGGGTGAACTTGGGCCAGTCCCTCCCTCTCAGCCCAAGAGCCAATCAGGTGTGGTAGGAGAGTTCTAGTCCCGCCTTAGGCATGAAAGCTGGCTGGGTGAACTTGGGCCAGTCCCTCTCTCTCAGCCCAGCGCACCTCACAGGGTTGTTATTGTGGGGAAAAGAGGAGGAGGAAGGAGTGTTAGGTATGTTCACTGCCTTAAGTTATTTATAAAAATAATAAAGGCGGGATAAAAATAAAATAAATGAAATGAAATATTTTATAAGCATTTGAGATGCTTTTGCATGGGAGGCAGTATTAAAATAGAGATGATGATGATGATGATGATGATGATGATGATGATGATGATGATGATTTTAGCACTCTGAAAGGCATCACAAGCATAAGGGGGAAAGACATGCTGCAAAAACCTAACATGTGCACAATGGGGAAAAAGATTTTGCAGCAGGAAGAGGAACATTCATTCTGTGAATGAATTAATAGGAAAAAAAAGACTTTCCTGGGGACATTAGGAAAGAACAAAAAATGTATAACGGCAACTATGATGTTGTAATAAGAATTGCACAACATTACATTTGTATTTTCGCCATACCCGTCTCCTTTTGCATTATTTTACAAATAATGCAATATATATTAACCCAAGAACAGCAGAAAAACATCCCCTGGCAAGTATGAGAACACTACTGTGCTAATAAATAAGATGAAGTCTTCCATATGTTGGAACGGAGTAAAGACTGATCAATACAAAAGCAGTTCATTGTAACAGCCCCATGGTTACCTCAGGGTCACTACGGACATCTCCTTTGCTCCCTTCCAAACTCCTTGCTAAAATATTTTGAAAGATTTTCATTGTTTCCAAGAAGGACTCTTCTTCTCAAGGAGGTCACTTAGACATTATTAAAAGTTCAAAATGCACAAGGTGGGCGTCTATTTGCCCAGAAGAAAGATAACCATAAGCTACTGGCAGTAGAAAGGATGGTGGGTATTGGAGTACCTTGTTTGTAGACTATTAGCTGCTGCCTGATTCCCATGTATGTTTTTTGAAGGTGGACGCTTAACTCCTGAGGGAAAAACCTATAGGAGAGCAAACACAGGAGACTGGCCAAAAAATGCACCTTGCAAATTGCTCTTGCCCTCTAGACCAGCTTTTTCCAGCCTTCACCTACAGCTCCAGAGTTCCCAATCTGCTCCACAGTCCTCCATGGAAGAAACCTACTAAAATAATTGGGGGGAAGATTTGCTAATGTGGTATCTTCACTGTTTCTTTGTTATTTCAGTTGATCGATTCGGAGTGTGACCAAAGCATTTCAACACATTTCTGGGCAGTTTAATTATTATTATTTTTTCTTTCTTTTTCTTTCTTTCCTTTGTAAATGGAATCATTGTGCTTACTGATATGTTTTATGGTTCTTGTTTTTTATTAATTTTTATATCCAACTCTTTTTTCTATAGAGACTTTATTAAAATTCTACACATAAAATCAACATTAAAAACACAATATATAAACATATACATAAACACAAACCTACAAATACAAAACTAAACATCTAACTCTCTATATATGTATGTATGTATGTATGTAATCCACTTCTGCCCTTCACTTTCCTCGTGGTTCCATTAACCATTTCTTATTCTTTTATACAGTTGTAGTCACTATTGAAATTTTCCATTATCTCTCCTTATTTAATCTACAAAGCCCTTTATCATCAAGCTATTTTTCTCTACTTTTGTAATATAATCCATAAACAGACCCCAGTCTTTAATAAAAGCCTCTGTAGATTTCTCTCTCACTAGACATGTCAGTTTTGCCATCTCTGCCAAATCCATAGCTTTAAATATCCAATTGTCAATGTTTCTTTGTTTCTTGTTCTTTATTTTTCCATTTCTGCACGTATAATAATCTTGCCATCGTGATCGTACACAACAATAAGACGCCATGCTTTTTACTCAGTTCCTCTTCCATAAGAACTGTTCCTAGTAAGAACAGTTCTGGTTTCATCTGAAAAGCGATTCCCGTTATTTTCACCAATGTCCTGTGGATCACCAACCAAAAAGTTTTGGCCATTTCACAAGTCCACCACACACGATAATAGGTTCCATCCTCTTTTCTACATCTCCAACATTTACTTGAAATGTTCTTATACATTTTTAATGGTTTCACAGGTGTCAAATGCCATCTATACATAATTTTATAAAAAATTCTCTTAAATTATTGCACAGAGTAAACTTAATATTTTTAGTCCACATTTTTTCCCAGATAACCATGTCAATACTGTGCCCAAAATTTAGCATCCATCTATTATTAGATTGCTCAATTTGTTCAGCTTCTGAATCATATTTTAACAGCAATTTATAAATTCTTGAAATTACGTACGTCTTTGTCATCTTTGCATAATTCTATTTAAAATTCATTCTTACTCTCTCCTATAACTCCTTGTTTCACATCATTTTCAAATTGTGCCTTTATTTGTGCATAGGCAAACCAAGTCAAATGGTGTGTTTTATGTTTCTGATGCACCATGCTAGTGAACTTAATTATGAACCGTTGCTGCTTAAGCAATGTCTTCATGGGTCATACATCTACCTGTCCAACATTTTCCACTAGAATGACAACAAATGCTAAATATGTAAGGGTAAGGAAAACAGTCCCTCAACACAAGTTTGTCTATTTCATGGACAGGGAGTTCTTTCTAACTTTCTAGTCCTGAGGTGCCCTGGTGGTCTTCCATCCAGGCATTAACTGGAGTGACCCTACTGATCAGCCAAGGTATGGTAGATGGTGCCACCTCTTATGATTAAAGTAAAGATTTCCTTGAGAGTCATATTCAACTTTGGGAGACTTCAAAAATATGTCCATGTGGTTTTCTTGGTGGTAGGACAAATGTGGCTAATCTTTGCCTTTCCTTCAGCTGTTTTTTTCCAATTTCCCTGCTAACTTCCAGCCCTGGTAGTCTCCCATCCAAATGTTAATCAGGTCCAACCTAGTTTGTTTTTTAAAAAACATCAGACAAGGTCAACTACAGTATGTCCTGTCATACAGAGAGGCTGATGATATGTAGGCATCCAGATTGGTCAGTTCCCATCATGATATCTCAGTCTCTTCCACCTAGCCATGCATTCACGTACACTGAAAAACACTATGTTAAGACTCCTGAAAAACAACAAGAAAACAAAAGGCTGGGCCTGATTTCTACTTTTCTGTAACAGTTCAGCCATTTCCCTCTTAATTTCCAGTAGTGCTGGTTAACAGAGAAAGCAATTTTTCAAGTAAAATAATAATAACCACCAAACAGCCATGCCAATAGAACAGTTAAAAAAAAAGATCCTAAGATCTGCCACTGTGTTGCCACTATGACAATAAACTTGTTTCCTTCATATTGCTGATAAAGCTCTTATCTAATAGAACAAACACACTGCCCTTCTTTCCTTTATTACAAACCAGCTGAATTCAAAGTTCATTTTGTGATAATATCTTACCCACACTTTACACAATGAAATACTAAATGTAACAGCCCTAATACCAACCTATTTATAATAGGTTTAATTGCCTTCTTCTCCAGTCTCACAGCTGGCATATTTATCCGATACAAATTACAAAATTTCTCAATCTTCAGTTCATGACCACCTTTCACAAATACATTTCTCTTTCCTCTCCAGATTCTAAATTGTGGTTCAAGACCTAATAACTTTATAGGAGAGATCCATTTCAGATAACTTGGTGAGCAGGACAGTAGTCTTACAAAAGTGCATGTAAATCTGCATTCTCCTTCAGGCTCCCTGAATTCAGTTTACAGTGAATTTTCTCTACAGTCAAAATTAACTCAAATAAATTATGGGGGGTTGACAACCTCCAAAACAGTAACTCTTTTGGTCCAAGAGAGAGGTTGACATATGAAATGAGTCACCAACAAGTGCATCCATTTTTGCACATTTGATTTTCAATATCTGCTCAATAATCTCTTCTTGAATGTTCTAGTAATTTTGCCAATATACATCTCACTGTAAGGGTAAGTGATGCTGTACATTATGTAAAGTACAATACAATTAGAAACATCCTTTAAAATGTATCTTATATTACGTTCTGGATAAATGATCTCTTTGGACTTCTGAATATTAAGATAGATGGAGCTGTGCTTTTAATGGCCTATCAATTATTTAAGAAATTCTGCATGGACCCACCTGTCCATAATGTTGAAGGGCCACTAATCCAAACACATGGCAATATAAAACAGCCTTCTAAAGGCTATCAACTGCCAATATTTTCTGGTAATCCCACCTATTGTTTTGGAGATATTGCTATGTTAAAAAAAACAGCAACAAAAAATATCTTTCTCATCTATTGGGATGCCTTCTAAATAAATTTTTGTTACTGATCAGATTGTTCTGATGTCTAGTCTATTGGGTGATGCTTGATGGAGATACTCTCTATAGTGATTCCAACATCCCTGTGTTATGAGAAAAACCAAGTACAAATGTATGATTTCTTTTGAGAGGTAAACACTGCCAACATAGGAGCTTGCATTTAAAACAGTACCAATGGAAATGATTAAAATGAAGAAATTATTTACCAGTAGGGTTAGTACTACTACAAAGATTACGCTCAGCACTCCATGTTCATTCAAATGACATATTCCTGTTCACCTGATTAGTCCATCCTATAAAGGTCTGGAGTATTTGGGGATCCCATTCAAAAGTTATAAAATTATCATCAATATAGTGCCAATTAAAAATATAGATATGCTATTGATTTCTAACATTATGTAAACTAAGCTTATGGTCTAATTCTCAAAGAATTCGCCTTTTCTACAACCGTGGTCATGCCTACCCTTTCTGCTTGGAGGTAAAATTGATTCTCATATCTAAAATAGTTATTTTTCATGACAACTTATCACAAGTCTAACAGAAAATGCTCATGTGGAGACCCTAAATGACTATGGGAGAGAAAATAATCAAATGCACCCCTTGTTTCCTCATGCAGAACAGACGTGTTCAGGGATTTAGCATCTACAATAACTAAAATGCAAATACAATCTACTTTAATCTTTCCTCGGTAAAATCTTTTATATCTTTTGGCAAGATGGAGGGCCTTTCACCATCTGTTGTAAATCATGGTACAAAACCTTAGTTCATGGTTCCAAAGTAGAAGCGGTTTATGAAGAAATAGGGCATCTTTGCAGGAACTTGTATGTATGTACCAGATGTGTGAAGAATATAAAACCCTGAAGCAGTCAGACTTTTATTGATAAGAAAACCCAAGATTTTCCACTGATATACCTGAGTTCCATTATCTCCCGCCTTTAAAAACAGTAAATTAAAAGCTCAGAACTGGTTGACAAATCAATATTTTATGATAAAAATCATGAAAACTTCTCAAAGTATGTTTGGAGGAGAGAAGTACCTTATAGCCTAAAATACTGTCTTTAACGTTTTGTGTGAGCCCATTGCATAAATCAAATGTTTCTCTTATCTTGCATTGCTGCCTAAGTTGCAAAAATAACCTTGCTGCATTTTAAGCAAGCCCCACTCTCTTTTCTGCAACCTTTTGCAAAAAGATGTTTGCTAAAGCACTTTGTTTCTTCATACCTTGCTTGTTTGAAGTTTCTAGCTTAGCACACCAGGGGTCTGCTGGTGGGTCTTGCCTTTGGCCTTTTCCTTTCTTGCAACAATGCGTGCAAGTCCCTCTCTTGGCTTACATGTCTAAAAATGCTGAGACATCTTTTGCAGTATATCTGCTTCTCTAATATTTGATTTTCTGTAAGAACTTGTCTGTTCATCTTCACCAAGATCTTCTGCCAACTGCTTATATTCTAATATGGTTACCCCATAAGATGTCCTCATCTTCTCCTCTTGCTTCTTTCTCCTTTTCCTCCTATTATTATCATCATCATCATCATCATCTACATTTATGCACCACAAAATCCCAAAGGACTCTCAGCAGTTTACAAAATAGGATACATAAGAAACCATATACAATTAAGAAAAAGTATGCAAGTAAAAGGTCCACAAATGAATGAAAACAGATTAAAAATTGTTAGTTTAACTAAACCAAGTTGGAATCAAGGCTCAAATGCAGTCAGGGTAGGAGGCATCCTGATGCCTACTGGGAGACAATTCCAAAGAACCAGTGCAAAATTTCTTTTTGTACACAACTTCTTCAAAAATAAAGCCATAAATCAAAGTGTCCATGGTACTATCTTATTTATACTTTATCCAGTCAAAGAGTAAATGCTAGAGTTGTAATCACAACTTCCTTATGCAAGGTCAACTTGCCCTTTTCACCAGTTTCACAGATGGTATATGTGTCAAATAAAAACACTAACATTGCTCCGTCTTCATTGATGACTTCTTTCCCCACATTTGGTAAATGCAAATAGTTATTCCTTCTGTCATGAAAGCAGGTTCCTGAGGCTAAGAAGTTCAGGGCCTGAATGGAGAACCATGTACAAACTCAGTGCGGGCTGTTTTGAGTGTCATGATGAAAGAAGGTCAATATGCATGTACAATAAATAGTAAATCCAAGCTGAATAGACACAATGCTAGTTGTCAGTGTCCTGCCTCATTCTGTTAGTTAGTTGGGTGATACGAGTCTTCCTACAAAGCACATGGAAATGCTGGGTGCACTAACTACTTTCTCCATTAATTAGAGAAAGTGATGCATCCCTATATGGTCACCAATGAGGGCAATATCTTCAAAAGTCTCTTCTTAGGGTTTAGCAGAAGCTCTCCAAAAGACTAGCAAGAAAACTCAGGATCTTGTATTAGTTAAGGTAGGATTGATCTGTGGCAAGCAAACCCATATATCAATGTGGCAAACCAAATGATTCCCTTTGTCTCAAGGAATGCAGTCTAGCTACATTCATGACAAAAATTGCCTCGGGAGATACAGAACATCTTAAACAGCTGTCCCGAGCATTCGTTGCTTGAAACAAAACAGGCTTGCGAAATTTTTATTTGAAGGTTGGGAACAAAACTCTGGAGCTCCTGGGGGCTTGTTCTAGTGGAACCCAGTGAACTTGACCATTCCAACAGAAGATTTGGAAATTAGGCTGTCTTATCCCAAGCACAATTCCCATTTTGTTCATACTAGGGATGGGGAGTGCTTTGGATCTGAAGATGAATGGTGCTTCAGAGTGGAGATGGGCGGTGACAGAAATTTGAAATATAGATAGATAGATAGATAGATAGATAGATAGATAGATAGATAAATATGGCTGCTCCTGTCTGTGCTTCTTAAAGAAGGTGGGATTTTGGCAATCTCACATGACAGTAGTAGTAGGATCACAAGAAAATATGTATTAAGAGAGAACAGAATGCAATAATCACTTTCCCATCCCATAGCAGTGGGAAAGGCCCCAAGGAGACCATAGAGCAAGGGTGGAATGGTAACCAACTATATGTCTACAGTTAGTCCTTGCTTAATGACCACAACTGGGGCTGGAATTTTGGTTGCTGAGTGAAGCAGTCATTAAGCAAATCTGACCCAATTTTCCAACCTTTTTTGCGGTGGTCATTAAGTGAATCGACACAGATATTAAGTGAACTGCATGATCGTTAAGCAAATCATGTGGTTCCTCGTTGATTTTGCTTGCCAGAAGCTGGCCGTGAAGGTCGAAAATGGTGATCACGTGACCCGGGGACGCTGCAATGGTCATAAACGCAAACTGGTTGCCAAGCACCCAAATCGTGATCCCATGACCGTGGGGATGCTGTGATGGTCGTAAGTGTGAGGACCAGTCATGTCAGTTTTTTCAGCATTGTGGTATGTCTGAACCCCCACTAAATGAATGGTTGTTAAGTGAGGACTACCTGTATCTAACTATCACCTTTTTTTTAACTAGGTTAACATACCACTCCAACCAAACCTGACTCTGATCAGCTCACAGACCCTCAACGGTACCAAGATTAAAAACAAACAGCACACCTACTAAACCACCAGGGGAGAAGTGTAACTCTTAGGTACAGTACATTCAGCCTCGGGGGGCACAAAACCAACCCTTCAACCCTGAAGTCCTATGGAAGCAACCGGGTCCAGACGGCTTTCTGAGAAGCTAAATTGTCACCTTTCGATTGCCGTGAAGGTGGTTGGCTTCATCAAGCATTTCCAGAAGAGTTGAATGAAGGAGGCAAATACAGTATACCCAGAAAAGAGGGAAGTTGTTCCTCCTAATAGCCATCCTCTGTAGGATTATGAAAGCTTCAAGATCCTTTTCCTGTGCTGAAACTGGCGATTCTGCTTTCTGAAGTTCAGCTTGTTCATTTATTTTTGCAAAATATTGCCCAAGCTTGTCCTGGCTTGCCTTTCTAAAGATGCAGAGAAGAACACCAGCAGAAGCAGATGGGGAAGCAGAGTTTCACCTGCTGACAAAGACCTAATACGTCTTCCCAAAACTGCTCAGATGTGGGGGGGGGGAGGCAGTTTGATGGATTTCTCGCTACTCAGCAAAGCAAGTCTGGTAGCGGACATACTTAAATTTCCAGGCAGACATCTCCAGTCAATGGATGTGTATTTATTTATACTGGCTCTGAAGTCCCATGAAGGTAATACCCTTTCGGAAATTTCAAGTGAGCAGCTTATAAATGACATTTTTCCCTAATCAGGAAATCCCATTCCAAATCCTCCTCCTCTTTCATAGAGCTTCCTCCTTTCTTCCTTCATGTCTGTCTGTCTTTCCTTCGTGTTCCAGCAACCATTGGCTACTTGGCTTTCTGCAGTAACAGGGTAGCAGGAATTATTACATCTGAGCAAGCAAAGTATCCTTTGTTTCCAGCGCAGCACTTGGAACAAAGCTCTCAGAGGCAGCAACGTGTTGCCAAACTCAGCTCACTTCCCAGTGGTTTGCAGCTGGGCTGAATTAACTTCTCCTGGAAAGAAACACAATGTGTAGGCACTCTGGGAAAAAAAAACTAAACTGGATTGCACTCAAAAATCTGCCATTGCATCTGCAGAATGAAAGGCTTTTGCTGCACTGCGCAGCAGCCCTGCTAGTTCATCTGCTCAACGTGAAAAAAAAGAAGAAGGAAAGCAAACAGCCCAGAATAGCTTCAAAAGACTGAGAACAGAAATACCACTCACTGTCAAAGCCATCAGGCTACTATTCACCCACAGCAGTCTCACTTTTGCTGGACGATCCCAGTGAAGTGTTGCTGCATGATGGAGAGGAAGAAAGACTGCAGGAAGGCAGAACAGATTCTCCCTTTTTTCAGCTGGACTGCTACTAACCTCTCCACTTTGGGTATAGCCTGTTCCTATCAAGAATAGCCAAGGGTAGTTTTTAAAATGAAGCCAGAATCTTCCAATAGCCATACTAGAGGAAGGGGATAGAGGAGGAGAAAGAAATTACAGGTAGTCCTCGCTTAATGACCATTCATTTAGTGATGGTTCAGACTTACAACGGTGCCAGAAAAACTGCCTTACAACCGGTCTTCACAATTACGACCGTCGCAGCATCCCCATGGTCATGTGATCACCATTTTTTACCTTCCCAGCCAGCTTCTGGCAAGCAAAATCAATGGGGGAATTGCATGATTCACTTAAAGACCATGTGGTTTACTTAACACCCACAGTGATTTGCTTAACGACCACCACAAAAAAGGTTGTAAAATCGGGTTAGATTCGCTTAATGACCGCTTTGCTTAGCAACCAAAATTCTGGTCCCAATTGTGGTTGTTAAGCGAGGACTACTTGTAAACCCTACTTCCGTATTATGTCTACATGGGCCCATTGAAAGCAGTTGTAGCTTTGATCCAATTTCTGAGTTTCCTTCCCTGCCATGTGGTGAGGTCTTACTGTTACAAGCTTGGCAGATTTATACAACAAGAAAGAATCATCTGTATCCCTGAAAAGATATCAATTTCTTACCACAGAATGCCATTTTAAATGCCAGATTCCAATATATCAAGGTCCAAAAATTTGTCAAGAATTTAGGAGGTTTTAGAAATGTGAATTATAAGCAAATAATAGCCCACACTATTAAATCTAGAAAAACAAGGACCCTCCCCTGAAAAATATTTTATAAAGTCATATGTGTATCTGTGTGCAGGTATATGTATGTTGCGATATTATCAGCACAGACACAGTCAAAATATAACAGTGATTTATGTCTTTGATAACAGAATTGGCTCCACATGACTCTTTAATTAGTTCCAGTAATGATTTGCATTAAAACTATGAATTAGCCTTCATTATGCTGCTAAGGGTATGTGGCCTAAAATCAAAGGTTTACCTACACACACCCCTGGGAAACAACTGTGGACATTATGGTCTATTTGCACGGTTCTTGAAGCGTCTAATTAATGTTTTTTTTTTGGGGGGGGGGGGAAATAAGAGACTGGACAAGGCCATTCTTCCTTCATTATAATCTTACCCTTGAATCCCCTGAGCAAAATGTCAGTGGTATCATCTGTAATACGGCCTGACCTACTTGTGAAATCATAGTCAGGAGCTACACAATGTTTCAAAGTTTCAGTTTTTATAATTTGTATTCAAACTCTACGCTGAAGGTGGGTTTTCAGTTGAATGCAGGTGGCTTTTCAAGTGGTCTACAGTACTGACAAAAATGCAGAGTTAGTCAAGGAGATGATGGGGTGTACTGAGATGTTGTTTCAGCTGTCTTCTCGTTCACTTTCTCCACCAACCCCTGCCATGACAGTTAAGCCTCCCCCCCACCCCGGAGGCTACAGAGGGGACATGGAATTGTGTTGTTTATTCGTTCAGTCGCTTCCGACTCTTCGTGACTTCATGGACCAGCCCACGCCAGAGCTTCCTGTCGGTCAACACCCCCAGCTCCCCCAGGGACGAGTCCATCACCTCTAGAATATCACCCATCCATCTTGCCCTTGGTCGGCCCCTCTTCCTTTTGCCCTCCACTCTCCCTAGCATCAGCATCTTCTCCAGGGTGTCCTGTCTTCTCATTATGTGGCCAAAGTATTTCAGTTTTGCCTTTAATATCATTCCCTCAAGTGAGCAGTCTGGCTTTATTTCCTGGAGGATGGACTGGTTTGATCTTCTGGCAGTCCAAGGCACTCTCAGAATTTTCCTCCAACACCACAGTTCAAAAGCATCGATCTTCCTTCTCTCAGCCTTCCTTATGGTCCAGCTCTCGCAGCCATATGTTACTACGGGGAACACCATTGCTTTAACTATGCGGGCCTTTGTTGTCAGTGTGATGTCTCTGCTCTTAACTATTTTATCGAGATATGTCATTGCTCTTCTCCCAAGGGTTAAGCGTCTTCTGATTTCCTGACTGCAGTCAGCATCTGCAGTAATCTTCGCACCTAGAAATACAAAGTCTTTCACTGCTTCACATGGAATTGTAGGCCTTGGTGAATACCTGTAAGTCATAAGTAGGGATCCATCCAGTTTCAAAACAGTCAATACTTGGAGCTTGGAGCTAAGGTAATCTAACTTGGAGCTAAGGTAATCTAACCAGCAGGGCGGGCTGGGGGTTTGTTATTTGCATTCACAGTAGGGCAAGCCAGGGAGGGAACATTGAGCAATCTGATAAAATCAGTGTTGCAAAATACCAATCACTCACTTTAGCTATCTTTGAAACGGAGAGAGACCAAGCTTCCTCTTAAACTGCAAATGCCAGAACTGCTTGGTGGAACTAGTTCTCGCAAGACTGCAGATGAAATCAATGTGTGATGAAGAAAGAGAGGGGGTTGGCTTCAGAAAACAAAGACGAGAAGCAAAGAAGAACCTGGTCTTTTGAAGCAAACTGGTCTTTGCCATGTTTAACCTCTCTGCCTGCAGTTCCTTCTCACAACTCCCAAAATGGACCTTGAGAATATTTGAGATCAGTGAGGATCCGTGGTGTGGGGAGCTGTCTTTTTGATGGCCTGTTATATTGCTTTCCTTTTTTTAAAAAAACTTGTTTGATTATGGCAAGCATTTCTTTTAGGGGCTGTTGGTTTTATTGTGATAGTTTTATTTAAGATTGTTTTGATTGCTGTCTTGTAAACTGCTCTGGGCTCCTTAGAGAGAAATAGAGTAAAGAAAGAATGTGGCTATATTTTTTTCCTTCTCTAAGGTGACTTCCTTCCCAGCCTCTCTGAGGGAAATGCAGAGATGGCAATCCCCTGGTCCTCACTTTGTCTCTAGCTCCTCCTGAAAGGAGTGCTCATCTTTGTCTTCTACATCTATAGTGCATGAACACGAAGAGAGCTGAACCACCATCTACAATAGTCTCATGCCTTACAGTCTCACCCCTTAAGATCAGCACATCGAGAAGAACAAGGGAACTGTGGGCTTTCCCCCTCCTAATGAGCACCCTCCACCCATCCTCAAGTTGGTCAAGAACTCTGCTGACCTAAAATGTGCTTTCAGCACTGCCAGTTTGGATTTGGCATCTCTTGCTTCAGCTTCAAAATATCACAGGCAATGGGTGACTAAGCCCAGACAATTCTACCCACCTTGAGACTGTCCTTGAACAAGGTCAGAATAAGTGAAAAAACTCTCCTTAAGGCTGGTACAATTGACAAGTACCTAGACCTGCCTTAGTCATGGGTGGGGAACAAAATCAAGGTGGTTCTGTAGGGAAAGACAGAAAAAAGCATGTTACCAAAGCATGATTGTATCTTGGTTAGGCTGACCATATGTCCTGTTTTGAACAGGACAGTCCCCTTTTTTTAACATTTCCAGACCGCCCCGTCATTTTAATATAAATGTCCATTTTGTCCTGTTTTCTTAAAAACCTTACTTAAAAATTTGAAAGTTCCCACGAACCTGTCAGAATGCAGTCTGACTTTGAGTGGAAGGAGGGGGAGCTCAGCAGAAACTGTGGGGGGAAAGCCACAGAGCTCAACCCGGTGGGAAACCTAAAAAGAGAAAAACAGGATCAGCTGATAGGCAGTGATCAAAGGGCGAACCAATTGGCCCTTCCTTGAAATGGCGGGAAGAAAAGAACGTAAAAGCACAGCCAGAGGAGGAACGGCTTGTTGGGGACAACCGGTCACTAGACTCTCCAGCCCAGCCTTGCCTCTCGCAAATGAAGGAATCCAACGATTCCCAGCCCGAGAAAACCGGAGAAGTTCCTGCCTGCCGATCGAGCCTGTCACCCAGCCCTGTCCCGTTTTGCCATCCCAATGTTCCGTTTTTGTCTCAAGGAAATATGGTCAGCCTAGCCTTGGTAGGATATCTGAGATCTGAAATTTCATGTGTAATATTGTTGAGGGGCCTCTCCCTTGCCCAGCACACTTCTTTACCAGTTCTGTTTCAAATTCTCCTCTTTTCCTTCCTAAAATGTCTGCCAGCCTTGATTGACTGAATTTTGGATTGGAGACTTATATCCCCATGGGCCTGCCCTCCAGAAACAGCCCCAAGAGGGAAAATAGTTTTTCTGCCAAGTATTCATCAATAAGCAGCTAAGAATGTCTCTGCAATAGGAAGAGACAGATCTTGTATCTCCTATCAAACCGCCATCTTGTTATTAAGCACATGTTACCTTGGCTTATTGGGATGCTAGTTCTACCAACCCCAAATTAACAAATTGCCCCAACACTGCTCCATGCCATCATAGCCTTTAACAAGGACTTGGAAGCTTTGTGGCTGTCCAATTATTCACTGGCAGAACACCAATGCATATAAAGTGAAGTCTCATCAAGTAAAGTTCAACTCCGACATGGACATTTAATGTTCAAGGCAACAGTAGTTTGCCATATCCTTCTTCTAAAAGGTTTTTTCCAACTTTCCAGTCATGGGATTTCCATCTAACAGGGGTGGCCCTGCTGATCAGCCAAGGTATGGTAAGTCCTGCTGTACAGTAAAGAGCCCTTGAGTTATGTTCAACTCCTGGTTCATAGATACCTCCATGTAGTTTCCTTGGCAGTAATCAAAAGTAATTTATCATGGCCTTCTTCTGGAGCCCAGTGAAATAAAAACTGAACAAGGGGAGATGTAGTTTCCTCCTGAAAGAATCTATCCACATCACGTGAATGAAGTTGATATGTGGAGATCTGAGATAATAAGTGGTTGTTGTTGTTTTAATGGCTATACAGTTGTTAAAAATTAAGGCAGATATTTACCATGTTTGCCATTTATATAATATTCTATAAAAATTTAACAGATGGACTGGGACCAGGGAAAATCAAGTTCAATTCTCCAGGCAGCTATGAAGCTCATTAAGTGGCTTTGGGCAAATGACTCTCTCTCAGCCCAACCAACTTCACAGGGTTGTTGTTATGCAGATGAAGGAAGAGAAGATCCTCAGAATAACAAACAAATTGTGAAATGAGTTAATTATTATAATATTATTATTCCCCGATGGCAGATGCGGGCTGGAAAACACCTATTCGCCCAAGAACACCTTATCAGTTTACACTGATGATAAGCTTATCTCACATTGATAAAGTAACTAATGGTCAAAAATGTAGTGCTTTTTTTAAAGCATAGAACAAGGAAACTTGCATAAACAGGCCAGAAACCAGGTATCAGCTCATTGACAGGCTTAGTCAGGGCAGCCAACCCGGGATTACGAAGCCAGAGTGGCTCTTTCCTGGACCAAGAGGCCCTTGGAACAGTCACTCATGCCCTGGTCATCTCCCATATAGACTACTGTAATGTGCTCTACATGGGGCTACCCTTGAAGAGTATCCAGAAGCTACAGCTGGTGCAAAATGCAGCTGCGCGGGCAATTCTGAGTGTCCCAAGGTTTGCACAAGTAACACCTTTCTTGTGTGAGCTGCACTGGGTCCCAGTCTGCTTCCGAGTCCAATTCAAGGTGTTGGTTATTACCTTTAAAGCCCTACATGCCATGGGACCAAGAAATCTGAGGGACCGTCTCATCCCGATTACATCGATCCACATCACCCGGTCATGCAGGGAGGGCATGTTACGGACCCCATCCATAAAAGAATTCCCCTAGCGGGGTCTCAGAAGTGTGCCTTCTCTGCAGTAGCTCCCACCCTTTGGAACATCCTTCCCCCAGAGGTGAGACAGGCCACCTCTCTCCTGGACTTTCAAAAAAGATTAAAGACCTGGTTTTGTCAGCAGGCTTGGGATGGAAGGGGGAATAGCCGTACCTGGGGATGGCTAGCTCCCTAGAGTGACTTCGGATAGACCTACTACATGCACGGGCTGATAAAGAACTCTCGCCCATCTTGATTCCATTACATCCTTATTTTTATTGCATTTATTGTATTTATAATTTTGGTTTTTAACTTTATTTTACTGTAAACCACCCAGAGTCCCTCCTTGGGAGGGAGATGGGCAGTGATAAAATTTGATTAAAAATGTGATAAATTTAAAAAAATCAGTTACACCATTACTCCTGTTTTCTTTGGTGGGGGTGGGTAGGGGAAAGGAGAAGGAGAAGGAGGGGAGAAGGAGAAGGAGAAGAAGGGGAGAAGGAGAAGGAAAAGGAGGGGAGAAGGAAAAGGAGAAGGAGGGGAGAAGGAGAAGAAGGGGAGAAGGAGAAGGAGAAGGAGGGGAGAAGGAGAAGGAGAAAGAGAAGGAGGGGAGAAGGAGAAGGAGAAGGAGAAAGAGAAGGAGAAGGAGAAGGAGAAGGAGACAGATAGAACCCACACATTTTGGTCTACAGAACTTCCAAGCAGCAGTCTAGTTTGGAATTCCCGCAGCAACGTCCTTAATTGTCCACAACCATTCTTATTTTCTGTGCTGCTAGTAGAGAGGAAAAGTGCATACACTTGAGAGCCCGCCTCGCACATCAAACTAGCTAGCTTAGGCACTCATTCCTGTTCTGACATCTCAACGGCAATGTGCAAAGCAGAAGCACCAGGCGCTCATTTGTCAGCACTTCTTATTCCATGTGAAGCTGCCCACAATTCCCATTTGCTAGGCAAGGGAAGACTGCAATCGACAACTCCTACAGCTGTCTGGCCTGGGGTCACTTGAACACATTCCATCTCTTTCTGCTGGGAAAGCTTTGTTCTTTTTATCTGTGCTACCATCAAAATGCCTTCTACTTCTGTTTCTGTCTTGGGGTTTTTTCCATCTTTGCCTTGATCTTCTGGACGCATGCTGCAGAACTGAACAGAGGTGGGGAGGGAAAATAACTATAAAATGTAACATGACTCCAGCAGACTCTCTTTTTGTTTTAGCGGTGGCTTGGAAGCGTTCTGTCCTGTGTCTTCAGCACAATCATTGCCTTGCCAGAGATTATGATCAGGTACTTTGCCCACATCCACTGAAAAAAAGTCCACCCTCCAACTTTCTATGAGTTCTTCCAGAAGCATCTCTTTGCCTTCACAAGCACTGCCAAAGGGCATTGCTTGGGGGTCATTTCTGATCTTCTAAAGCCTGATGAGATAACAATTGCTCAGTGACGTAAAACCGTTACTGGACTGAACTGGATTGGGCAACGGTGGGTTTGGAGGCAGGGTAGCATGGAGAAATCTGAACTCCTAGAAGGATGATAATCACAAAGGAAGAAACATTGCTACCAAATGATATCACTGGCCAAAATGGTCTACGACTAGTTTTGCTCTTCTCATCCGCTGTCACAAAGGTAAGATGATGCCTTATTTCAAGTTAGAATATTCAGTGCAGTTTTATCCATGACACTGATTGGCAATGACTCTTTGGGATCTTTCCTCCCCTACATGGAAATGCCAGGTATTATATCTGGAAGCTCATCTGTGCAGATCATGTGTCCTACTATGGATCTATGGGACCTTCCCTTTGAAAGGTACAAGTGGAGATCAGTGAACAGGTGGAAGGCTCAAGGTAGGTGGAGAGCCAGGCACACATGTTGGGCCTTTCTCTCCCTAACCTCTATGCATTAAGCTGGAGACCTCAGGTGGACCTATCCTTGCATTTTCTTGAATGTGGGTATGGCTCTCCATGCAGTTTAGGACCCTGCTTTATTGGGCCTTCCATCACACTAAAGGCGACTGAAGTCCAAGCCAACCTTTCTTTCAGACCTCCAGCTGAATGGGGTGGAAGTCAGAGGATCAGAGGTAGAGTTAAGAGCATAGCTCTTAACCAGTGGGAGCCCATTCACATTCAGCTGAATATCTGAGCAGGGAAACAGTCCTACAGATTTCTGAAAAACTGGGTGCCAGCATTTCTCCAAGAGTGATATGAACCCCTAAGTATTTTGCCACACTGATTGTGATAGGGGGAAGGTGCAGAAAGGACAGGAGACAGAGGAGAAGAAGGAATGTGGAGCAAGTGACCAGAGCCAGACTATAATCAAGTATATTATTATGGACCAGGTGAAAAGAGGCTCCAGTAGCAGTTCTAATGCAGCTGCTAGCAGGATGCGTGACAATCCTTTCCTGCCCCTTCTCTTTTGTCCTCGTCTTCTCCATCATCTACTGAACACAGCAGGGATATTGCTTCCCATTGGACATCTTTGCATCAAACTACAAAAATGGCAGCAGCTGCAGAATCAGGCTGTAGGAGATATTAGCAATACTAGCAGCAGGGGATATGCAGTTAGCAAACCTGGAAACCAGTTGTGGCAGGCCCTCCAAGAGCAGTAGCTGAGCAAAAGCCACCAAGTAAAACCCATGGAAGAAGGCAGAGAGAGATGATGATTTGTTCAGTGCCATGCTGGCCATCAGGCTCTCCATGCACACCCAGTTGTGATCATATCTAGGACCTCATTGCATTTAACAGATGTCAAGCTTGTGTGTAGGTGATTTCATGGACACATCCATGTAGTTTTCTTGGCAGCAATAGAGAATCGGCTTGTCTTGGCCTTCTTCTGGGACGTTATTCAGCTTCCCAGTCTAGTCTACAATCCTGGCATTCCGTGGAGGTTTCCCATCCAATTATGAACCAGGATGAATCCTACTTAGCTGCCAAAACTGGATCTCTCAGACAGCTGCTTCTTCCTGCTAAGATGCAGTAGAAATAGGGAAAATAAAAACTGATCCATCTCCTTTTCTCCTTCCTTGGTTTGTTGAAGCATCCCATCAACTGAGCATCCAGTCAGACATGCCCAACCCAATTTGCCAATAGAACTTACCTGTCATTGGATCTGTTCAGGTAACCTACCTAGTTAATTAACTTGTTTTTAAAAGTTTCCATGAAATTCAGGAAAATTGCAATGAGTACAGATCCATGCTAGTCAGGATTGTCTAAGGTTTCTTAGAGTATTCTTGCACCCAACCATAGTTCAAACATTCCTTGGACAACCTTTTGTCTGCTGTGTCTCCAAGATTTGTCTTCATCTCATCCCCAGTCCATGAGTGATATAGGCTTAAGTCATCCTTAGCTGTACTGACATGAAAACAACCTTCCTCCCTTATTCTAATACCATCTAAGAACAGCCCCAGGAAGTATAAAATCTTAGCTTTGTCAACTGTTACTTGGAAGGAAGTCAAATGAATAAAAGCAACAGAGATGAGATAGAGATTGGCAATGGGGACAACAAATTCATGCCAGCGCAGTCTCAAGGCCAAGTAAAGATCACCATAGTACTCATAGTTTCATCATAGGGAAAGGTGCATAGGTACAAGTGCAAACTTTCATTCTGGAACCCATTGCTAGAGGGTTTTTATTGTTGAGGAGGGGGATAGATGCTCTGAATTAACAAATGTTGGCCATTTGGGAACAGATTTGAACTGCCATTTTGTGCATGAACCATGCAAGGTGGCCACTAATTTCACAGTGGAGAGAAAAAGCTTGAGGATCCTCCATGAATGGGAAACCCTCTAAAGCAGTGTTTTTCAAACTTGGCAACTTTAAGATGTGTGGACTTCAACTCCCAGAATTCCCCAGCTGGCTGCCAAGTTTGAAAAACGCTGCTCTAAAGCATTATACAGATTCAAGATATTATCCAGCTATGGTGAGCAGCTCTAAATTTCCTTCCCAGCAATGCACCATATGAATTTACTCTTCGTATGAATGTCTGGACTACTATGGAGGACAGTAAGTATTGCACATAGGAGATGATTAGTGCTATTTTTCTTCTCAATGATATGATGCATTAGATGTACATCTTGCCATTCCTCCAAGATCACAAGGCACATACACACCATTCCCTCCCCTATTTCTCCTCCTCCACCACCCTGTGACGTCAGTTGAACTGAAAAAGAGTCCTTGGCTCCAAATCAAACCGTGAGGTTCCATAGCTGAAACGTTATCTATTAAACCACAACTGCCTTTCCAGTTGTACAGAGGGGTTTTGCAAAACTTAACTGTACCCATCAATCGTTGCTGAGCATCTCATGCTCCCCCAACAGAAACAATCACTCCCTGAGGAAAGAGAATAATAATGCAGCTTATGACAATATACCGGCCTGGATTTTTTTAGATTATGCCAATCATTTTGCTAGCATGGACCATTGGGAGCAAGTTTTCTGCTGCAGCTTTACAGCAGGGGACGCTCTCCCTGTTAAAAATCTCTTTCCCCCCCCCTCCATTTTTTTTTCACCCTGTGCTTTGTTTGCTCCCATCCATTCCCTGTTCATTTCTACTTGGTATGCAGCAGAAATACTCTAAAGCAAAAACCTGTCATGCAAGCCATTCCTTATTATTTGGAAATTAGCAATCTCTGAACTGTTTCTAAAACAAATTGTCTCCATTAGCTTAGCTATTTTCAATGCATTTTGAAGCTAATGACTGTCCAGATATATGTTTTTTAAAAACATCGAAAAGAAAGGGATTAGAAAAAGGGGCCAGGGAGGGTCATACTGTTACTCTGCTCCTGATTCCACTGAATTCTCAACCTCCAAAAAATTGTCATCATTTTCACATCCTCCAGGAGAACACCCTGAACATTCTCTACCTTCTGATTTTAAGAAAAGGAGAGGATCAATTCAATAAGTAAGAACATGAAATGAAAAAGTAATTGCAACCTCTTGGTTCTCAGAAATAGTACACCACGGTTTGGAAATAGACAGTTCTTATTCCTACTAAAAGCAAATTCTGTCCTGAATTTCAGCAATATTTTACCAGCAGAAAGGCCATGGTCAGGACTGTAGAATCAAAGCCCAACATGTCTTCTTATTTCATATAACAGTTTAGAAATACTCAGGTACTGGAATACATGGAGAATAAGAACATTTACTTAACATTTATATAGCATATGGAATGTTTGAATCCTTTCTGCTCAAGCCCCATGCAATAAATTTAAAGTGGGGTTATATCTCTGCAGACTTCAGGATACCCAAGTGAGCTGCGGTTGTTTGATGACAATCAATTACTTGGAGATGGAGAAAGCTATTACAGAGCATACTTTTTGCAGACAATCTTTTGGTTGCGTTTCCTTTTTTTTTTTTTTTAAAGACTCCAAATTTGTATCTTCTCACCAGCAGTCTAGAATGGTGTGTGTGTGTGCACATGCTCACACCTTTGAGTCGATGTTGTCTCTTGGCAACTGCCTGGACAAGTCCCTGTAGTTTTCTTGGCAAGGTTTTTTGGAAGTGGTTTGCCATTGCCTGCTTCCTAGGGCTGAGAGAGAGTGACTGGCTCAAGGTGACCCAGCTGGCTTCATGCCCAAGGCAGGACTAGAACCCATGGCCTCCCAAATTTTAGCCGGGTGCCTTAACCACTACACCAAACTGGCTCTTTCCTCCATTCAGTCTTTTTCATGATATTTGGCCCAAGGTGAAATCCTAACTCCTAAATTGCAGATGGGGGAAAGAGGAAGGCTTCAGAGTTGAAAAAGTGGGGTGGACAAAGCCACTTCCTGAATCCTGGCTGAAGCAGCTTTCGAACAAAAGAAGTTACAGCTCTTAGCTGTAAAGTAAAGTGTCCTCACATCAACCTTGTGAAATCAGTCACTGCTGTTGTTTTTATGTGGATGGATAAGACAACCCGAGACAGAAGACTGCATGAGTTTATTCAGCAAGTACTTTTACAAGGCCTTTCCCCTTCATATCCAGTACATACTATTCACTGGTTCATACTCCCTTGGTTACAGAATATGTAGGCTCAGACTCACAAAGGAACAGGATGTTGGACAACAGAGTTTATTTTTTAAAAAAGCAAAATCTTTCTTGAATTAAGGTTGACCTTTGACGATTTCACGGACATGGGTATGTAGCTTCAGTGGCAACAATATGGATGTATCTACCTTCTTTTACACTGATTTCCTAATCTAGCCAACAGCCCTGAGATTTCCTAATAGTCTCCCACCCAAGGATTAGTCAGGTCCAACCCTACTTTGCTTTTTGAGACCTTAGATGTTGTTCTGAGTTCATAGATAAAAGAACAGAAGAGATTATCAGGCTGTTTGGCACCAGCCTAAATCCAAAAACTATTCTTTCCAAGCCTGGATTTCACAAAGGCCCTTTAGCAAGATTTATTGAGAAGAAAGGGATGGTGCTACTAGCATTCCAGCAACTGAACTATTTCTCATTTAGAACCAATATTTCCCCACAGTATGTAAGGGCAGAGACTTCTTTATTTTCCTTCTGTGCTCCTGTGAACTAGCAAACTGGTGGGTATATTTGCTGTTAACAAAGGAGCTTGCAGCTGTGGCTGTACACAATGGTCTCCTGCTTCCTTACCTGTCAGAAACCTACCATTATATTCAGGTAAGCTCAGGTAGCATATTCCTAAAGTGGATACATTCAGAACGGCCTCTAATTTGTTCCAGCAAAACTCTTAAGTTCACTGAAGGTGTCAAGATTGACTAGCTGCAGACCTTCCCCAGGGGTTGAAAAGGGTTTGGCCTGGTATTTTGTGGACCTTGGCCTGATAATAAATTCATACATGATCTGACTTTCTCAGGACATAAAGGTAAGGCAGGACCTCTGAGTTTTTAGATACTGGGATTCTGCAAAGGGAAATCCGTCCTGCCAAATCTCCTCTGTCTCAGAGTCTTGTGGAAGGGGCAATAAAAGTGACCACAAGATTTTTTTCAATGCCTACCTAAAATTACTACCCACAATTGTACCATATGGAAAGATTATCTTCCAAAGGTTGATTGTCATGGAAGGATCATAGATTAGTGACATTCAAAAAAGTCTAAATAGAGCCATTGGTATTGAAAGGGAATCAGAGCCATAATACGAAGCACACCATTAACTTTCGGAACTGGAGAATGATGGGATCATAATGGTCAATTTAAGTTTCTACGTTAAGTTGGTATTTGGGGGTTAAGAAATACATGTCTAACTCAACTCTGACAGTGGCTCTTCAAAATACTAAACTAATCATAAAGTGTGGAGAACATTTTAACTGAATAGATTTGCTAATACTGGGGCACTCAATCTGAGTGAAAAGCAGTCTCAATCACAAAGTGGTGGGCTACCCAACAAATGTAAAGGCAAAGCAATCTGTCTCAAGAGTATTGTTGAGACAGATTATATCACAAATATAATTTCAGAGAAGCACTACTCTGTGACATAAAATTTCCCACCGTCTTTATGTTATATGAGATAAAGTTTCCTTCAAGTCAAGGTCAACGCCTGGAGACTTTATAGGCACGGCCACACAGATTTCTTGCAGCCATACCGAAGCGATTTTCTATTACTTCCTTCAGGGTACTTTTTCAAGATCTTGGTGAAATCTCCTTCCTTGCACAAAGTTCTCAAAAAACAAAAAACTGGAAGAAAACAGGTATGACATTTTATGGCACAGTCACCCTATTTAGTATGATCTGACTTTTCTTCTCTAGGTGAGTTCAGAAAACAATGCTTGGTCAAAACAACAGCAAAAGTCAGCAGTCAACAGTGCCAACTCATTGGGAATTGTAAGTCCACAATTAACTCATAAAGACACCTAAACCCCCAATAACTCATGATTTATAAAATAGACAAGCTCTGGCTGATGGACAGACAGATGCAAGAGTGGTGGAGCATTGAAAAGAACCACAGAGGTAGCCATTAGTTAGCAAAACATGATTTAAGCCTAGAACAGGAAAAGAACATCAGTACCAAATTCAGACTGCCTCTACCTTAACTCTTTTGAGTATAAGAGGCAAAGTGGGAAAACATGTCAGGCTTTCAAGATTTTGCTACTATCGCCTTTCTCAACCCTTTGACCCTGGAGGAACCCTTGAAATATTTTGCAGGCCTCAGGGAACCCCTGCACATTTAGGCTCAAATATAGGCCAGAAGTTACAACATTATTATATTCCTTTCATAGGCAGGCCTGCATACTGTATATGCATTAACAGTGTTCTTAAACTAAAAATGAAGAATGAAACTTACCTCTTTAATGTGATGTTTCCCGAATTTGAAATAATTTTTCAAATAAATCGTGATCTCCCAGGGAACCCCTAGTGACTGTTTGCAGAACCCTAGGGTGCCACGAAACCCTGGTTGAGAGACCCTGGCCTACAGTATAACAATAAAGCAGAATTCCAGCCATTCTTGAGGAATTTATTTCCTGACCTGGTTTACCTCTAAGGGCTGACAAGCATTGTAGAAAACTTCTACTGGGTCCTGAAGATTAAGACCTTAGGCTCATACTGGGGATTAAGAACCTACTCTAGTGTAAATTGATTTGATAGATTTCTCTCCAAGTGTTATCACGGCTATTTACCAAAACCTCTGCACCCACAGCCATGAATGCTCAGCACATTGTTCACTGGGTTGAATAATCAGAAGAAAGCTGCAAATGATGACAAATTCCATTTAGCCAAAAGTTGTTCCTTTTTATAACCAACGTTGTCCATTCCCATAACAATCTAATTCTTCCCTAAGATTCAACATGCTGTTCACTGCAGTCTTGTCCTCTTCATGCTACCCTGATCTTCATACTAATGTCTGAATTTCTGGATGGTTACTAGGTTGTCAGCTCCAAACCAGAAATGGCCCTTTATTAAAAAGAGACCATCTACCTCCCTTCTCCACCTGGGATGCTTTCAGTTGTAATATTCTTTATGACACAGGAGGTAGAACCTAGCTACTCAATGGATCCATTCTGAACTATAATTTTGTACAGATGGTGACTTACCATGCATGTAGCCACTCAGCTGGTTGTCTGGAAGAACTCTGACTACCTTTTTATCATTCCTGGACTGAGAACATTTGGCAGAGTGTCACAGGAGCCTATGCTGAAAAGTCCAATTAGCTTGGACTTATTTTTCTTCTTCCATCTCTCCTCCAAGGTACAGTCACTGCATCAGTTTTTCCAACTTTGTATCTTCTGTCTGTGCTGGAGTATCTGCTTAATTCCCAGCTAGCACAGCCTGCATTTCAGAGGCTCCTCAAGAACTGGAGGCAATCCAATTAACTAAGACAAAAGCTCTATAAGCAGTGTTCCTTGCCAGTCCTCCTTCGGTTCATGAGCACTTCTCTCTCAAGCAGTCCAGGGCTGCAGGAACTTTCCAAGTGCTTGAATGTCTCGCCCACTTTGGAATAATGCTCTGATCTAACCTAAGGAATCTGGTGCCTTGGAGATCAACTGAACTACAACTCTAATAATTTCTAGGGGAAGAGAAGGGCTGAGGGGCACCTTGCGACCCAACATACCTGGAGGGCATCAAGAGGGGGGCACTGCTCTCCACTCTTTCTTGGAGCACTTATTTGGAACTTAGGGTTTCTGCGTACACTGTGTTTTTCTCACTTACCCGCTGCAAGTTGTCATGGTCCCAAGGTAGCTGTGCTTTGTCCCAAAGTTACACCCCAGGCAACCCACCGAGCTGCAGTAAATACTCATTTACCTCAACTGAATTACCTCCAGCTGCCGATTAGATTTAGCAGCACTACTCAGAGGTCAAAGCGACAGCTGCTACAGCAACCAGGACCCAAAATGGAAGTTGCGCACAAGCCTTTTTTGCTGTTCTGAAAAGCGCTTCATGCAATTGCAGATCTGTTTGTCTCTCTGGCGCATTCAGCAGCAAAGCTGAAAAATCAGGCTTATGATTCATTTCAGGGGCTAATAGGGCTGAACAAGAGTTCTAATGATGAGTAAACATGCTATGAATGAGGTTAATTTTACTGCAGTCCCACCACTGGCACAGCGGCAAATGAATGGAAGTTAAAGAAAGAATGTTGATCCCTGCAATCATAAATAGGAAACATTTGGGGAGGGGGGGGGGAAGGAGCAGGCTTCTCTGAGGTTAAGGAACTTCTGAGCCTCTACCAGAAGGCCAACCTGAAAGGTAAAACAAAGAGGCTCACAGGTAACAGTCGCAATATGGGCATCATTGGATTGACTCGTTTGTAGGATCTGGTACTGCTATTTCAAAGCTCTCCATTGCTCCTTAGCAGTATGACTGGCTGCCTGAAATAAAGCGGTGCAATCTCTCCTTCAAGCCCACATTGTCTCTGCATATGTGACACTGTCTGATTTCCAGATTAATTTGGGCTTATTTTCAGCTTCCCCTCCAAACATATGATCATAGTGAATGAGATCAGAGCCATCAGGATTTTATTATATTGGGTAGTTCTTAAAATTGTTTTAGTCTATTTTTATATTGGAATTTTATTGTATAGTTATTGTTTCATGCTGTAAACCGCCCAGAGTCCCTCTGTTCGGAGGAGATGGGCAGTGACAAATTTGATAAATAAATAAATTGAAGCATTATTTTTATACATATGTGGAAATCTAGCTAACGATGTGTCTTTTCCCTCCAAAAACATATTTCAGACAGTTTCTTTGGTTTACAGAAACTGTCTAGAATTGTATCATTAGGAAAAGTGCAGAATGGTTGACACCTGAATTCTTACTTCCATGGTAGTTCAAGACACACAGATCAGCTCATTGATTATAAAGTCAACTCTCTGGCTTGAGTTTTGCTGCTGGTGACTTCACAGATACATCCCTGCCGTTTTCCTGGAAGCAGAGTGGAAGTGGATTGCTATGGTCTTTTATCAGTAGGTCTTCCATTGGTAGATTTTCTAACCTAGCTTACAACATCGATTAGCCCTGGAAGTGTCTGATCCAAGAAGCGCCCAGCCAATCCTGTTTAACTTCAGAGGGGAACACAACCCTGCTTAGCTTCCAAGCCTAGACAAGATCAGCCAAGTGCTGCCACCTGCTGGAAAGACACCACATAGATCCTTAGCACATAGTCATCTTGTGGATTTTAGTTGCAAGTTGCTTTGTGGCCCTACCAAGATTGAAAAAGTGGCTATAAATATGCAGAGAGAGAGATAAACCCCCAGTCAGGCAACTGTATTCGTTCTAGGGCTAGCTCTGCCATCTGTAAGGCCATGCTGAGGTGCCTCCTGCATAACTGGTTCTCTATCCAGCTGAAAGGAGTTTCCTCCCTATGTTTGCCTTCCTGCAAAATAAAGGGGGATGGGGGCAAAAGAGATTGGACTCCATCTTGCACAAAAGTCCACTGAGGTAACAGAGTTCCTAGGCCTGGATGGAGCTTCCTGACCTCCAAATAAAACAAGTGGAGAAGGTATAATCCTACCCCCATGGCCACATGGTTAACAAGATCAACTAAAAGCTTAACACATGCATTTCTGCAACAATACTAAGCTTGCTTCTAGGGTTAGCTCTGCCAACCCTTTGTTGCTTCAATCGTTACAACAAGCACCACCCTCTGTGTGAGTTTAGGGTTCAATATATTCTGTGAACCCAGAAATTTTAGTGACTAGCTTGTGTGAATACAGCCTTGGGTGATCAAAGCAGAAGACTTTTCCCCTACTGAATGAATTACATTTCTTCCATTCACTTGAACAAGAGGAACAACTGGGAAAAAAAACACAATCTGTTTCCTCTTCTCCTGTCTGAATTCTTCTACGCTTTTTTTCCCTTTCCCCTTCTCCTTCTATTTTTTTTTCTTTTCCCACTTCTTTTCTTTGGGCAAATGGAGAGTTTGACAGAGTTGCAAGCCAGCAGCTTTGATTAGTGATGACGCATCCATGGTAGATTTCAAAAATGTAAAATGTGGGAAGGAAGGAAGGAAGGAAGGAAGGAAGGAAGGAAGGAAGGAAGGAAGGGAGGAAGGAAGGAAGGGAGGCAGGGAGGGAGGGAGGGAGGGAGGGGTAGGAGAAAGGGAAGAGAAGGAAGGAAATTGGGGATGATAGGTAGAGAGAGACAGAGAGAAGAAATCAAAAGCAGACATGTGGCATCTTTTCTGACTAACACATTTTATTAAAAGGCATAAATTTTCATGCCCTTTTAATAAAATTTGTTAGAAAAGGTGCTACCAAATTCTGTTTGACTTTTTTGCTATGACAGCTGTCCTTCTATAATGTCTAGAAAGAGAAGGAGGGGACTCAGTACTGTAAGAGCTTTCTTGGCAGCCCCCAATCCAGGGACAACCTTTGCTCCTGTAGACACACTGTCACAAAATACAGTGAAAGTACAGGAACAGCTTTTGCTAGATTATTCTTCATCCCTCCCAATAGCACTGTAATCCAAGGTGTTTAAGGGGAAAAAGGAGAGCTCTAGGAAAATTATTCCTGGGTTAGAGGTGTCAGAACATAAAAATCCAATGTGCAGCTTTCTCTCTGCACAATCCTTACCCTGGGGTTTTTCTGACTGCAGAGTCTGGGGACAGATGTTTCCATTTTGGCAGACATACAGCCTGTGCCTGTGTTTGCTTCAAAATCACTAATGAGGCTTCCAAAGACCTTGATTCACTTTGGACTGCTTCAGAGCCTTCCCACTTCAGCTTGAATCTGGTTCTGGATTGGGGGACTTTCAAGACACTTTGAATTAAAATTATTTGTTGAGAGTGAAGCGCATGATGTTCCAGATGCACTGCATGCCATCATGAAATTCCTCCACGCTAAACAAAATTAGCAAAATAAATATTGTTCTTGTTTTTGTCAGTTTTGAACAAGCCAAAGTGCCTACCCACAGCAGGCATAGCTTCATTTTTCTGGTTCAGAACTGCTCTAATTTTCAATCTTCAGCTTGATATCAGACCTCTTACGGCAGCAAGTTTCTAATAAGTATCTTTCAGGTTTTTCTTCTGCTGTAGCTCTTATGGACTGCAGGGCTACCTCTGCAGCAGAACCAGGTGTGAAAAAGATATTTCCATTATTTTTAATGGTGTATCTGTGGAGGGGTGTCCAAAGCAACAGTAAAAAAAATCAAGATGGCAGCTACAACCAGACAATCAGATCTCTGCCCTTATACAGTCATGGCCGCCATCTTGTCGTTTTTGACTCTCCCTGCAGATGCCCCTGATCAAAGTGATTGGACACTACTGGATCAGATCGGTAGTTAAATTCTCTAAATTTACAGAGAATTTTTCCCAGCAATTCATCTATCCTGCAGACCCACTGGTGTGTCCACACATCTTTTAGCTACCCATGAATTAACCCACATCTCAGGTTCTCACAAAACAGGTTGGGCTGGCATAACCAGCTAAGCCCCCCCAAAAGAAAACCAGGGTGAACCCTAAGAAAAGTTAGCACATTGAGTCCATGGGGCCCTGAGGTCTTTAACTAACCCAGATAAGCATAGGATGGGACCAGAGCCACCATTTCACTCACCAATACTTCACATTAACTGAACAGGCAGCCTGAACTATCCTCTCTTGCCTATAGCGGAAGACTGGAATTATAGGAGTAATATTCTGTTCACAGTTACTCTTTGTTGCTGATGAATGCCTGATAAGCTTATGCAGAACACAGGTTTACAAGCTACTGCCTGACTTGTGTATTTCTTAGATTTGTGTCCTGCCTTTCCTTCAGGAGCTCAAGACAACATACACAGTACCTTCTCCTCTAGTTTTCCTCACAAGAATACCCCAGTGAGGTTGACTGGGTTGAGAGAGGGGGACTGGCCCAAAGTCCCCCAGGAAACTTCTGTAACCAGGGTCTTCCTCAGCTTCCCAAGACCTTCACCACCACAACATACTTATGGCTTATACTGTATGTGGGTCCTTGTCATGTACGCAGTAATGCAGGAAAGAGTTCCATGCTGGAAATACAGCCATTCATTAATTTATGCCACCCATTCAGCATCCATCTTTCTGGGAGGGTCTAGGGTGTCAATGACCCCGAATAAGAAAAATTAATGGGCAGGTCAAGGTATGAAAGTGATTTCCAGTTTCTGTTAGAATTTTGCACCTTAACTTGTACACTGGTGTTTGTAGTGCATTCAGGGCTGTGTGGCCATCAAGAGTAGGGAGTATTCCCTTGTTTACCTGCAGCAGAGGTATATTTTTAATGTGGAAAATTGGAAACCACACTCATTCGCACTGATGATGTTACCTAGTTGGGTGATGAAACGTCTGAAAGGAAACAACCAAGCTCAGAGAACATCAAGGACAGTACACTTCTTTACTGCAGTGGATGAAGATCAAAAGGCACACAAAACAATCTCCTAGAAGGGGATAGGCCTTTTCCCTCAGGATGTGTTTCACCAGATGGTGAGATCACCAACGGGATGGGATCAAATGTTTTCAGTCAACTTCAGAGGTGTCTGGAGCTGGAGGGTTTAAAGGTCCAAAAGAGGTGGGCAAAGTCTCATGGAGTCTCATTCCTCCTTGGACCCTTTTCCAGCTATTTTTATTGAAGAGATTCTGCTGTAGCCTTGGATATGCCTTCAGTTCCTTCCACAGCTTGGTCCCCTTGCAAGCCCATCACATAAAGTGGTCCATGTCAGGCCCAGCCCAAGAACAAGGAAGAGTCAGTCCATCCAAACTCCAGTTCTTTATTTCTTCACACCGTGTAGACAGAATCTTGCCAGAGTAAAGCTGCTCTACCTAGCCCAAGGGGAAATAGCCTGGGAGACTCTAGGGCGGGGCTATCCTGAACTTCTTCAGTTTCCCACCATTGCCTCCTGGATGTGCCTCCGCTTATCTCCTCCACCTCCTTGGAAAGTGCTCCCTCCTTCCTGAGAACCAGCAGCACTGCCGAAACCTACCGCAGTAAATTTCTGTTTGGACATCACATTGCTGTAAGGACGTGCAGGTTTCTATATGTGCATATCGTAAGATTACTAAAGACCACTAAGTAAATAACAATTGCAGGTCTATAGTTCACAATTTTTTCATCATGTTTGAAACAGAACTTTCCTATCCTTTTCCTTACTAAGGCACACAAGCTTTGGAATCTATCTAGTACTGTAAGCCCTCAAGAGATTTCTTTCATAGTCCATTTACTTGAGACAGATACTATGTACAAAATACGTACCTCATTTTTGAGCTAAGAACTCTTCTTAGTTAGCTATTTCAGAAATGGAGATCCACTCTGGAGCAAGGAACATCTTTGCAGCTGATCCCCCTCTCTCTCACTCTGACAAAAATCTCTCCACTTTCTTTTCAAACCAGCCAACCCAGAATTCTAAGCCAACATGGCTTGCAAGAGTTAGTTTCAGCAGTCAGGCTCCCTCGTCAGCCCCCTTTTTTTAACTCACTTGCCTCTGAAGTGAACAGTTTGCCCTACCATCTGGCAAAGGTGGAGGTCAGACAGATAAAACATCCCATTGCCCTGAAGAACGGTTAACCAACACATGAGCATCAATTCAAAGCTATCGTAAAACTCTTGTAAAAGGCAGCTGAAAAGAGACGTCGACTTCTGATAGGAAATCTGCTCCCCAGCCCCACCCTGGCCCTTCCAGTTCATTACAGGTATTGTGTAAAGGAAAAGAAGCTTGCTTAGAACTCTCTCTTGGCAATCTGTCCCTTGCTCCTCTGACAGATTTCTAATGGTTTCTCCATGATGATATCAGTGAAAAGGAGGTGTGGGCCTTGCAATTGTAAAGATTTCAAATCTGCATCCTGTGCACATATGCACTTGGATTATAGGAGTGCTTGTTGGCTAGGCCTGCACTCACACACACACTTAAGACACCGGCAGACAGTATCACCACTTTTGTTGTGTGTGTTTTTTTTTTCCTTCCAGGGCTTCCTCCAAAATTCTTCAGAAGGTCATAAAATTAGTCTGATAGGAAAAAACAAAACTTGCTTCTTCCCTTCACTACCTTGAGTTGTTTACACTGGAGCAGAATCCATTGCAGTTTGCAAAGTAACTGCAATACGGAAATCCATTATCCACAGTTGGAGAATGTTAGTCATTTCTTGCTGTCTAGAACACCTACCTGCCTAATTTTTTTTTTCTCTCTCTCTCTCTCACACACACACACACACTTATTTTTACTCTTCAGCTCCTATGAACTGAAGCAAAGTGAGCAGAGAGAAGCACCTTAAGTAACAGGAAAGAAAATTGACCAAGTTACCTTCAGTCCGACTTTCAGCCAAGCTAAACAGCAGAGCTGCTAGCAGGCTGTGACTTCAGAGAAATGGTCAATTCATTGACAAAACCAGCTGTAATACGTTCATAATGCCCATTCAAACAGTAAGCTAGAGCCACATTTTGGGTTAAATTACATTATTTAAAGGAATTTGAATTCACTGTTAGTAGTGTTATATTTTGCTTTTTGTGTATGGCATCTGCTTCAGCAGATAGTAGCCCTTGGCCAGCCTAGTTTGGGTCTGGAAGTTAAGCAGAGTCATACCATGTTTGTACCTAGATGGGAGACCACCAGGGAATGCCAGGGCTGTTGGCTGGACTGGGAACTTCTCTCTCCCTCTCTCAGCTACGGGGTAGCATCTAGCTGACCTCCAATGACCACAGAAAGTTAAGCAGGGCCATATCTGGTTTATACTTGGTTGAAAGACCAACAGGAAATTCCTACACTAGAAAACTTTAATAGATCGCAGTGGAAGAAGGTAGTAACAAATCAGGTCTGTATTGTTGCTGAGAAAACAAGCTTTACTCAGAAGAGAATTTGTTTGCCTGCTTCATATTATTATTTTCTGGTGCGATATCTATACTGAATCTCTTCCTCCAGGTTGCTCCCAAACAGTTCTTATCCAGTCACTTCCAACTGTTCTTGAACACCAAACACTGAAAGTTCTTATTCAGTCACTTACTTGAACATCATAGCTCCAGGATCGTTTTCCAGTGATGGCACCTTTGAGTTCTTGTAAGTTGCTGCTTACAGGAGACATCAGTGATAGCATCTGGTCACCTTGCTCACCATCCTGTCTCTTGATTTTTCCAAGATTAGGGTCTTCTCCAAGGACGGCTGCCATGACCAAAATGGTTCAGTCTCAGCTTCCATTATTAGTGTTTCCAGAGAGCACCCTGGTTTTATTTCAGCTAGTATTTATTTGTTCCTCTTGCAGAACAAGGTCTTCCTGACAATTTCTCTTGCACTACAATTCAAAGGCATCCATTTTTCTTTTATAGCCTTTCTAATGGTCCAGCTTTCACAGCCCTATGTTACAACCCAGAAAATCACAGTCTTGACAATAAACACCTTTGTTGTCAGTGTGATGTTGTTGCACTTTAACATTTTGTCTAGATCTGTCATAATCTTTATTTCATGGCTACAGTCACCACCCCTGTGAATTTCTGAGCCTGGGAAGATAAAGTCCGTTGCCATGTGAATTTCTTCTGCACCTCTTTGCCCTGAGTTTGCATGGCCTATTAGCAAAATCTTAAGGATTTTTAATACTGAGCAGCAAACCACTTTTCGCACTCTTTTCTTTCACCTTTAATAAGAGAACAATGGTTCATCCTTCATTTACTGCATCTTCCTTAACTTTATTCATTCCCATTTGCTCTGCAAACATGGCATTGACGAACTAGCACAACCAACATCTACTGCTGTTATTCCAACATGAAGGCCAGAGCTGATAGTGATGTATTGGAGTGACAGAGGCAGCAGCCCAGGTACAAGGACATACATAAGCTGAGGGACGAGCCACATGGTACTCTTCTAAATGTTTATGATTGCAGAGCCCACAATCCTTGGTTGGCTGGACCTGGTGAGAGTTGAAATCCAAACCAGGGTACCTATCCATGATTTTAAAAAAGAATAATTTGTTTTTGTTTTTTTGGGGGGGGGGATAGAAGAAATCAGTATCTTTTCAAGGTGGCAAATGAACTTCCAGTTTTCAGCCAGCTCAGATGAATATGAATGACAACCAGCCAGGCAGAGTTATTCTACCTTCTAACTGTTTTGCTTCCCTCCGAATGCAGGGCTGTAGATTCAACCATTCTATATTCATAACCAAAAATAAGAAAATCAAAGTCATGTTATTATGGCCTCTGAAGGGGAGAGCTGCCAGGATTGTGACAAAAAAGAGGAACCAGAGGAATAAGGAAGACCAGCAGGGTAAACCAGGGAGATGCTGAAACTATCACCCACACTAAAATAGCATAAGCCACCTTAAGCAAGTGTTTGTCAAATTGGGACCTTTGGAGAGAGCACCTCATAAGCCACTTTCCCTTGAAGACTTCATTCCATTTAGAACATGAGCTTCATATTTTGACAAAGGTCTAACTCACTGATGGGCAACAGACTTTTCAGGTTCAGGGTGGAGAACAAGAGTCTCCAATTTTGAGACAAGAGCAAATTCCCCAGAGGAATAAAAGGCCTTAGTTGACCTTTTTGGAGCCACCAACTGGGAGAAATCAAAGATCCTACGTCTTTCAGCACTTCCTCCAGCTGGGAATCCTTCTGAAGCAGGTCTTATGCTGATGCGCTTCTGTGCACCTCCCTTGCAGCCGCTCTCTGCCTTTGAAAAAAATTAATTAAATATAACCAGAAGTCCAAGGTGGTCAAGGTATAATCTATTGCTTAAGAACTATTTCTTAAAATTTACATAACTGCAAGTTTACTGTAGTTCTCCCCCCAGTGACAAGAGGGGAAAAAAAGAGTGTTATGTTTTTCTTTGCATCCTGGCATTCCATGAGTGTTGTTCTTTATTTGTTGTTGTTTTTAAAGCATGTGTGTGTGTGTGAAATATTAACTGGGAAACTGGGATGGTTTATGCACCATCCTTATTTCCAGATGTATTGCCCAGCCAAACATTGGCCTTCATTGCATTGCTAGAAATTAAAAGGGGGTGGGGAGGCAGTCCCAGGCTGTCTTTGCAAGCTTGCCTAAGTAAAAGGGGCAGTAGAAGACATATGGAGGCTCAAAGGAATGGTCCCATCATATGGTCCCTGAGGAAATGGAAGGACCACTACCTCCTTCACTAGAGCAGCCATTTTGTGACTGCACAGGCTTCATTCCCATCCATGACACCCCCTAACCATGCTGTCAGATGTGTCCACTGGACCAGTGATTGCCCACTGATCCTTTGGGAAAGGAGAAAACATTTTAATTTCTATTAGCCCAAAGAGTTCTACTGTTGGGCAATAGCAGAATGGAAGAAATTTGGCCTTTGATGAATTAAGTCCAGAAAGGAGTTTCTTTTTATTCCCTGGGTGTGGGGGAAGGAGATTTTCAGCATCCTGTGATGCGATACCATGCTCTAGCCCATTTCAAAGCTAACTAAGCAATTATAGCAGAGAGATCTTTGCTAAATGGATTTTATTTATTTATTTGTTTTATTCAATTTGTATAGTCGCCCATCTCGAATCAGTGACCCTGGGTTGTCCTTTCCCCCAGTGATTTAGCTGAATGATACAAGAATGTAATCTATTTTCTTCTCCTCCCCAGAGACTCCCTTCAGATTCACTGGTGCCCATTAATAGGCATTCACTTTGCCCCTTAGTTAAGAGGCTCGCATTTTGACACATATCTGGAAAAGAGGCCAGCACATCGTAGAAGACCAATTAAGTCCTTGCTAATCAGAGGGCAAGCATGAATTATTGATATCATCTCTCATCAGCAGCAGGGCCTTTCAGCATTCAGTGTTTGCTGTGATTTCTGCCTTTTGATTTCTCTCAGAGAAAATCAAATAAGATTTCTTATGACTTTGTAATTCAGTCCTTTTATGGTAAGTGCAAATGAAGTAAGTGTTGCTTTAGAAAGAAGAAGAAGTCATCATCAAGTATATTTTCACAAAGGTTAGCTGCAGCAGAGATTCATATGTTCAGGGAGGGCATAAACCATCACATTCTTTTTGCAAATAAGAGTGATGGAGATGGAGATGGAGATGGATGAGGTGAAATGGAGATGGAGATAGATGGGGATGGGGATGAGGATAGCTGCCTTGAACTGAACTTGACTCCTGTGATTTCATAAATATATCCATATAGTTTTCCTGTCACATGCCATTGCCTTCTTCCCATTTTTTTTTAACATTCCGTTTTTACCTACAACCCTGGGATTTTCTGGTGGACTCCCAACCAAATATTGCCCAGGCCCATTCCTGCCAGACAAGATTGGTTAGGTTCTGCCAGTTGCAGGACCAATAGGAGAAAGAGGGGGAGGGAAAGAGGAAAGATGTCCCAGGATCAAAATCAATTTTCCTTTTGGTCAGTGGTTCTCAGTCAGTGGTATACACATCATGAGAGGATTCAGAAGTAGTTCAGGTAGAACACAGTGTAAGCTATTATAGAGAGTCAGTTTAGTGCAGGAAGACTAAACCAGGAGACTGGAAGTTCTAGTCCCGCCTTAGGCACAAAGCCAGCTGGGTGACCTTGGTCCAGTCCCTCTTTCTCAGCCCTGGAAAGGAGGCAATGGGAAACCACTTCTGAAACTTTGCCAAGAAAACTGCAGGGACCATAAGTGAGTAACATAATAACAGAATGGCTATAAATGTATATACAGTATGTTCATCTGAGAGAAAGGGGACTTCACATTTCTATATACTATGATCCATGTTCTTTGATCTAACAAGCTTTTCAGGCTTGTTAGATCAAAGCTTCATCCCCTTCTCAAGCTTCATTCCTTCAAGCTCCATCCCTTCTCACAATGTTCTCAGCAACCTCAGTTAAAAAACCATGAAGTTGTCCATCCTCCATGCACTACCACTCTGCCAATTCACACCAAGGTCAAACCAATCCTTATGTGAAAAGTATATTCACACCTACGGCAAAGGGTTAAGATTATTTTACCATGAAGCATGCATGCAGCTGAAAGAAGGGGGCACTATCCTCCTTAAAAAAGTTTTCTCTGTTGAAGCATTAACTGGAGGAAGGGTGGAGAAGATACCAAGATGGGAAATGGACAGAGAATAGAGTTCAGTTTTCTTTTGAAATAAACCAGGTTGCATGAGAACAAGGTCTGAGAGATGATGTTATCATACTATCGCACTGCACATTCAGAGTGCTCTGTTTTCACTGGTGCTATTGACAGATAGGAAGCTGGATTCAAGAATCAGGATACAGCATCTTTTGGGTGGGGTTGGCCTCCTCACAAAACAACGAAAGAATAGGTCTGTCACCTGGAGTGTTCTTTCAACCACAGCTGCCATTGCATTCTCACGTGTGGCAAAGAGCACATTTGTAGGACTATGTTCAGTTTCCAGCCACTCTAGAGCTGGTTAGATCTGATGTCTCTTATCTGAGCCTTCTTACTTCCCATCTTGACTATTTCACAAGGTCTGCACGGGGCTGCTCTTAAAAAGTGTCCAGATGGAGAGATGTTTGGATGGAAAATAGAGTGGAAAATACAGCACTGAGGATACTAATGGGCACAAAGAACAGGGATCCTATTGGCAGCTGTAGACAGGTCCTAATTCAAACCTGCTGAGACATTTGACTTGCGTAGTAACAGTCCTCACCTGTCTCCAAAGAAAGAAGGAAACTTTCAACAAAAGTGTTGTGTTGCTGATGATGATTGTTCCTTTTCCTGGAAGAAGTCAAAGGCTTTTTTTAATCCCTTAGTATCGGGGAAATGGGTGGGGACGTAATCCCAAGACTTTTTCAAAGACCAATTAGCCCATTGAACCATACTCTATGGAGCTTTGGAGCTGTGGCTTTAAAAGGCTGCGCACACATCATAAATACGGTATTTAGTTCCTGACGTTTTCTAAAGCCCCAAAGACAGCTCTGCAAACCATTGGCAGGAATCATTTCAAATTGGCTGGAATAATCACAGGTCTCAAAGGTTTGCAGTGACAAGATACACAATTAAGGTTGTATGAAGGGGGAGAGGCTGCCTGAAGTTTCTTTCAGGGCTCAGCTTGCTGAGGAAGAAAGCTTGTGAAATGGCCCTTTCCCATTGCATTAATAATATCTGAATAGGAGAAGAAAACTTTTGAGCTCCAGAGTTCACAAACACACTCCTTCTGCTGAGCTCCCCTGCTGATTGATCGCTGGGGTTTTGTCGCTTCTGACATACGCTTTCTTTGCTCCTTCCAACCCCCCTGCCCCACCTTCTTGAAGACAAAATAAATGCAGGGTATTTGGCTGTCAAAGAGGAGGGGGGTGAAAAGAAGGTCTGCCATTCCTCAGAATCATGGAAATCAGGGCTGAAATAAACTGAACTGAATCCTGATCAACAGAGTTGGGTAACTGTTGAGATCAAGCCCAGCACAGGACGGTTCAGATTTTTCTTCCTATTAGTCTGCGTGCTACATCCAGCCCAGACCTGGATTATTAGATTACTGCTAGGGCTTCAGGAAAGAGATTCAGCTTCTGCACACATACACACTGGCGCAGAATTGAAATTTTGACTTTCGTTATTTGAAAAAAAAAATGGTGTGGGGAGCTCAGAAACCAAGCCATCCCCCCACCCCACCCCGCACTGGGATTTTTTGTCTTTTGCAGGCGAAGAAATCAGTTTTTTGACCCCCTGAACCTGTTTACCTTAACAATGCTACATCAGCTTGTAGATATATTCCTTCTGTAGCAAACTGGATCTCTACTGCCCACGTCTCAATGGAGTGCCGCACTGTCTCACAAAGCTTTGGAAAGTAGCAGCTCATCAGGACACTGTTGTTTCAAAGGTTTAAAAAAGGTAAAAAAACAACACCACTAAAAACCATGCCTTTAATTTGAGAGTAGCGCATGAGACCTGAAGCCACACTTTGACACTAAATCAAACTGAGCCGCATATCAGTGAGGCTGGTAGAAAGTTGCTTCTATAGCAGAATCTTCCTTTACATATTAGTATTTTCCCCCATATGGTTCCCACATTCTCTTTGGTGCAAAGGGAATTATATAAGGAAAGTGCATGCTCAAATATGCAGAGGTATGAAGGCTTGGGAGGAACAAGAACCAATTAAGTATTAATACTATCCTATTAATTGGCTGACAAAAACATAGGAAGATAATACAATGTCCACAGCAAAATAAGAATACCCAAACATAACATAAGGAAATACAGTTCCATAAACAGAACCCAAAACAGCTATTACTATATACTAATAATCAGATCCAAATCATGGACGGTGTACAGTCCTTCCCCAAAGGCCTTTTTTCACAGTTTAATTTTCACTGACTTCTGGAAGGCCATCACCAAACAGTCCAGCTTAGTTCCTAGAGGGAGTTATTCCAAAACATTGACATGGTTGAAAAAGTATATTTTCTGGCTTCCCCTCCACTACCTCAAAAAATTGGGGTACCACAAACAGATTTCCTGGGAATCTTTCCTCCAACTGATAGAATCTGTTTGGGTAGATGGACCTGAAGATACCTAGGTGCACCTAGGTCCTAAGCCATATAGGGCCTTATAAGTCAAAATGAGCGCTTTAAATTCAACCCAGAATCCTACTGATGACCTGTGCAAGCCTGAAAGTTAGGTGCAATATGATCATTATGATAGTCAACAAGTAGGCTGCTGTACTTTGGACAAATTGCAGTTTCCAAGTGGCCTTCAAAGGCAGCTCCATCCAGCAGTAGCCATGAGTCCAGGAGGATCTCCAAAGCATGAAGCTGCTCCCTCAGGGGCAGTGCCACCCCTTTGAGAGACAATTGGATTTGACTCATAATTACAATGAACTAACAGTAATTCTGTTTTGCTTGGGTTCAACTTTAGCCCTTTAACCAGCACAAGACTTCAATGGCCTCTCCAACCGGGTCTGGGATGGCAATACGAAGCTGCAATATGAAGCATATTGACAGTATCACAATCTGAACTGTTAGCTGACCTCTCCCAGTAGCTTCATAAAGATATTAAACAGCAAGGGAAAGAGGACCAATGCCTTGTCACCCCACAACAGAGAGGCCATCAGGCCCACCTCTCTTCCACCACTGCCCCTGAGTGGAATTGCCCAGAGAAAGAGGAGGAGGAGGAGGGAACTGAACAGGAAGCAACTATCCAGCTGCTTTAGAAGAAAAGTAAGGATGGTCATTCTGAAAAGTATCAAGATAATCCAGATTGGATCGATTAGAGCTGCCATTTGTTGGGACAAAATAAATGCAACAACTCATACCTGCTGGATTATTTGCCCAGAGAGTAAACAGTCCATTCCAAACAATGGTTGTTCCTTTAAAGTAGATCCTTCTTGAGAAAAAGTCTTCCAGGCCCAGAGTCATATATTTGAGATGGGTGGCCTATTTATTGAATTAATAAATAATTAATGGGAGCAATTTCCCTGCAAATAAATTTATGTACAAAGTTGCCCACCCAAGAATGGGTGAATAGTATAGACCGATGAATAGGGGGGAAATTGGACAGGCTGTGTTCAGCATTTCTGCATCATTGTGCAGAGATTGAAAGAGACCACTTCTTGGGACTGACAGCTAAAAACAGACCCAAATAATGCAAATATTCACAATCCCATTCTATATTTGTGTAAGAATGGTGCCTTGGCAGGTGGCAACCTGCCTGACATGTGGGCTCAGACACTGAGATGACTGTCCCTGCTCCAGACTTGAATGGAAGACTACCAAGGAGTTCCAGGAATATAAGCTAGATTGGGAATTGACAAATATCCTGGAAGAAAGCAACGGCAAATTGCTATTGCTAAGAAAACCTTCTGGATGTATCTATGAAGTCACCGGGAATCTGACTGGTGATTTAGAATCATAAAATGTAAGGGTTGAAGGGACATTGGACATCAACTGTTTAATCTTCTATCCAGTGCAGGAATCTACATCCCTGACAGATGCCCATCCAGCCTCTATTTACACCTCTCCAATCAAGTGTGTTCCACTGTGATGGAACTTACTTACTCTTCTTATTATTATATTTTTCCTGATGTCAACCTAAATCAGCTTCCTTGCAATTTAAACTCATGGTTCTTTATCTTGTCTTCTGGAGCAACGCTGAACAATTTTGCCCCACTTTCTACATGACAGCCCTTGATATACTTGACGACAGCTATCAGTTCAACATACCCAACACCTCCAAACTTCACTTTTACAAGACATGATGACAATATCTAAAGAAAAAGTTTGTGTCATATTTTATACTGACCAATAAACATTTCCCAGAGGTCAGCCCCCTCACAATATGAAGTGTTGAAAGACATTTGCTTATTCATTTGTTGATTCTTTTCTATCTTGAAAAATAGAATTATATATTTTCAGTCTTGTGTATTCTATGCTCTCCATTCCAAGCACCCCCAGGAGAGCAAGCTTTGCAAAAAGATAAAATACATGGAAAACCATAAAATAGGGGAAATTGTAGCAACAAAAGTTGCTTGATCAGAATTTTGTTGTTGCTGTTGTGGTTAAGGAATCAAATTACTGAAAGATTCTCTCATGGACAAGCGCTGGGAAAATAAAAGTTGCTCCACTTAGCATCTACAGGATATTAGCAGAGGTATTAGTTAAGGCTTCCTGGGAACAGCATTCCCAAATTAAAAAGGTTCTTTCTCTGGTTTCCAGCAATCATACTTGATATGTTGGAGAAAAACTTAAGATCATAATCTCAGCATATAGCCCAACTAGTATGAGGGAATATGGACTGAAAAGATCCCCACAGACTTTGTACTACACTCAGCAAAGGAATGGGAATCTGGCTGCTGACTTCAGCATCCACTGCAGCTTTCAAATTATTTTCAAGGACAACATTCCATGAAAGTAATAGTAAAAGGCAGCCAAGGGGGTACCATGACATGAATAAATGTGTCTGGGCTACCTCTATCTAGAAAGATTGCAGCTGGCATCAGCTGATAAAATACATTCATGCCGTGGAGCATATTTGGACCTCAGCTGGAGAAAATGAACCCGAGGAGAAGACAACCCTTTGAGGACCAACTGAATACACCTGCCTAGACAACTACCAATCAACCAAACTATCTATATGTCAGGAAAAACCACTTACTAAACCTTTTCCAACTTCCAGTATATGGACAACCTTGGTCACCTCTTGTGAAACTTTTCTGTATAGATATTCGCAGTATACGGTCCCAACAAAGAATAGACGTCAACCCTTTTCTCCAGAAGCTGAGGTGGCTTCCATGAATATCTCTCTTCATTCTATTTTCACAGCAATAATCCAGTGAAGTTGGTTGGGCTGGGAGAATGAGATTGGCCCAAAGTCATCCACTGAATTTCCATGGCTGAGAGACTTAAACCAGGGTGTCTGGCTTAAGGATGACTTAACCACTCCCCATACTGCCTTTCAGCTGTCTATAAGGAGCATGTCTCTGCTAAAGGCTCCAGAAATGTTGTTTGCATCAATAAATAGTGGCCTCTGTGCCATTTTCTGCCAATGATCTTTTCCATAAAATGAATTTATTTTTGTTTTAAGGAGGAGGAGGAGGAGGAGAATTCCACTATCAACCTGATTCTAAAAGCCTTCCTTGAAATTGTACATGCCCACGGGGACCTTTAATGTTATAATTTCCTGTTATGAATTCATTTGTTTTTTTCTCTACCCCCCATTTTTTTCTTACGGCTTTAAAAAAATGCATCAGTTTAGTACATGTGAGAGAATTCAAGAAGAAAAACATAATTGCATAAATAAAGACATAAGCACTGAGAGAGGTTAATGTCACATAGTTTCGGCAATCACTCTGCTGTTTCCTGAATTTGTAATTCAGTCTCTGCCAGACCAGCTGCCACACTGTTCTATACACAAAACATCCAGAAGTGCTCCCTCTGCAGTTCTTATTGCCAGAATATGATACTCAGCGTGTGATTAATACAAGGCAAAGGACTTAATTCCACGTATTGTGAGATGCAGTCTAGTTTTGCCCCTAGCTTTTATTTTCTTTATAACAATGGCACATTTAAATGATTGTCTCTAGTTTTTGGAGAATTTTGCAGGAAAGGTTCTACACTGAATGAGAAAAAAAAAAAAAAGACTCCACTATAATAATACATTGTGCAAAGAATACAACACTGTGTGAAGCTTTATTGGATGCTCATAAGGGTACAATGCCCTTCCGTTCAAAGGAACTATACAAATGTCTGTGTTAGTGATGTGTGTCATCCTCCATCTCATCATTTCGAGACCTCTGAACACACTGTTAATTCTCTCAGTGTATCTCTGGACAGAGAAAGAGGGAGAAACCACCCAGAGTCACTGGGAGTTGGGTGGCATATAAAATTATTGGTATTATTATTAGTAGTAGTATTACTACTATTCACTCTAGTTGGAGGGATCCCTAGAAAAGTATTCTGGGGAACACCTCCCCTAATTATTCAGTGTTGCCAGGGGAAACCACATCCTGCTGTAATTTCCCTATAGAAATGCTAAATGAATGTTTGAAGAGGAAAATAGAAAGAGGGAATGACTTCTCAGCAGCCATCACTAAAGAGTTCCTTTCTGCTCTGGCAGAAGCCACTCCAGAATACCAAAAACTAGCTGAGGACATCTAAGAAAAGGGGACTTATCTGGAATTTGGATTCATTGAAATAATAGAATGGTCTCCATCACTGACCAGATTGCTTCCATCTGCCCACCCTTCTACAAACAAACAAAGCTCTTTCAGCTGAAGGGGAGCCCAAACTAAGCCACCTTTATTTTATATGAGCTTATGGGGACTTGCACTGCTTTTAGTGACAAGAAGGCTATAAATCAAATACAATAAGTAAAGCTGTAGTTCTGTGAAATGTTATTGTGGGAGAAATCTCATTAAATGCAGTGGGACTTGCTGCCTTATAGATATCCATAAGGTTTGGAGTATGCAACACTGAAATCACGTCCCACGTAAGGGCATTTTCCATCTTGAATTGCTATTGATTTTTGACGCTGCAAAATGAATCTAGAGATTTCTGCTCAGGAGAAACGAGACTCGGGAATTTGGAAAGAATCAGTGTTGAGGAGGTGTGTCTGTGCAGCCCACCATTTCCCAGTGCTTTGAGGAAATCACCAGTGAGTTCAATCTTTACAGCCCAAGATGATTTGCTATTTCACACCTTGGTCTTTTCCAACACATGGGGAAAAGAAATAGTAGTCGAATTCATTGGAATGCAGAGAGGGATTATATTTCTGAATGACCTTCTTGGTCAACACAAGCAAGTGTCCTGCCAGCAAAAAATATAAGGCTAGTTTGGCATTTTTGTTCATAATGTTCTTCTATTAACTAATGGTACTGTTTTCCTTTCTCACAATTAAAGTCTATTTTACAAGCACCTGCATTTCCCAACATGCAGACCAAGATGTACCTGATGTGCATCTTGTTTGAAAGCTTCCCCTCCAGCTCCCAGCATCAAAGCTTCCAAGTATGGATTATTTTAGGCATTCCTGATAGGATGCAACTAAGCTGTAACTCTTGGGAGTCGGCCCTTTTTATTCCAGAGTTTAACGTTCCTCGTTGCTGACCATGTGTAATTATGGATCTAGTTGATTTATAATCAAGGATTGCAGTGCAGACTTTCAGTCACATCATTATCTCATCAGGGGCCCACAACTGCGAGAAACCTGCTTGCTTTTCACATATGCCAAGTCTTCTTTGAAAAAGTGGGAGGAGTTCCCAAACACAAATCTAGAAATGAGCAAATATACCCTTGTTGGCAAGTGTGATCCTGGAGCAAGCTAGCTCTCTTCCCCTTGGTGGGATTTGTCCTTCCTTTGAGTTCTCCCTTGACCAGCATAATAAAGTGATTTTTGCTTCATAAAAGACACAACCTAGTGCATGTCATTAAAGAGCATTGCAATACAGAAAATCAGAACAGACCCAGTTTATTCTACTTTGATCAGTGAAGCATGCATAAAAGAGCCATTAATTCCCCAACAGACCTACAGCAAGAACAACTGTACATTCTTTAGGAGGAAATGAGAAGAATTTTTATCACAAATTCTCTCTGGGTTTAGGGGGAAAAAAATCAAAACATTTCAAGGTAGCCATTCTTAGGATTTGTAACGACTGCAAGAACAGAAAAGGCACACGTTTTTAAAACCAGCTGATAATCAAAGTTGAAATCACTGAAGAGCCAATTCACAAGTGGGGAGGGGAGAATAAATGCAAAACCAATGGATAAAAGAGAGATTGATTGCCAATCAGGATGTGACAGAAGGAAAGGGGGTGTCAACCCTTCTGCTGTCTCTCTAGTACAAATACAAGTTTGCCCAGTCAAGTCTCCAGACTGAAGTATGCAATTTAAAGCACCAGAAAATGCACAGATGGAGAGAGTAAACTCTTTTTTGCCTTCCCCAGTGCTTTTATTCCAAACAGGCTGCCTTGTAGTAACAGAGCCTGGCTTGGATAGTGAGGGATAGATGTGCAAATAGGAACAAACAAGCCAGAAGAGTCCTGGACATTTTAGTTACATGCCCTTGGTATTTATTTATCTATTTATTAAATTTATCACCACCCATCTCCCCGGAAAAGGGACTCTGGGCAGTTTACAATAAAACATAGGTAAATTCTGAGAGTGCCTTGGACTGCAAGAAGATCAAACCAGTCCATACTCCAGGAAATAAAGCCAGACTGTTCACTTGAGGGAATGATATTAAAGGCAAAACTGAAATACTTTGGCCACATAACGAGAAGACAGGACACCCTGGAGAAGATGCTGTTGCTAGGGAGAGTGGAGGGCAAAAGGAAGAGGGGCCGACCAAGGGCAAGGTGGATGGATGATATTCTAGAAGTGACGGATTTGTCCCTGGGGGAGCTGGGGGTGTTGATGACCAACAGGAAGCTCTGGCGTGGGCTGGTCCATGAAGTCACGAAGAGTTGGAAGCGACTAAACGAATAAACAACAACAACAAAAGACATATAAAACTATAGAATAAATATAATACATAATAAAATATAAATAGGATGGAAACCAGATAGCTAAAAGTTCTCTATGACCCGCAAGCAGGACAGGGCCACTCTAAGGAACTAGCCATCCCCAGGAGTTATCATTCTCCCTCCCGCCCAGGCATAATGACAGAACCAGGTCTTTAGTTGTTTCCTAAAGTCCAGGAGGGAGGAAGCCCATCTCACTTCCAGGGTAAGGACATTCCAAAGGGTGGGAGCTGCTGCAGAGAAGGCCCACCTCCTGGACCCCGCAAGATGGAGTTCTCTTGCAGACGGGGTCTGTAGCATGCCCTCTCTGCATGACCAGGTGGGACTGGTTGATATGATGGGAATGAGACGGTCCCTTAGGTAGCCTGGACCCATGCCATGTAGGGCTTCAAAGGTGGTAACCAACACCTTGAATTGGACCCGGGAGCATACTGGCAACCAGTGCAGCTCGTGGAGCAAAGGAAAGACATGTGTTGATTTTGAGGCACCCAAGATAGCCTGAGCAGCTGCATTTTGCACCAGCTGTAGCTTCTAGATACTCTTCAAGGGTAGCCCCATGTAGAGCACATTGCAGTAGTCTATATGGGAGATGACCATGGCATGAGTGACTGTTCAAAGGGCCTCTTGCTCCAGGAAGGGACGCACAACACGAAGTTGCGCACAGGCGCTCTTAGCCACGACTGCCACCTGCTCTTCGAGCAGGAGTCATGAGTCCAGGAGGACCCCCAAGTTATGCACCGGGTCTGTCTGAGGCAGTGCGACCCCATCCAGAACTAAAAATGACAATTTCCCAGAAATCGAGGAGCCGTTAATCCACAGCCACTCCATCTTCCCCGGGTTCAGCAGCAACCTGTTGTCCCCCATCCAGGCCCCCACAGCCCCCAGGCACTCGGAAAGGGTGGTCACGACATCACTTACTTCACCTGGGATGGAGATGTACAATTGAGTATCATCAGCATATTGATGATACCTCACCCCATAGTGACGGATGATCTCGCCCAGTGGTTTCATGTAGATGTTGAAAAGGAGCGGAGAGAGTACCGAGCCCTGCGGCACCCCACAAAGGAGGGGCCATGGGCCAGATCTCTTGCTCCCTATCAACACCGACTGGGACCGACCCTGGAGGAAGGACATGAACCAGCGCAGAACCATGCCACCCACCCCCAACTCCCTAAGTTGGTCCAGAAGGATACCATGGTCGATGGTATCAAAAGCCGCTGAGAGGTCAAGAAGAGCAAGGATCGATGCACTGCCTCCATCCCACTCCCACCAGAGGTCACCCATAAGTGACCGCCCAGAGTCCCCCTGTCGGGGAGAGATGGGCGGTGAATAAATTTATAAAATAAATAAAATAAATAAATAAAAGTGCGACCAATGCCATTTCCGTCCCATAACTAGGCCCGAAACCTGACTGAAAGGGGTCTAGATAATCTGCTTCCTCCAGGATCCTCTGGAGCTGCAATGCCACCACTTTCTCAAAAAGGGAAGGTGGGAGACTTGGTGAAAATTGTCCAGTATAGTAGGGTCCAGCAATGTTTTCTTAAGGAGGGGGCGCACCAGCGTTTCCTTAAAGGCTGCTGGGAACACCCCCTCTCTCAAGGATGTATTTACCATCACCTGGACCCAGCCATACGTCACCTCCGGAGCTGCTTTCACCAGCCAGGAGGGACATGGATCTAATTGGCAAGTGGTGGCATTTACAGTCCGGAGGATCCTGTCCACTTCCTCAGGTTCAACAGGATCAAACTGTTCCCAGATAACATGGTAAGTACATTCCCTGGGTATCTCCTCAGACTCTGTCTCACGCTCGGAGTCCAACTCAGACTGAAAATCCCATGTCCGCTCTGTGCCCTCAAAGCAACTAGGGCCAGGTCAACTGGAAGACATGGTTCAAAGCTGTCCAAATCTCTTCGTTCTTCCAAAGATCTCTGTGTTGTGCTGTACACAAGTGTGCTGTTTATAAAGACATTGCAGAGATGGAGAAACTAAAAGGCAATTATACTGTATGTGCATTCTAAAAGTAAGGTCTCCAAGCTGTGTTTGATCCTTGGTGGCTTCATGTATACATGGATACATCCATTTAGTTTTCTTGGCAACAGTGCTGAAGTCATGCTCACTTGACTACTTTGGCCGGGGGGGGGGGGTGCTCATCTCCCAACAACCAACAGCCCCATCTTCCATCTTCCATCCACCAGACATGACCCTGTTTAGATTTTTTTGGGACCTATCAGACTTAGCTAGGTGCTGCTAGCTGCTGTGAGCAAATGAGTTTATTCAGTTATATATACAGTCTTGCTCTTTTGGCTAAAAACCCATGTTTGGAAAATAAAGTCAACTCTGCTATACTAATTGGGGATAAGGTATATCGATTGCATTCCAGGCATAATCCAATCAATGCTTTCCATAGCTTCGTTGACTTAAATTGAACTTGACTTGAAGAACTACTTTGAAGATTAGTCCAGGAAAAAGATACTCTTATGCTGGGTTAGGTCATTCCCAAACCATTTCTATTACTCTAAGAATGTAATGTTTCTGACCTTGTCTTCTATGGGCAAGCAAAAATTTACATGTAGCAAGGGCACACCTCTTGCTTGCAGCAATAAATAAATAATCACCAGGCATTCAGTGGGCTTTTGGGGGAAGAAGAACTGTGTAGATCAGACATTCATTAGTTATCAGCATGGAATATTTGCATTGCTCTTGGAAGGAAAGAAAGGTTTTCTTCCTAAACCACATAAAGATCATCACTGGGACTATTAAGTATCTCATATAGACCTAGGAAGTGTGTTCTAAGGTCTCAAGCATCATTGCTAAGATTCTCCAGAAAAGCTATTCCAGGTCATATGAATAAACTACTGTAGGTGAATCACCAGCACTGATCAAGATATGAAGAATGAAATACTAATTGAAGTGAATATTTGTAGCTCAGGGTTGAACTGTGGAGTCCTTGGTGCTCTCTGAGCCTCGTTTTTTTTCTTGCAGACGTTATAGAACCGCCCACCACCACCACCAACACAAGCTGGACAAACCACGGTATATAAACTGAGAGCAAGGCCCATTCCCTCCTCGCACTGAAGATGTTGCCTAGTCTGGCAATGAAATGTCTGCAAGAAAACAGCAAGGCTCAGAGAGCACCAAGCACTCCAAAGAAATACTCATAGATCTTTTGTTTCTGGGTTGTAAACATTTTGAAGTTGAAAGGGAAAAGGGTGAAAAAAGGGAAAAGGAGAAGTGGTGTCAAGTTTTTTAGAATAAGAAAACTTGCTTTCAGATTCTGCTCTAAATGCTGGCGGAAGTTCAAGGCATGAGTGAAACTTTATGCAAATTGATCTGCCATTCACAGTAATTTAAATCTAAATTCATCATGCATCATGAATTCATTAAGGTAGATAGCTATATGAATACTCAGCAAAGTTACCTGACTGCTAGCTAATTAATCTTCACACCACCTTGATCTGAATCTGCTTCCTTCAAACTCTGCCCAGACTTTTTCCATGCCTGAATATTTACCCTGACATTAGTTTTATTTCCTCCATCTCAACCACTTTCTCTCCAGGGAGGTTCAGAATACAAGTAACAGGGATGAGCCATCTTCCCTTGACAGATGGTTGAAGATAGCTGTCTGGGACTATGTTTGCAGTTCTTTATACAGGACACAAATCACACCACGTTTGCCCTGTTAGGGGCAGAAAACCCAACCACCTTATCTTTTTCTAACAGTTTTTGATAAGATATTTGATTTAGTTACTTCTTCTAGTATGAAGTTTATAGACCTGTGTCTGCGTGTGTGCCTTCAAGTCAGCCTTGACTCCTGGTGACTGCCTGGACAAGTTCCTGCAGTTTTCTTGGCAAGATTTTGGATGGTTTGCCATTTTCTCCTTCCTAGGGCTGACAGAAAGTGACTGGGCCAAGGTCACCCAGCTGGCTTCATGCCCAGGGCGGGACTAGAACTCACTGTCTCCCAGTTTCTAGCCTGGTACCTTAACCACTACACCAAGATGGAGGTGGAGGTAGAGATGGATGGGGAGGGGGAGGGGGATAGCTCTCTTATAGCCTTAGGCAAACCATTGTGTCCATTTGTTTCCACCCAGCCATTCATCATCCAAATGATAGGATGAGGGCAGAAGTAGCAGCAAAGTATTATTCCCCCTTTGAAATGTGGGTCCCCTAGCCACCCACCCAACACATTCACACTGTTATGGATTCACTTTTTGTGGATTCACTTTTTGAAGAGCACTTAAATGCCCTGTAAAGAGCACTGGGGCAGCGAGAGTTGACCCGCCAAAGTGCCTTTGTAACACGGGTAGCCAAAAGACCCATTTTTTTATCTTCAAAGAAACAGTTGCATTTGTAAGATCTGCAGCATACAATGGGGGTTAGTAAAAATAATTGGTAGCAATAGGAATGTTTGAAGCAGTGGATGAAGGGGAAGAGGCCAAAGTAATGAGAATTTTTTGCAAAAAAAAATGCAAATACATAGATGCTTGGAGAAGGCAGGGGCTGAGGAACAAACAAACAAAAAGATGAGGACAAACAGTATTTTTAGAGCAGCAGATCTGCTATATTTTCACTTCAATGATTCCAATAGATCTTTCTTCCCAGAACTGAAGTGATGTAGCTAAAACCTTCTCCCTGTTAATCATGACTCCTACTGGCTACATGGGTATAATCCTGCAGCAGGTTTCTTGACAGCAGTGTGCAAGTGGTATGTCATTTCCTTCTTCTCAGATAGAGAGATGGAGATGGAGAGATGGGGAGACAGAGAGATAGATGATAGAGATATTTTCCTACCAAACCTGAAACTCTGAGATTCCCGATTGGTCTTCCATCCATGTATTATAATTTCCAGTCCTGCTTAACCCAGATCACAGGCAAAGAGTTTGCAGAGAGAGCAAGAATGGAGAGAGAGGGGAGATACAAACATTGAGTAGGCTGACCATACATCCCATTTTGAATGGGACAGTCCCATTTTTTTAACACTTCCCGACCATCCCATCGTTTTAATATGTCAATTTCCCATTTTTTAAAAACATTGGAGCCGTATTGGGAAAAGCGGGAAAGAACTGAAATTGAAATTGAAATTGAAATTGGAAAGGAGGCTGACTTGGCAGCAGTTCTCAATATGGCGGGAAACCTAGAGCGGAACCGCAGGAACAGCTGATTGGCGGTGAGCAAGAGGAAGAGCCGCTGCCACCAATCAGTGCAGTGGAAGACAGTTGGAAAAGCGCGCCCAGCAGGAAAGAAGCTGATTGGCTCTCAGGCCAAAATGGCAGGAAAAAAATAAAATAAAAGGGCGGACCAGAGAGGAACAGGTTGTTGCAGACAACCGTTCACTAGACTCCTCTGTTCCTGTTCTTCTCCCCAGCTCGCCGCTGCCCTCAGCCCTCCAGCAACCTCTCCACCCAACGCCACCCCTGCACCAGCCTCTCCGGACCCAACCATTGCCGCACCTCCCCCTCCTGCACCTTCCCAGCTTAATGTCAATAACTTTTTTATCATCTTTTTTGTGAACACAGAATATTACATAAGTTTAACCCCATCCTGTTTTGCCGCCCCAATGTCCTGTTTTTGTCTCAAGGAAAAATGGTCAGCCTAACATTGAGTCAAGAGATGAAATATGATGTGGATACGCAAACCCAGTGTCCCTTTGAAGGTGCCAACCATGGTTTGAGCAAGATGGCTATTCCCTCACCTCCCAGAGCTCTAAAGCCACCAGAGACTGCTGTCTTGTGGTCTCCCCATGAGGAGCAAGTGTCTGGAGCACTTGTGGGTGATCTCAAGTCCTCTCCTTGTCCAGAGAGGAATTATGAAGAGCCAGTATTCTCTCTGACTTGTCATTCCACCACAGTTGTCGGCTCTGCTTTCAGCAGAGCTGTCTTCAGTTCCCAATTTCTTCCCCAGTAGTCCTAACATTTTAAAAAGTTGATGAGCTGCCTGGAACTTTGTAAAGGAAATGAGACCAATGATTGAGTCTGTCAGCACCGTTCAGGGCATCTGTGAGGAGAGGGGGTTAAAAAACGTCAAAATTGTGGTTTCAACTATGTGGTTCAAACAGCCATCTTTACTTTTTGGACCCTCTCTCCAGGAATACCCCTGCTCATGTTTCCTCTTTGGGCTCCTCTGAAAGACTCCATCTTGATTGTTATGTTTTCTGTTGTCAGCCAATGGAACTTAGGAGAGTAAAGGAAACTGGGGATTAAAAGAAGCCAGTGGGTTGCTAATAGCAAAGAGATTTGGAGGAAGGACTGGAAAAAGCTGGGGAAGAGAAGGTGGGATCAAAGAAGAGATTTGAAACAGGCCTATACCAGCATGTTAATCTGCAGATCATACAGGGCAGTATTTCTGCGTCTACCATCAAATGCAACTTTAACATATGAGTAAGTGGAGAAACACATTTGTAAAACCCTCTGAATGGAACAAAATACACAGTGGCACCCATGGAAGTACATTCCCAAGCTTGTAATTAGTTGAGAGCTGAAATGCATCACCTTCTCCAACAAATGTCTTTATATTCTCAACTGACATCAAGAGTTTATTTGTTATAAACCTTTCACTTACTAACTTACAGCCTGCTATTTTCAGTTTTGGCACCCAGGATATAATACTGTACGGTACATGTCATTGGTTAGGGCCCTTCATTTTGTAGGTGCCTAATTTGTAAATCTGTGCCAGGCTTCAGAATCAATCTCCAAAAGGTGCTTTGGAGCCCCTGGGAGCAGGGATGGAGCACTCGTCCACAACACCTACAAGCAGCACCTGGTTTAACATACGGTGGACAGGTACGATATTCCTGTTCCCGCACACTCGGAACCATCTTTTGGAGATAATCCCCAAGTGCTGCACATTTCTACTAATTAGCATCTGAAAGAAATATTTCATAAAAGTAGCCCCCAAAAGCCCCATTTTAACACCATTCCATTCTTCTGATTTCAGTTTTTTTCAGATACACTAAGGCTTGGTTAAAATGGTTAACAGCTGTGTGAGGGGGGGGAAAGGAATAAATGGCAAAATGATTACATGGATGTAAAGATTTTGAGAATAATATGGACCATTCTTACCAGCGACACAGGCTTTTCTTGCTCTCAGCAAATTGTCCCTCCATGAGTTTGATGAGAAGTTAAAATGGCTAAAACGCTATAGAATGTGACTGCAAGTGAGCAATATTTCTCCCTAAAAAAGTAGGGATCATGTGAATTCCCTGCACATCTGTTCTCGTCTTATTTGACATTCATAAGAAGAGAAGAATAACCCTGCTGGATCAGTCCAAGGTTTATTCTAATGCTTATGTGATGTCCCAGGCAGGAGTAGCCCTCTTCAACTCTCATTCCCTTGCAGCTGATCTTTGGAAGGCTGCTGCCTTCAATCTACAATCTCAAGGTAACCTTGAGCTTTCCAGGTTGGTAACCCTTGATAGACTTTTCTTCCAATTTCCTTTAATAAGAACATGAAAAAAAATACCCTAGCAAGATCAGGGAAGGGCCCACCTCAGTTCAACATTTTGTATCTCATAGTGGCCAACCAGATGCTTCTAGTCTGCTCACAAGGGGGGAAATGGCATGCCTGTCTCCAACTGTTGTTCCCTTCCAAGTATTAAGTGGAGACATGCTGTGTCCTTCCCTGTACTTAACACTGAGTTTCAAGTCTAATAGCCCTTGATAGACCCCATCCTGCACTGATTTATCCTATCTCCTTTTAAAGCCATCCAAGTTAGTCTCTGACACCATATCTACTCTGCAGATCTTTTTGCGATTTAAGCCCATTAGATACCATACCAACGGAAGCTGTAGCTAAGTATACATGCTCCATTTGTGCTTCAAATAGACATCACTTCCTGTGTTTCTTTCTGCAGTATGGCCCATCAATCCTAGAATTCAAAAAGTTTGGCAAGTCATATGAGTCAAGATGTAGAGAGCAAAGCAGGACCTGGAGATGGAGATTTTAATACATCTAGGGACCACGTCTAATATTTTGAGATTGGTCCAAGGCTAGAATCTTGTACAAGACCAGTGTATAATAATGATGCAGACTTTTTTTTTAATCACTGACACTGTATGCCTACTCAGATATAAGTCCTATTGCCTTCAATGGGCTTTCTTCTCAGCAAATGCATATCACTCCTATTGACCTCCATGGAATCAGTGGCCTGATTTCAGTAGATGTGTATGGAGTTGTGATGCAGAATACAAAGATCACCATCATCTACACACACACACACACACACACACTCGTTTTGAAGGACATTATTAGAACATTTGGACCATAAGGAAGGCTGAGAGAAGGAAGATCGATGCTTTTGAACTGTGGTGTTGGAGGAAAATTCTGAGAGTGCCTTGGACTGCAAGAAGATCAAACCAGTCCATCCTCCAGGAAATAAAGCCAGACTGCTCACTTGAGGGAATGATATTAAAGGCAAAACTGAAATACTTTGGCCACGTAATGAGAAGACAGGACACCCTGGAGAAGATGCTGATGCTAGGGAGAGTGGAAGGCAAAAGGAAGAGGGGCCGACCAAGGGCAAGGTGGACGGATGATATTCTAGAGGTGATGGATTCGTCCCTGGGGGAGCTGGGGGTGTTGACGACCGACAGGAAGCTCTGGCGTGGGCTGGTCCATGAAGTCACGAAGAGTCGGAAGCGACTAAACGAATAAACAACAACAACAAATTAGAACATTAAGCTTGAGACAGAGTAACATACTATACAAGTTTAACTACTACTGTATTGTGTAAATGTTGGCTGGACCTGAAAAAAAATATACTTGTCTTAGTCTCCCTGTGAAAGTTCCAAATTTAACTGATTCCTCTGTTATAGAGCTCAGTTCTCACAGCTGTGTGGAGTACACAGATTATAACTGCAATCCACAGCATGGCACACACACAAAAGAAAAACTCTGGAGGTGCACTTGCAATCTTTTTCCCCCTTGCCTACTTTTTGCAACAACAAAAAGTTGTCTAAAGCTGAATAACAAGCAACATTGCTCTTTTTATAAAGCAAACCCAAAGCATTTTATTAAATTCCATTTTGCTCAATTACTCATTTGTCCAACCTAAACTTGATTCCTTTCTGTTTCTACATCAATTTGCTTGGGGAAAAAAAATCTAAGAAAATCCATACCTATTTTCACATGTATTCCCCCGATGCATTCATTCTTGCCTGCATTTTTCTAATATACGGACCATCCCACCCTATGACTTCTTTGTGGTCCCCAAATGCAACTGCTCTGCTCAGCAGCCTCTAGAAGCTTCTTGGCCTGGATTGGTAGGAAGGCTTCCTGGTCATCAGAGCACAAGAAATATTGAAATATTCAGGATTAGCAACTGCATGAAACACATTCCTTGGTTCTCCCTGTGCATATTCATCCTAATTCCACAAGCTGCAATTATTCTGAAGCAAACTTCAGACCCAGATGCTCATTAGTTGGCTTGTGACCTTTTCAATCTCTAGTTGTTTAGAAGAATGTTGAATTTTTTTTTTTTTTAAAGTAGGGTGAAGATTCCTCTGTTATAGACTTCAGTTGAAAAGAAAGGCCCTTCAGTCCCTTTGAGGCCTCCAGCTGTAGCACCATTTTTAAAACTATTTTAATAATGTCCACAGGCCTTTTAGTTGTACATGAGAAGACAATAGTTGAGAGCCATTAATAACAATGGGTTTGTTATTTGGGAGATAAATAACACTAAATAGCTCTTTAGATCACCGTTGAGGACCTTCCTTTCCTTCGCTTTTTTGCAGCAGATGGTCTGAAATCCCCGAGCCCCCCAAGCCTTGACCTCCTGCAGATGTTGGGATAGACCAAAATGGTCTTCATGATCACCAATGAAAGGAAGAAAAAACTCTCATAATGTACCGTATCACCGCCAGTGGCGGGGTGGGCCTCTAACTGCTTTTTTATTACTGTCAGTAACCAGCTCCGATTCTTCTGCATTTAAAGAGTTATGTCAGCAATTGTGAAGCAGTTGAAAGGAAGGGTGGATCCATGTGGTGGGGAAACATTATTGGAAAACCAGCCAATAGTAGATGAATGATTGGGAGAGATGGGCAAGTGCCACAGTTAGCAATGAAGAAACTAACTAGACACATATATTGTCTTCTCAAAGATATTCTGACAGCCTATTATAGTCCCCCTAATGAGGTTGTCATGCATTTCTCTTTATGTAGCTATTAAAATCTTGTCTACATCTGCTGAAGTTTGCCTTCAAAAGGGTGAGGGTGGGGGTGGGGGACCAATAACATTTCCTTTGTTTTGCAGGATATCTTTGCTGTCTTGTAAGGAATACACCTCACCCAACAGCAGAGAGAAATATTTGAGAATGCTTCATAGATAAGTTTGCAATTGGCAGCTGGTTCAATAGATTATCAATAGAATATCACCTAGGAGAAGAAAGAATATGAAAGGGCTTGGGATGGTGATCAGACCAACGCAGGGCACTTCATTATAACTTTTCTGGATCTTCCCAGCCAATGAAGCAATGCAGTATTACTAAGCTGGGCCAACTGAGTGTAAAATCCTGGATAAATCATAAAGCAGCTTAACTGAGATTTTAGGTTAACAAATGATAATAAAATTAAAAGTCACAATCAATATTTATTAGTAGCTAAATTCTGGCTTAGAATCTATGTTGGAATGTGGGGGGGGTGCGCGCATGCTCGCATGCTTTCTCAGTGCTAAGTGTTATTCATTAGGGCAAAATAATCTTTACCAAGTAGCATGAACATTTGGTGGAAGACAGAATAAGCATCTCATTATGACTCAAAAGGGTAAATTTGTAACAGGCTTTTCAAAGACTTTAGCAAAGGAAGACTAGATGTTTCCGAATGCTGAAGGGAGACGTTTTATCCCAGGAAGCTTTGGGGAATTCACTGTGAACTGTTCTTCAGTGTGTCCTTGATATCTAACAACTCTTACACATCTACCACAATTGAGACCATGCCATCTTCAAAGTCTTCTAGGTGTAAACACTGCAAATCTAGGGAGAACCATAGTGGAGGAGATTAGCAAAGACAAGCGAAAGGAAATTACTCTGCATACCAATGGCACCGCTGGCTCTATTAATCTTGCTTTTCAATCTGTTGAAAAAGTACCGCATCTCCAGCTTGAATATTGCCTTTATTCTTCTATGGATGCACTAGACAGTGGCTAAAGCATTTCTTCCTTGATTAAATTCCTGGGGTCCTTTGTCCAAGCCATCAGTGGCCCCCAGTAAGTATTGGGTGAGGAAAATCAAGGCCCAGTTTCAACTACAGAAATTGATAACTTCAATCCCATTTAAGGCCAACCGTTCCCTTCGTGTCACAGATACACAGGGGGCCAGGTGTGATGCTTGCTGGCTAGCTGTATGCTGAATAAGGGAATGGGAATATTTACAAAAAGACTTGCTCCAGAATAGTTCAAGAGACTGAAATCATGGTCCTAAGATGTGGCCACCAGAGTTAAAACCTGAAAGTTTGTATTCATGCAGCACACTGAACCAAAATATTATGCGGCTGCATTTATACTCCCCTCAGTTAGCATTAACCAGACAGGAGAGCTTCAATGGCACCATCGTGGCCACCATCTTGACTTTTCTACCATACCTTGTGGACATCCCTATAATCATGGTTAATTTATTTGTGGCTTTGTATGCTGTGAGAACTCATTACCCTATAGTTCATTATACCCAGAACTCATAAAGTGACATGTGCAAAAAAAAAAAAAAAACACCTAAGATTTGTAATGTATATTTTTGCGGACTTCTAATCATGATTTCCTGTCAACATTTACTCTTGTTTTGAAATATTGTAGTTTCCCAGGAACTTCTGTAACTAATCAAGTCACTGAGTCCAGCGTTGTTCAGATGTACGAATGGGTCTGCTTTTGTAGCGGTTCAGAAACAAAGCCATCGGGCTAAATGACTTATCACCAATCGGGCAGAGGGCCTTAACAACTGATGTGCGACGCCTCCTTCAAGAAGGGCTTGCAATGAATATATCAGATGCCTGTGCATTGCTCCACAGGAGGCCAAGAAAGGGAGCTCGTTTCTCTAATGAGGCAGATTGAAATGGGTGAATACATTTCTGTGCACAATGCTTGGGTGTCTGGTTTGTTTAGGTGAAACAGTAAAACCTCTTTTGCTTTGCCAGGGTAAATGCCAAACAATAGACCAGCGCCACATGAATCTATTATGTCTCCCAGAGCTTTTAGCAGGGGTATGACTGTTTAACCAGGCAGTGACACGAGAAGAATGACTAGCCAAGCCTGCAGCTGAATGTACAGATTTTATTGATTCACTGCACTGCCTGTCAGTTGAGCCTTGATTGATACCTGCTCATGAATTCAAGGAAGGTAATGCTCTACTGCAGAACACAACAGCATGTCCTGACTGGAACCATCTGTCAGTCCTCAAAGAAGAAGTGAGTGGGGTGGGGAGGCGGGGTGTTTCTTCAAACTTTTCAAACAAACGAGCAAGTCCTGTATTCAATGCCAAGCTGTAATCAGAAAATCAGGCACGCTCAAGATTCTATCTAGTTATTTAAAAGCTTTACAGTGCTTTCCTTATAAACCCCCTGTAAGGTAGGCCCCTCTTTGCGAAGCAGGGGAAAATTCTCAAGCTTCCGTTTCCTTGAAACCAGAGAGGATGAAAATTATTTGGAATATCAGGTCATTTTCAAACATGGAGGGCCTGGCAGCAATCTCTTGTCTGGACAGATTATATTTGCCTATAAAGCAGCAATTTTCTTCCCAAAGCAAAGAGTCTAGAACAGGGACATCTGCAGTGAGGGAGTTAAAAAATCAAGATGGTGGATTCAGCTGCAAGATCGAAGGTCCACATGTGTAGTATGAAAAAAGGGATGGGCCTTCGGTCATGTGGTTGTGACTATCATCTTGATTTTTTTGACCCTCCCATGGATACCCTTGCTCTTGGTCACCTCAACAGTCTTTTAGAGAGCCTGCATTGATCTAGTGAGTATCTTCTAATAAGCAGGGGCTGCCTTATTAACTATCCTTTGCCAAGTCTATTCCCCTTGTTGAATTATTTGTTGCATTCCTCTCTGTATCCCAAAATCATGTCCAGAAAGTCCAAATAATTGCGGAAATAATAATAACTTTTATTTACGGTCAAAGACCAAAACATAGCAGATTCAATGTAATCCAGAAAAATTGGACAAAGAATTAACCTGATTTGAAAAAGGGCAGATGTGTACAACTGGTATGAAACGCTAACAAACTTTTCAGGCTAAAGTAATTTGCTGGTCCTTCCAATCTTAGATCTAGCTCAGACCCAGCGTCTTCTAAAAGTAGTCACAGCTGGACAATATTTGGCAACTTTCTGAGAGATTTCTGTGGACCAATACACTAAATCAGCCTTTCTCAACTTTTTGACCCTGGAGGAACCCTTGAAATATTTTTTCAGGCCTCAAGGAACCCCTGCACATTCAGGCTCAAATATAAGCCAGAAGTTACAAAATTATTATATTTGTTTCATGGGTAGGCCTGTATATATGCATTAACAGTGTTCTTAAACTGAAAATAATGAAACTCACTTCTTTAATGTGAAGTTGCCTGAATCTGAAATAATTTTTTAAAATAAATTGTGATCTCCCAGGGAACCCCTAGTGACCTAGGGTTCCACAGAACCATGGTTGAGAAATCCTGCATTAAATCAACAAAAGGGTGTGCCTTGCCCTGTACAGACCAACAGAACCCTGGTTTAGAAATCCTGTGTTAGACATTTGTGTTTGCCTATTATTTCTTATCTATAAAATGCTTCTTGTACTGAGAGCCACAAAGTTGTTTTCAGACACAACCTGAATTTGTATCTATTCCATATTCTCAATATGATCACGTGTAACAATAATTTGTATTGTTACACTGACCTTGACTTTATTGTACCACTAATACCCAAATCTCAAATCATGTCCTTCTAACTCCAAGAGCCTCCTATTTCTCAGCAGCACCCACTCTTTCATCCAAACCAAAAATCAAGCTGCAAAATACAATTTCAGATCAGGTAAACCCCAATCCTCCTCTTTTCTTTGCATCTTGTAAGACCTTATATTTGACTTGTGGGTTTTTTTCCCCGCCACACAAATTTAGATGTATCCTTTTGCCACTGTTTAAATGGTGCATCAGTTGTCAAAACAGGTACTGTCTGAAACAAAAGCATCATTCTAGGCAAGACATTCATTTTTATCACAGAAATTCTCCCCAGCAATGACAGTTGTAGTTTCTCCCATCTTAACATGTCTTTTTTAACTTCATTCCATGTCTTAACATAGTTATTTTGAAATAAAATACAATTCACATTTGTCATGATGATACCCAAATATTTTACTTTCTTCTCAATCTTAAGACCCATTTTATTCATCAATTCTGTTTGATCCTCTATTTTCATGTTTTTTGTTAACATCTTCATCTTCTATTTGTTAATCTTAAAACCTACTAATGTATCAAACTCTTTTAGTTTTCCCATTAATGACTACTTCTTTTATTGATTATTTTATGGCTTATTTTGTATTATACACTAAATACATCATGTTTATATTTCTGTTTCCTCTTATTGAAAAATCACTTTTAATAGGCAGTGGTCCCCACATGTTTTTAATAAATGGATAATTTTGATGACAGTAGGAAAAAACGGTACATTTCATTCAGATAACTCATTTAATTTATGATTTATTTTGGGATTTAAATTGTAGTTACATACGTCCACATGCAACTTATTCAAACATACAGACAGACCCATGATGCTATTACCTCTCAGGATAAGCAACTTTATGCAAAGTCCAGAAAGTGAGAAGCATTAATAAGCCAAAGAAATTAAAGGCAAGAGGCAAGAAAATGAAAAACAATTAAATCTAGTTTACAGGAAAACCATTCACTATGCCTCTCCAGATTTTTCTATCTTTACAAAGCATTTTTGCTTCTGCAAATGGATTCACACAACCTGAGTGTGTCACTGAATATACACTATACAGCAGTCAAATTTGGTGAGATGCTGGCAACAGAGGAGTAGTGTTAAGGTTAGAGAACAGCAGAAGCCATTGAGGTTAACTGGGCTTTGACTGTGTTTGTGACATCTTGGCCAAAACATGCCAGAACTGATACTAACCTGATTGTTAGCGGAATGCTGCCTAAGACATAGATATAATCTAACCTACTGAAAAGCAGTTTTCAATCTTTTTTTAAAAAAATCCATTTCTCTGCTTTTTTGTTTCATCCACAGGCAATTATCTCTACACACCCAAGACTACAGCCAAGCCATTCTGAAATAAGAGGAAAGTCATCTTGTCCCAGACAGGAAACACAAGCATATATACAAACACACACACCCATACGTGCTGCTCTTTCGGTCCATGTTACAGTTTACCACCGTTGCTTTGGGTATTTTTTTTAAAAAGCATTAGAAAAGCATCAATGTGACTGAGCAGGATTTATGAATTGTTCTGAAATGTCAGGCTTTTGACCTTGGCCCATGATGAAGTGTTGAACAAGTCGCACCACCACCCGCTTTTTCAGCCTGTTCATCCACTGTCCATATCCTTCACTTCAGAGGGAAAGAATGGGAGAGGATAACTGGATGCAGTTTGGAAGAGGACAATACTCCTCTTCGAAGGAGACTCATTTTGCATCCTTGTATCAAACAAGCAATTCAGACACTCAACTTTCCTTTGAGTCAGTTTCAACATCTGATTAATGATATGGCCACAGCCATGCAGTTTTCTAGGCAAAATAGGAAAATGGTTTGCAACTTCTTTTTTCTGGGATGTTTTTTTACTACTCAGTCTAGCCTTCCACACTCACCTACATACACCATGTCCTGCTGCATAGCCTCATTGTAGCAGGGGAGGGGTTTCCTGGAAGGGATGAACAAAACACACCAGGAGTGTATGCCAAGAGTATATATTCCCAGCAGGGTCACCCAAGGTATGGAGGTCATCCCAGATGCCCAGCTAAACCAAGCAGGCACCTACAGTACTTTGGGCAGCTGTGATTAGGAAGGTGCTGGAGGCAGATGATCACCTTAGTGACAATGGTAAAGGCATCAATTCATATTGTGTGGGAGAAGGCAATGGTAAATCCCTCTGTATTTTTACCAAGAAAATCACATGGATAAAAAATATATAATGATTGACCATCTAGTGCCAGATGATGGACCCTTCAGGTTGGATAGCACTCAACAAACTACTGAAGCTGAGGATCTTTCAGAGTACTAATGGTGCTTACGACATGGCTAGATTAAAGCCTTCAGGACATCTAGTTTCTGATGTTGCCATGAAGGAAAAGAAAATCCAAAGTTGCAAGGATAGAACTACAGAGGAAACATGGATCAGGAGTGCAGGAAAGCTCAACACACTGAACGATGAAATGAATCAACTACACATTGCATCTTAGGCATCAACAAATTGAAATGGACTAGAATTGGACACTTTTAGTCAGAAGATCATACTGTTTACTACTCAAAAACAGTTTGATTACCACAAAAAAACAAAGAAGGAATGGGGTTGCTTTATAGTCAGGAAGGATAACAAAGAGAGTATTTAGTACAATGCAGTCAATGACCAAATAATATCAATAAGTCTTCTTGGACAACCCTTTATTACAAGATTGTACAAATTCATGCTCCAACCACTGATAGGGAAAAAAAGGAAGTTGATGGGTTTTATTGACAAGTTCAATCTACAATTGACAAAACATGCAAGCTACTTGTGGTTGGAGACTAAAATGCTAAAGCTGGAAATATTATAGAGAAAAACATAGTTGAACGGTATGGTCTAGAAAAGGAAAGGAAATAGGAGAATGACTTATCAGTTCCTGCAAGTCCAATGATTTCTTCATTGCTAACACAGTCTTCAAACCACCACAACAATACTTATATTCATGCACATCACCAGAATATACAGAAATCAAATTACATAAGATCTGAGTTATAACACCAACCTTTGGTGACTGTGGGAAAATCATAAGTTATCATGTGCAAGTTCCATGTCAAGCTAAAGAAAAGTAGCAAAGCCAGTCAATTTCCACAATATGAACACAGATCCACCATTTTCAAGGAAAACATGAGGAATCACTTTGAAGTCCTGAACCTCATTGATGGAGAACCAGAGAAAGTGTAGAATGAAAATGGTTAAGGAGGAATGTGAAGAGACCGCCAAAGACCAAGAAACAGAAGAAAACAAACTGGATGTCAGGGCAAACAGTGAAAACTGCCAAGAAGAGAATCCAAAGCCAAGAAAAAGAAGGAGTTCAGGAAGGAATTTAACCAAAATAAATAAATAAATCAGAAAATTGCTAGAAGAGACGAAAAGCAATATTACAATGACATCTCTAAAGACACTGAAGATGGAAAGAGACATGGAAAAACAAGGAAAATCTTCCAAAATATCTCTGAGGATATTCTGTGAAGAAGATTCCAACCTCGAGAAGAAAAATCACTACTTTCTAACCAACCAATGCCAGCAACTCTGGAGAATGACATAGTGGCAAAAAATTGGAAGAGATCCGTCTACACATCAATACCCGAGAAAGGAGTATTTGATACAATATCCTTAATTTCAAATGTTAGCATCCAATGCAGATTGGATGGAAAGGGAGATGCCAGATGTTCAAGCTGACTTTAGAAAAGGCTGTGAAGCAAATGACATTATTGCTGATGCACACTGGATAATGAAGCAAGCCAAAGAATATGGAACAAATCACTATGTCCTTCATTGGTTATAGAAAGTCCGTTGATTGTTCGACTATGTCAAGCTGTGGAATGTCTTTAGGAAAATTGGAATCCAGAACATCTCATGGTCCTCATGAGCAATCTATATGCAGGCTAGGAAGCCACAGTCTAGATGGAACATGATGAAACCGACTGGCTCCAGATTGGCAAAGGAATGAGATAAGGCTATATACTATACACTCACCTTTTTTATTCAACCTATGTGCTGAATATATAGTGAGGGAGGCTAGATTGGAAGAAGATTAGTGTGGATTTAAAATTGGAGGAAGAAACATCAATAACCTTTACTGGGCTGATGACACTACTCTGACAGCTGAAAATGCAAATGATCTGCAAGCTGTAGTAATGAAAGTCAAGGAGCACAGTAAAAATGGGATTAATATGAAATATAAAGAAGAACCAAACAAATGACAACAGGTACAGCAACCAGTGTTAGAACTGAGAATGGAGATATTGAAGTGGTGGATAGCTTCTTCCTTTTAGGATCAAATATCAACAGTAAAGGAATCAGCAGTCAAGAAATATGCCACAGACTAACACTTGGTATGGTAGCAGTGTAGGCCTTGGAAAATATAGATATCTGTATGTGTCTATACCTACAAAGATCAGAACCATACAGGCAGTGATTTTCCCTGTGACACTATGGAAGTGAAAATTGGGCTTTGAAGGAGCAAGATAGGAAAAATATCGAGATTTTTGAATTTTGGTGTTGGAGAAGACTCTTGAGAATGCCATGAATAGCCCATAAAACAAACAAATGGATCCTTGAACAAATCAATCCAGAGTCCTCACTCAGAGCACAAATGACCAAGCTCAAATTTTCCACTTCAGACACATTATGCAAAGACCTAGCTTCTTTGAGAAGTTCATACTGCTGAAAAAAAGTGGAAGAAAAGAGAAGAGGAGGACGGCCATCAGCCAGGTGGATGGATTTAATTACAGTGGTGATGGGTACACCTTTGGAAAACCTGAAGGACCAGGTTTGGGACAAACCATCCTGGAGAAAGTCTATCTGTGTAGTGCCTAAGGATCAATACCATTTTGATAGCATATAATCATTACATCAGTGTAGCCTTCAGTTCCCATATTCCCTGGACATCTCTCCTCCAAATATTGCTTAGCTTCTAAGTACAGTCAAGAAGGGTCACCTGCAGAGGAAACTGGCATTCTAGTGTTGCCTAAGTCTCTAAGGAAAGCCATGTTTGCTTGTCTATTATGGGATATAGGAGGGTAGCTAAGATCATGAGCTGTGGGCAAAGAAATGTGTATTTCACTTCAGCCTCCAAGAAGTCACTTTGCTCTCAGACTCTGCCATTCCCTTACAATGACTGGTTTGCTGGCAGATTGCTAGGAAAGCATTTGGCCCAGGAGAGATCAGAAAAGTCACACACCAGGCATTTCTATAAAAATAATTTTATTTACGGAAAACGAACATATTTAAAGGCTGTTTGCTGAGAGGAGAGATTTCTCTCAGCTGCATATTCTCTGCAAGCCTACACAGAAGGGAAACTGAAACTAAAACTATCGGCAAGTTCTTCTCCCCAGGTGCAAAAATTAACATCCGAAAAGAGGACAATTAAATTCAACCTCTTCACCTGGCCAAAATGATTAGTTACCATAGTAACCTTAATCTGTAGTAGAAAACATATTAGCATGGTTTAAGCTTAGTTTCTCTTGTAGAACTTCAGTAAAGAAGGTGGTGAATGGAACTGTCCAAGTATTGCATAAAGTCCTAACAGTCAATATTGTGTACTCAGAAGAGATCCTGCTAGATCTCATTGCTCAGAAGGCATGGCTAATATTGAAATCTTGGGCCATATTCTCATAAGGCCAACTAAGACTTCTTCTCCCCTGGTTATTTACTACAACTCTGTGACTAGCACAATGTGATCCTGACAGCCATGTTGACAGCCCTCCATGCCACCACGAAGGAGGTGGGGAAGCTGGAATTTTCCTTCCTGGGATTCCGCCCCTCCCCCCCCACAATACCCAGTGCAAAAACAATAATCATTCCATGATTCCATTGTGGTATTCATCCACCATTCCCATGTTTCTGTGCCCCTTTTCACTGCCAAAATGGCTATGGGAGGTGAAGACCAACATGGTACTGAGATGGAGGCCATTTTCATGGGCCCACACTAAGAAATATCTCTGCCATGATCAGGGAAAGAGCACTTTAACTTTTTAAAGCTTTGGGAATCCAGAATAGTTTTGAGGGTTGGGTGGGGTAGGTTTTCACACAACTCACTAACCATCTCTTCCAGTGTCTAAATACAAGATGTCACGCAAAAAGGGCCTTTATTCTCATTTTGCAGAAAGGGAATTTACATGCTTCACTGCCTCTTCCTAAAAATATACACCACCTGCAGATGGCCTGGCTTTCAAGTGATAAAGTTACTGAAAAGCATTCACAGTAAAGTTTTAGTAATGATTTTACTCTATTTTAGATTCTGCTTTCCTTTAAAAGTGCCGTTAGCCATTGTTGGCTGATCAGAGGTGCTCCTGCTGCAAAGCACAGTGGGGCACAAGTCCAAATAAAGAAATATATTAGCAAGAACCGATAAAATAACCAAGGCAGGGTGCAACATGGTAAATTTGGATAAAATAATTCTCTAAAAGTCATTTTTTTAAAAAAAAATGTCCAGTGGAAAAGAAGAGCAGAACAAAGCTAGATTGCCTGAAAGAATACCTAGTAAAGTCTATTAGACACCAATAGGAATTCTGTGGTGAAACAGTCTTATAAACCTCCCTCTGCAGATTATAATCAACAGAGAAGGCTTTCTTAGCAAGTCTCAGAGTAGAGTAGCAGGGGTTGGGATCTGCTTTATTGTAGTAATGCCAAACTTTTGAATCTTTTTTTTTCAAAGATTCCCAGAGGTCTGTTTATTTTTTTATTACTCATGGTGTTTTATGATTAAAACTAAATTAATTATTTTTAACGTAGGATCTTACTCTACTGCAGTGTTATTGAGTCATGTTTTCTGGGTGCTTTTATTCCATTTTATTGGATTAAAACCTGTGTGCTGTCTTCACTGTCTCAAGCCATCATATCCCCTGCATCGCCTTGTCTGTTATACAGTAGTTCAGTCTTTATAGTAAGCGCAAATGCTATGGGTGTTTCATTCCTGCTAATGCATTGTGGGCAAGGGATACTATGTATATTGTCAAATAATTTTAATCACATACTAAGCAAAACAAAGATTTATGCTGGAGGCTTTGGTTATTTACAGCCCAAAGTCTACGAATTTCTAATTCTAGCCTGTGCTTCATTTCCTATAAGCAATGTGCATCATTAATCAATGTGCTGGATGGCATCTGCCAAAACAAAAGTTTTTGTCAAGAAACTCTGTACTCAAGGGAAGCAGAAATCCAACATCGCTTTCTGCTTCTTGGTATTTTCAGCTCTGTGTTAGGCCTCTGGTATCTTTTTTCATCAATAACTGCGGCTACATCAGTCAGCTAATTAAACCACAGAGAGCCATGGACTCCTTGTGCTATATTTTTCATGCTCCACTCTGTATGAGCATGGCTGAGTGAATTACAGAAACATGCTACCAAAGGCCCAAAAATCTAAGACCAGCCCTATCTTTAGGCAAAGTAAAATGCCCACAGTGGGCAGCAGATGCTTAGGGAGACACTGTGAGATTTAAGAGGAAGGTTGCGCTCATGCATAGCCTAACCTTTATGATGAAGCTACCTTGGATTCTCAGGTATGTGAAAAGTGCTGTGCCTTCATTACCATTGCAGCATGTTTATTTGTCACATCAGTTGATTTCCACATATGGATGTTTAATGTTGAAGGGGCACCATTCTACCCTTACCCTCATTTGGCTGAAGATGAAGGATAAAATAACATCCACAAAGTTACCATTTATATTCCAGAAATTAAACAGACTGGTAGTTGGGTCCAATTTCAGCATACTATCACTCTGTGGACTGTAAAGTTTAGAGGAAAACAAGCTGACCTCCAATAAAAGGGAACATACAGAAGGCTCAGAAGCCATGAATGGGTAGATGGGCAACTGGCCAGTATTGCCCTCTTTTGGCATCTCCTAGCATCTGCTGACTAGTAGTAGAACCTGAAGAAACATAAATATGGCCAGATCAAGCAACAACACAGTGGAGAAACATGTGAGTACCGCTGTGCTTCCCATTGCATTCAGCTTGGTCCTCAAATATTACCTTTATTTGTTTACTTGCTTACTTGTTGAGAAGATTTTTCTCTGCTCTTGATCTTTGCTGACATCAGAAAGTTAAGCCAGATATGATCTGGTTAGTATTTGGGTGGGAAACCACCAGGAAATGTAGCTGTAGTCTAGATTAGGAAGTTGCAAAAATATCCCAGATGAAATCAATGGTGAACACTTCTCTACTGTTGCCAAGAAAACAGTAGATGTATCTGTGAAGTTACCAGGAGTTGAGGCTGACTCAATAGAGGCTTTCTTTTAAAGCCAGATTCAGTTAAGTTTAGAGCTGCATTAAAACCAGACATTTAAGTCCTATTGATTTCAGTCCATGTGAACAAAGAATAACAAAGTCCAGATTCACCTCAGTATAAATAATGAAATATTTCACAATATTTCAAATAATGCACAAATATGTGCATTAATTCTTTCAAACAGCAGCATCAAGGGGTATAAAGGTACTGGGTCAGATTAAAAATACAGTGGCTGGTATATCAGTTACAACTTTATCAGCTGCATCTCTACTAAATGTAATTTGAAACCTGGAGCATCTACAAATTCATTGAAAATGCAAAATGCATGGACTGATCTCATTTGGTGGAGTTGTTCTCCATCCCTTGTGGAGAGGCAGGGGGCAGAATGACAAATGCAGCATGGCACTGTTACGATGCAGATCCCACCCCTTTCATATGTGCGTGCTTCGTGATATCGCACACACATACAGGAGGGGCTGAACTTGTGGTGTAGTGGCGCACAATGCTGCTTTTGTCAGGAGGAAAAAACTCCTATGGACTCCCATGGCATTTCAGCTAGTCCTAATAAAGATATTGCCCAACCTCTGTGTTTAATTCTCTATAGAAATGGCATTTAAGTGCTATTATTTTGGTCCAAATCCCTCTTTTGCTTAGAACAGGTCTTTTAAATATCTTCTAACAGTCATGGCTTTAGTTCCACTCATTATCTTAGCTCTCTACTGTAACTTTGTGCAGCTAATTATTACTCTTTCCTTCCCCATGCAAAATGTTATGTGAAAACAGCCAATGGCTTTGCATCTGCCTTTCTCACATTTCTATATGAATGACTCCTCTGTTTTATTTATATTAGGCAGAATAACTATTGATTTGCTCCAGATCATGGAATCCAAAAAGCATTAGAAAATTCATTAATAATGGCTAGCAGGGCATTAACTTCCCATTGTAACGTGCTTTACTTTCAAACTCTTCTAAATGAATGACAACATCTATTATGTACCAAGGCACTGCATCCACCCCTAATTTGCAAAGCATATTATCTCGGATCAATACAAGTGACAAAGCACAGCTGACTGAAAGCAGCAATTTTGGAATTCAAGTGACATATGGTATAAATCCCACTGCAGCCACTGTTCCAACCAAACCAAGATGACATGAAATTTTCAGCACGCAGTGCTTTACAACTGGCATAATTCTTTTCTAAGGAGCAGTTCCCCCATTTACATTTTTTAGGTCCCACATGCAGGGATGACCTTGCTAGTCATTTGAGGCCAGGGCATTAAAGTCACTTCACTAAACTTCCATGCCACACAATCTTTAAAACCCTGCAAATAAAAATGCAACTCAGGAGGGCATTGTCTTCCAGATTTGACATGCTAGCACATATCAAAACTCAGTGCTTCCTAGGGTTCCCTCTTTACACTTAAGATGCATTAATAATCATGTCAAGGAAGGCAGTTTATGTTGTCTTTAACCAGCTTTCAATCATCTATAAGTAGCACCAAGTTTCCAGTTTAGTTTAAATTCTAGCACAGTAGGACCCACTCTTTACTGTAGAAAGACAGATTTATTTTTTTTTTCGTTTTATTGAGCATAAAATTGCTTTGGAAAATAATGTAGCTAAAGATATAGTAAACAACACAATCAACTGTATAGTTGATTCTCAGAATTTCAGAGTCTAAGAATAATTGCTTGAAAGTATTCTTCTGCTAAGTCACTATTGGTCAAGTTGACTTCACTGCTATTACCATAGGAATGAAGATTATTCATTAACCTTATTTTTCTATTTTGAAGAATACATTTTATATAAACAAAATGTTTATCAGCAGATAATCCAGCAAAGAACGAAAATAGCTGGGTCAGATCTTGATTCAAAGCCCTGAGTGAGATGGGTATTCTTGTTGTTTATTCGTTTAGTCGCTTCCGACTCTTCGTGACTTCATGGACCAGCCCACACCAGAGCTTCCTGTCGGTCGTCAACACCCCCAGCTCCCCCAGGGACAGGTCCGTCACCTCTAGAATATCATCCATCCACCTTGCCCTTGGTCAGCCCCTCTTCCTTTTGCCCTCCACTCTCCCTAGCATCAGCATCTTCCCCAGGGTGACTTGTCTTCTCATTATGTGGCCAAAGTATTTCAGCGTTGCCTTTAATATCATTCCCTCAAGTGAGCAGTCTGGCTTTATTTCCTGGAGGATGGACTGGTTTGATCTTCTTGCAGTCCAAGGCACTCTCAGAATTTTCCTCCAACACCACAGTTCAAAAGCATCGATCTTCCTTCTCTCAGCCTTCCTTATGGTCCAGCTCTCACAGCCATATGTTACTATGGGGAACACAATTGCTTTAACTATGCGGACCTTTGTTGTCAGTGTGATGTCTCTGCTCTTAACTCTTTTATCGAGATTTGTCATTGCTCTTCTCCCAAGGATTAAGCGTCTTCTGATTTCCTGACTGCAGTCAGCATCTGCAGGAATCTTCGCACCTAGAAATACAAAGTCTTTCACTGCTTCTACATTTTATTCTTCTATTTGCCAGTTATCAATCAAGCTGGTTGCCATAATCTTGGTTTTTTTCAGGTTTAGCTGCAAGCCAGCTTTTGCACTTTCTTCTTTCACCTTCATCATAAGGCTCCTCAATTCCTCTTCGCTTTCAGCCATCAAAGTGGTATCATCTGCATATCTGAGATTGTTAATGTTTCCTCCAGCAATTTTAACTCCAGCCTTGGATTCCTCAAGCCCAGCTTGTTGCATGATGTGTTCTGCGTACAAGTTGAATAGGTAGGGTGAGAGTATACAGCCCTGCCATACTCCTGTCCCAATCTTAAACCAGTCCATTGTTCTGTGGTCTGTTCTTACTGTTGCTACTTGGTTGTTATACAGATTCTTCAGGAGGCAGACAAGATGACTTGTTATCCCCATACCACTAAGAACTTGCCACAATTTGTTATGGTCCACACAGTCAAAGGCTTTAGAATAGTCAATAAAACAGAAATAGATGTTTTTCTGAAACTCCCTGGCTTTTTCCATTATCCAGCGGATATTGGCAATTTGGTCCCTAGTTCCTCTGCCTTTTCTAAACCCAGCTTGTACATCTGGCAATTCTCGCTCCATGAATTGCTGAAGTCTACCTTGCAGGATCTTGAGCATTACCTTACTGGCATGTGAAATGAGTGCCACTGTTCGATAGTTTGAACATTCTTTAGTGTTTCCCTTTTTTGGTATGGGGATATAAGTTGATTTTTTTCCAGTCTGATGGCCATTCTTGTGTTTTCCAAATTTGCTGGCATATAGCATGCATTACCTTGACAGCATCATCTTGCAAGATTTTGAACAGTTCAGCTGGGATGCTGTCGTCTCCTGCTGCCTTGTTATTAGCAATGCTTCTTAAGGCCCACTCAACCTCACTCTTCAGAATGTCTGGCTCTAGCTCCCTGACCACACCGTCAAAGCTATCCCCGATATTGTTATCCTTCCTATACAGGTCTTCTGTATATTCTTGCCACCTTTCTTGATCTCTTCTTCTTCTGTTAGGTCCTTGCCATCTTTGTTTTTGATCGTACCCATTTTTGTCTGGAATTTACCTCGATGTTTCTAATTTTCTGGAAGAGGTCTCTTGTCCTTCCTATTCTATTGTCTTCTTCCACTTCCACGCATTGTTTGTTTAAAAATAATTCCTTATCTCTTCTGGCTAGCCTCTGGAATTTTGCATTTAATTGGGCATATCTCCCCCTATCACTGTTGCCTTTTGCTTTCCTTCTTTCTTGGGCTACTTCTAGTGTCTCAGCAAGCAGCCATTTTGCCTTCTTGGTTTTCTCTTTCTTTGGGATGTATTTTGTTGCTGCCTCCTGAACAATGTTGCAAACTTCTGTCCATAATTCTTCTGGGACCCTATCTACTGAGTCCAGTCCCTTAAATCTATTCTTCACCTCCACTGCATATTCCTTAGGAATATTAGTGAGCTCATATCTAGCTGATCTGTGGGTCTTCCCTAATCTCTTTAGTCTGATCCTAAATTGTGCAATAAGAAGTTCGTGATCTGAATTATAGTCAGCTCCAGGTCTTGTTTTTACCGACTGTATAGATGTCCGCCACCTTTGGCTGCAAAGGATGTAGTCAATCTGATTTCGGTGTTGTCCATCTGGTGAAGTCCATGTATAAAGCTGTCTCTTAGGTTGTTGGAAGAGAGTGTTTGTTATGCAGCGTGAGTTGTCTTGGCAAAATTCTATCAGCCTGTGTCCTGCTTCCTTTTGTTCTCCCAGGCCATGCTTACCTGTAATTCCAGGTGTCATTTGACTGCCCACCTTAGCATTCCAGTCTGCTGTGATGAAAATAACATCTCTTTTAGGCGTGTTGTCCAGTAGGTGCTGCAGATCCTCATAGAACTGCTCTACTTCAGCTTCTTCAGCATCTGTGGTTGGGGCATATATTTGGATCACTGTGATGTTAGATGGCTTGCCCTGAATTTGAATTGAGATCATTCTGTCGTTTTTTGGATTGTATCCAAGCACTGCTTTAGCCACTTCACTATTCATTATGAAGGCTACTCCATTTCTTCTGTGGTCCTCTTGTCCACAGTAGTAGATCTGGTGGTCATTTGATGTGAAGTGGCCCATTCCAGTCCATTTCAGTTCACTGAGGCCCAAAATGTCTATCTTTAATCTTGGCATCTCACCAATAACCACATCCAATTTGCCCTGGCTCATAGATCTTACATTCCAGGTTCCAATGGTGTGTTGATCCTTAGAACATCGGATTCGCCGTTCACCACAAGCACCGTCGGCCGCTAGCCGTCCTTTCGGCTTTGAGCTAGCTGCGTCATCATGTCTGGGGCTAGCTGAACTCATCCTCTGTTCCTCCCCAGTAGCATTTTGAGCATCTTCCGACCTGGGGGTCTCATCTTCCGATGGTATACCGACATATCTCTGGTTGTACTGATCCATTTAGTTTTCATGGCAAGAATACTGGGGTGGGTTGCCATTACCTTCCCCAGGGATCGCATTTAGTCTGACCTCTCCGTTCTGACCTTCCCATCTTGGATGGCCCTTCACGGTTTAGCTCATGGCATCATTGAGGTGCTCAAGCTCCAGCACCATAACAAGGTAACGATCCTTTGCTGAAGATGGGTATTCTAGACTTTATTATAAAACAAGGATGTGCCTTTTTTCTCAGCCTCTCAGAGTTGTGCTGAGTGCCACTCTGAAAATTTGTGAGCAAGCAAAGACTCAAAAATCATCTTGATTTCATTCCAATTACATTTAGACTGAATATAATGAATTCCCTCTTTTGTAAAGCAAGATAAAGCAGCTTGGTTTGGCAGACAGCTCTAGCTGAACAACCTTTGGCCATATTCAGACAATCAAATTCACATTTGGAGGTCAACTTAAACCATGGCTGGTTAAGAAGCACTGATCAGTGTTTTCCAATTCAGATGCAATGGAAAGCTGGACTCAGCAGCACACTTCCCCCACTTGGACAAAGGCTGAGGTGGAAATAGCAGAGGGGTTGTTCGGGAGTTCTTAGATTCCCATTGTCTGAATGATGCTACTCTTTCAGCTCATGTCAAAATGACAAATCAATGGTATTCTTCAATCAATCTCAGACAATGTTGCATTTTTCACACATGAAATATTACCAACTGCTTGGATCTTGAGAAGTTGCTTCTGACAGATCATCTCCTTCAAGCTGAGCTCACCTAGTGAGTCCATGGAGACCACACATTCATATGGTTTTCTAGGGAACAATATAGAAATGGTTTTCCATATCTTCTTCTAGGATTATTTTCCAACCTCCCAGTCTACCCTATAGCCATAGTGGTTTCGCATTCCAGTACTAACCAGACCTGATCCTGCACAACTTCCACCTTTAAGCTTCCCTGTACATTTCATTGATATTGTTTGCTTAGTATTGTATGCAATTAGATCAGATCCAGACAATTTGTAAATAATCCAGAATCAGATAGACCAGAAACTATACCACTCCATTAACAACTGCTGAACTTTTTCATTCAGAATATACTGCCAAATAACGGACATTCCTGGCTAAGAGTTAAAATTAAATTAAAATTAAAAACAATGCAGTATAAAATACTAACACTCCAAATCCAACAGTATAAAGCTAGGCATCCAGAATATAATAGACCAATTCATCTGGGCAATAAGAATACAAAATAATTGTGTCATGGATTTTATTATAAGCGGTTTGGGTATTCCGTTGTTAGCAGATTTCTAAAACAGCCCAGATGCTAGTAATAAAATCCACTACTGTACAGTCTTTTGTATACTACAGAAGTTACATGCGAAAAAGTGCTTTTGCGAGAGCAAATTACACTAACAAAATTAGTACCTGTGAAATGAATGTAAAAAGAAAAGAAACAAGATGAAAAAAAAAAAAAAAGGCAGGAAAATGTGTACCAAAACATTCTTGTCCATTTATCTTAACAGTTATGTAGAAAGGGGACATTGCCAACCAAGTTTTCCTGGCTTGTAAATGCTGGAATAATTGCAGATGCTAACTACTGGTATTTTGTTGTTGAGTTAAAAGAATAATAATAATAATAATAATAATAATAATAATAATAATAATCTGATTGCTAAAAAAAAAATCCAAAGCAGTGAATCCTACTACTGTATGTAGCAAAAGGATATACGCAGATGCCTACAGATCCTGGTATACCTGGCTTTACAAAACTAGGAAATGATTATTTTTAAAATAATAAAACATCAGTAAAGAATGTTGTCAGAATTAGCATTTCCACCAAACCATAGGGTACAGTAAATTTGTTATGTTTAGGTTACTGCAGGTTTCCGTGCTTATTTGCTGCAAGAGAAAAACACGGACATTTTTAAAAGCGTAGTTTTCTCTTTCATGAAGTCTTTCTCCAACCGTAAATACGAGCACCCAAAAACCATTTTCTCAGAAGAAACGGAACCTTAGTATTTGGGAACAAAACACTTTTTTCCCTTTAGAAAACCAATTAAAAAGTCAATATGAAAATAAGTTATTAATAAACAGTGTCTTGTAACCAAATGCTCTACAGTAGTGGAAATCTAAGCAGACGCTTGTAAAATATTTTCCAAAGAATGGCTTTACAACCTCAGGCAATTAAAAATGCATGAACTAGATGCAGTTCCCATTTTTCTTGCAGCTCTCCCCCAATAATTTTCAATAATTTTAGCCCCTGAAGCTCAGAGCACTGAGCCACAAAAAAGAAACTGGGTGCAATATTCAATGTTCTTGTTTTTGGCAGTGTGTGCGGGAATTAACATGTCCACAAAGGAATACTTTTCAGCACACAATGGAGTCTTAGTTGCTTATAAATACTTTTGATTCTATGCCAGGAACAGAAGGGAAGAGATCCACAACAACAGTATCCCATGCAACGAATGAAGCGTCAATACGCGTGTGCAGATATTCCTTGAAACCAAGTGCAAAAGAATATTTGAAGCTAGAGAACCGGAAGAGATTATTTCAAAAATGTCACTTCGCTACAGTAGGACATGTCGCTTTTGTTCAGGTGTATCAGCACAGTCACAATTTGCCATTCAGACATTTCCTTTCTCATTTCTCCAGCTTAGTGGTTAAAGGCCTCTTGGTCGCATTTGCATTGACGTTAGGATTCTTGCCTTCAATAGGATCAACTAGCAACTCTAGGCTGCAAAAACCTGCAAGATCTCTAGATACCATAATAGCAAAGGGATACAGAAAATCCAGGCTCTTTGTTGCCAATAAGAGGCTGTTTGGGTTTTGAAGGCCTGATTTGGTAGGCCTAGAAAAATTTTCCTTGTAACCATTGACATCTGCCCTTCTACTAAGAGTACCTAAGGACATAAGAGTAGATAAGGACAGTCCCCAACTCTGAGCCTTGTCTTCCAGATGGAGTACAGCTGCATCCAAGACAAGTTGCATATGTTGAAGGATGGCCAGAAGCCACTGAGCGATTCCCTCACAATACAGTCAAGGAAGACACTGCCTGGATCCAGTAGTGGCTAGCAAAAAGGGATAATTGTTTTAGAGGTGCCATAAATCAGGGTAAATGGCAATTGGTAAAAACAGCAGAGAAGACCTGGGCCTCAGAAAGTCTTCATCTACAAGCGTTCTAGGAAGCAGCTCTTCAGGGAGAGTTGCAACTTCCAGTCCCTGGAGAGGGTGACCTGAAAAGCATAAGAGGAACCAGTGTAGAATGACCCGTAGTTGACATTCTTTGTTAATTTCCAAACTTTCGAAAGTCAAAGGGTGTTACTTGTGGAAGAAGGGCCTAAGAGTGAGCTAGTTTTTGAAACCCCATGAAGCAATATGGTTTGTGAATCAATAGAATAAACAGTTGGATTGAAACTGTGTTTCTATCTATGGGTGGTGATCGTTGGTGCCTCTCCCTAATGTAGGACCATTCAGTGGCAGGAAACAGATACAGAACATATTCTCTATTTGCTGCCATCTCCTGGTCATTCAGAGTTTTGCATCTCAGGTCTGGACGCTTTACCTATAGTCCCAATCATGGTGCTTCCCATACCAACCGTATTTCCAGTTTCAGCACTAACCCTGTTGTCCATGTGCCCAGTTAACCAAACTGGCACAGTTCTTGGGATGTACTCACACCAAGTTGTGTGACAGAAGTGACTTAACATATGAGAATGTAACCTATCTATGAAAGTCCTTTGCATTATTCTACCCAGCATACGAATGACAAATATATGTAGATTTTAATCAAGAAATGGTGTTCAACTAACAAACCTATTGTCTATTCATCAATAATAGTACTTTTATCTCTGAGCTTCACAACTAATTTATTGTGAACACTTCTAAAGGGGTTAGACCTAACGTGACTAGTGAGAAATGCTGTCCAACGAAGATTTCTCTGAAGTCCTGCTAAATTTAGTCCCAATATAGATTGGTTCGTATGAAGTTATCCTTATACAGGATTTATAAACTTTCACCTTACGGTCTGTGTGCTTCAACTTCAAAAGCAGAGAAGGCCACATTAAATGTGGTGGCTCCCAAGTGTTACCAACCCGTAATAGTAGCTGGATTAAAACAGGAAAAGATGCCACATCTGGTTACAGTTTCCAAAACCAGACTCCTAGTAAGTAGAAGAGGAAAAGTAATGCTACCTTCAAGGAGAGTTCGGCTTCTGCTGACTTACATAAGCAGATCCATGCCTGTTTCTTGGCATGATGCAGAAGTGGCTTGTCACTGCCCTTTTCCAGGATGTTTTTCAATGCCACAGTCCAGCCTACAACCTTTCCAAGTGATCTCCTCTCTAGGGACTAACCAGGTCCATCCTAGGAAAGCTAGACAACTTCTATTCTTCCAGCAGAAAGGCCCCCATCTTCCTGAACTAGAAAGTCCTCCTCCAACTGATTAAAAATGGAAAGATGATGATGATGATGATGATGATGAAAGGAGGAGGAGGAGGAGGAGGTGGAGGAAATGTTCATCATTCCTGGATTGTAGCATCAATAACCCACTGCCCACATGAATGGGCCATCACAGATTAATCACTACTAGAGAAACATCCTATAACTCATGATTAGCTCGTCCCAATCAGCAGTCAGGTTAAGGTACATAATGGACAATCCAACAGGGACTCATTTTCTTCCTCCTGGTTTACAAAAGACACAGGGCAATCCCAGTAGTACGATACTGGAACCCCTTCACACCTGCACACCTTCCCTGCTTCCAGAAAAGCATAGGACATCTGGAAAAGGTGGAAAAAAGGTTCCACTCAAGATCTTGCTGGCCTTGTGGCCTACTTGGTGCCAAAGACCCCTGGTCCTCATTCTAAAAAATGGTTTGCTGTTTCCCTGCTTAGCTGTTTAAACCACAATTTGGGCTCTTGAGTTTCATTTAGTGTCAGATGGAACACCAATGGATCTGTGCCCACAATCCCATGGTAGGACAAGAAACAAAACATAATTTTTAAGAATGTATCCATTTCTCAAATGGGCTCCTTAGCCATTTTTCAAGACTACAGCCTCTTCCAAAGGCTGTTTACAGTATGAAGCATGTGGCTCAATATAACATCTTCATAAAATCACAAATCATTTGAAAATAAATTTTTAAATGATAACAAGGCAAATCAAAGCTGCATGTATAATAAAATGGCATAAGTAATAAACACTTTTCAAAGAAAAACTATGTTTTTAAAATCTATTTATACACAACAACAGATTTAGCAAGCCATATATCTTCTGTTAGGGAAATGTATAGAGTAAAGAGCATTGCTATATCTTAATGGCAAATAAGCAAGGAAAATCTCCAGTTACGATTTTGAACCATGGGCAGTGCTCCAGATAATAGGAACTAAATGTTTAAAGTCCTTCGAAGTCAAAACCAGCATTTGCACCAGAAACCAGCACAATTGGTGCATAATTTGAACAACAGTGTCCATTCTGGATCCACAAGGTCCTGAAGCATCCCCAAAGACAGCCCCACATATAATGTAGTCCTGGTTGGATAAAATTAGGGCATTCATAACGTAGAACAGTATTTCTCAACCTTGATGACTAGAAGATGTGTGGACTTCAACTCCCAGAATGCTGGCTGGGGAATTCTGGGAGTTGATGTCCACACATCAAGTCATCAAGGTTGAGAAACATGATGTAGACTATGCCTGCTTTTTTTTTGTAGCTAGAATCTCAGCCAAAACACTAACTGACATACTAATTAAACTTGATAAATAGAATCTAGAAGTAACCCACAAGCTAAGAATTTTGTCCTTCAAAAAGAGTACAGTATAACCCCATCCAGTGTTATTCAGAAGGGTCCAATAATGGCACTGTTATTCTGTTTTCCTCAACTCCTTGTTCTACAGCAGTTATATTTAGTTACACAGTATTTACAGCCTTGACTTTTTAAATGTGCTTTGAAGAACATATATTGTTAGACTGCAAATGCACCAATTCACTAATATTGTTATAATCAATTAAACATCAACCGCTCCCCATATATCCATCAAAAAGCAAACACAAATCGAGCCACATTTCTTCAGCAGCTGTTGTTGTTTATTCATTTAGTCGCTTCCAACTCTTCGTGACTTCATGGATCAGCCCACGCTAGAGCTCCCTGTCGGTCGTCAACACCCCCAGCTCCCCCAGGGACGAATCCATCACCTCTAGAATATCATCCATCCACCTTGCCCTTGGTCGGCCCCTCTTCCTTTTGCCCTCCACTCTCCCTAGCATCAGCATCTTCTCCAGGGTGTCCTGTCTTCTCATTACGTGGCCAAAGTATTTCAGTTTTGCCTTGAATATCATCCCCTCAAGTGAGCAGTCTGGCTTTATTTCCTGGAGTATGGACTGGGTTGATCTTCTTGCAGTCCAAGGCACTCTCAGAATTTTCCTCCAACACCACAGTTCCAAAGCATCGATCTTCCTTCTCTCAGCCTTCCTTATGGTCCAGCTCTTGCAGCCATATATTACTATAAGGAACACCATAGCTTTAACTATGCGGACCTTTATTGTCAGTGTGATGTCTCTGCTCTTAACTATTTTATCAAGATTTGTCATTGCTCTTCTCCCAAGGATTAAGCGTCTTCTGATTTCCTGACTGCAGTCAGCATCTGCAGGAATCTTCGCACCTAGAAATACAAAGTCTTTCACTGCTTCTACATTTTCTCCCTCTATTTGCCAGTTATCAATCAAGCTGGTTGCCATAATCTTGGTTTTTTTCAGGTTTAGCTGCAAGCCAGCTTTTGCACTTTCTTCTTTCACCTTCATCATAAGGCTCCTCAGTTCCTCTTCGCTTTCAGCCTTCAAAGTGGTATCATCTGCATATCTGAGATTGTTCATGTTTCTTCCAGAGATTTTAACTCCAGCCTTGGATTCCTCAAACCCAGCTTGTTGCATGATGTGTTCTGCGTACGTTGAATAGGTAGGGTGAGAGTATACAGCCCTGCCGTACTCCTTTCCCAATCTTAAACCAGTCCGTTGTTCCGTGGTCTGTTCTTCCTGTTGCTACTTGGTCGTTATACAGATTCTTCAGGAGACAAGATGACTTGGTATCCCCATACCGCTAAGAACTTGCCACAATTTGTTATGGTCCACACAGTCAAAGGCTTTAGAATAGTCAATAAAACAGAAATAGATGTTTTTCTGAAACTCCCTGGCTTTTTCCATTATCCAGCAGATATTGGCAATTTGGTCCCTAGTTCCTCTGCCTTTTCTAAACCCAGCTTGTACATCTGGCAATTCTCGCTCCATGAACTGCTGAAGTCTACCTTGCAGGATCTTGAGCATTACCTTACTGGCACATGAAATGAGTGCCACTGTTCGATAGTTTGAACATTCTTTAGTGTTCCCCTTTTTTGGTCGTCGTGAAATGAGTGCCACTGTTCGATAGTTTGAACATTCTTTAGTGTTCCCCTTTTTTGGTATGGGGATATAAGTTGATTTTTTCCAGTCTGATGGCCATTCTTGTGTTTTCCAAATTTGCTGGCATATAGCATGCATTACCTTGACAGCATCATCTTGCAAGATTTTGAACAGTTCAGCTGGGATGCTGTCGTCTCCTGCTGCCTTGTTATTAGCAATGCTTCTTAAGGCCCATTCAACCTCACTCTTCAGGATGTCTGGCTCTAGCTCCCTGACCACACTGCCAAAGCCATCCCCGATATTGTTATCTTTCCTATACAGGTCTTCTGTATATTCCTGCCACCTTTTCTTGATCTCTTCTTCTTCTGTTAGGTCCTTGCCATCTTTGTTTTTGATCATACCCATTTTTGCCTGGAATTTACCTCCGATGTTTCTAATTTTCTGGAAGAGGTCTCTTGTCCTTCCTATTCTATTGTCTTCTTCCACTTCCGCGCATTGCTTGTTTAAAAATAATTCCTTACTTCAGCAGCTATTTTATGCAAAATTCACAGCATAGATCCCATAAACAATTCATAAAGCCAATATAGGTTCTACAAGGGGTGCAGTGTGGATACCAGCTTTGTGTACACAAGGAAGTTAAATGTAAGTATGACAGGCTCTCATTTTGTCTCTGTGAATTTGATAAGAAAGCTAAATAGTTTTTTTAAAGAAAAATATGTAGAATGAGTAATCAAACTGCTTCAGATGGATTCAGTTTAGAGTAGAGCTTCCATAACTGAGTTCCAAAACTCTGGATGACCACTAGATGGCAGGAAACAGATACAAAACTCCCTGACCCCTTGCTGTCATCCATCCCATATTCACCTGGATTTTATAGTCGATATATAGTAGCTGTGGTTTGGACAGTCCTCTAAACTATGGCTATAGACTGATAATAAGGTACAGACTGATCACTTCTACCTGCAATACTTCTCACACCCAGAGCAATTCACGTTCCTTTTTTACAGGAATTATATAGCTTGAATTACAATTCACACATTCTCCAAGCAAGAAGCAGGTACCAGAGTTTAGAAGGTTGTTTGAACTGAGTTCACATATTTCAGTAATCAATTCAGCATCTCCTGAAGTAGGTCAGTGTAAGGAAAGAGCCTGAGAAAAGAATAGCTAGCCCAGGGGAACCTATGGAGTTCATAGCATCCATAATAGCACTTCTGGACTATCAAGGTCTATCAAGGACTATTGGTCTCAAGATGTAATGTTTCCTCCAGACTGGGGACAGCATTCCTCCAAATAGCAGACAGCAGTTGCAGAGGAACAATTTCAGGAGAGGAACACGTCTTCATCTCCTGCTCTGGAAACATCTTGTTGGCCATTGTGAGAAATAAAATGCTGGACTAAGATGAGTATTTGCCTGATGCAGCAGAGCTACTTTTATGACTGACCATCATTCTATAAGAGCTCTGTAGGGGGAAAGAGGTAAGTACATTACTAAGTTGGTTGTGTATCTTCTGCTATCTATACAAAACCACCATCCTAGGATAATAAAAAAAAATTGCATGGAGAACTTAGGAAAAAAGCAAAGTAGTACATCAAGTTTTCTTATATGGAGTTAACTCTCGGCCTATTCAAATTTTCAATGTAGCCCTGCGTATAAGGGATTGGAGTTCTGCCCACTGATCATTACCTGTTCCACAAATACAGAAGTCCTGTGTATGCAATGTCTTCACACTGTGCAGGAAGTAATGACCATGCACAAAGGAACTCATATACATTTGGAAACACACATATATGGTTTTCATACACAGAGAGCTTGTGAACAAATGAGCGTAAAGGCAGGAGGCGTGAGCCCATAATCGTACTTCTGGACTATCAAGGTCTATCAAGGTCTATTAGTCTCAAGATGGAATGTTTTCTCCAGATGGGGGACAGCATTCCTCCAAATAGCAGACAGCAGTTGCAGAGGAACAATTTCAGGAGAGGAACATGCCTTCATCTCCTGCTCTGGAAGCATCTAGTTGGCCATTGGCTGGGAGGAGGAGGAGGCTAGCCACGAAGATTACAGTTCTTACCCACTGAGCTTAGATGTATCTAGCTGAACAGCTGAACAGTGCTCATGATAGAGTGAAAATTATTTTTAGAGATGTCAATGTCCTAAATCTTCAGACACCACAACGACCTTCGCACATACATGTGCCCAAAGGTCAGTGCTGCACACAGCAAAGGTTTAGTTGAAATAGTTCTCATGCAGATCAGACACATTTTTTTCATGTGTTTCAACCAACTTGAAAGCTGCACACACAACTTTCTATAGATACATCTACTCACGTGGCTTGCTTTGCCAACTAAATATAGGTAACCATAAGAAACCTCAGGGATGGCAAGTGTATCACGTCCGCACAAATGAATGGTTTTTATAACTAGCACCCTTGCTGCAATGATGTGGATTTAGTAACTCAAGCAATTTGTGCAATGACACAAATTCTGTAATTTGCATCCTTTCACAAATGCTTTAACTCATATCATTTGTGCAATGACATGAATCCTGTAATTCACATCATTTGTGCAATGACATCATGGTTCATGTGATGTCATTTGTTTCCCCTTGCCCCTCTCAAAGCATACGCCCATAAAATTGGCTGCTAATACATGCAGCAGTGGCACGGTCTACTTCCAATATACAAATTACTAGTTTTGAGGAAAGCCAGTGCAGGTCAACCACATCATTTTGGAAATACAGTAGCAGCCCGAAGCTGAACTTGATGACCTCATAAAAAACCTAAGCACAGCCAGGTGCTACCAGGATGCCAAACAAATGCAAATCCTGCATAACGTGGGAAAAATTGAATTTCAGGTAATCCTTGCTTAACGACCACAATTGGGACTGGAATTTTGGTTGCTAAGCAAAGCGGTCATTAAGCAACTCTGACCTGATTTTACAACCTTTTTTGTGGCAATCGTTAAGGGAACCACCGCAGGCATTAAGCAAACTACATGGTCGTTAAGCGAGTTACATGGTTTCCCATTGATTTTGCTTGCCAGAAGCCAGCCAGAAAGGTCAAAAATGGGGATCATGTGACCATAGGATGCTGCAACAGTCATAAATGCAAACCGGTTGCCAAGCTCCAAATTGTGATCATGGGACCAGGCAGGGGATGCTGCGATGGTTGTAAGTGTGAGGACTGGTCATAAGTCAGTTTTTTTCAGCACCGTTGTAAGTCCAAACTGTCACTAAATGAATGGTCATTAAGCCAGGACTACCTGTAATTGAAGTTTCATTAGGAATGACTTCAAACAGGCCTTCAAAAAGGTTACTATGGAGATATCTGGAATAGATAATCCAGAATTAAATAATTGTAAACTGCACTCCCTGGTGCTTGCCAGGCGCCCTTTAAGACCTCCACAGTTCTACTGGCAATATTTGGGCAATACTGCTGGCTCAACCTGAAAGGCTGGTTTAAGAATGATTGAGAAAATATTGTAGATGTGAACTGCACCGTCTGTTCAAAAATCCCTGTAAAAATTAAGGACATTTCCAGAAAGTTGTCTAGGGCTGAGCTTGTCCCTTGATCAGAATTCTTTACACAGCTCAGGATCCTTCTTACCAGAATCATAAAAAGCTTATTAAAAATCATAAAAAGTTCATTAAGCCTTGAAGGACCCATTTCATGTATGTAGCATGTGCACACCTTAAACGAGACTTTTAACAACCACTTGGTTTGATTTTTTTTCTTTCTTTCTTTCAAGTCTTTGGTAAAGAAAGCATGGACTTTTTTTTCCTCCTTTCCAAGGACAAAGCTCTGTTAGCAGAAAGGATACTTTTTTTTCATTTTTCATTTTTTTTTTTTAATTCATTTTATTTTCAGATTTGGCAGATCCAGGGATGGCAGGCAGGCCCTATCTGTTTTAACATACTTGTTTATATTTCTGCTCCAGGATGATTCCCTTGAATATTCTCAGTCGGCTCAAAAGAACGATGATTTGCTGTTGCCATTCGGGCCGCAAAATGTTAGAGGGTGTTTGGAAAGGAGACTGCGGTTCCCTTTATCCATATGCTCCTCAGCTATAAACATGCAACATGCTTAATCGGGTATTTGCACATCCCATTCAGCTTGGCTAAGATTCACCTCGGCTAGGTTTTCATTGCTGTCATTCCAGGCTGCTTTTTAAAAATCTGCTTCATGGTGCCATTTTGTTGGGTTCAAATAAACACCAAAGTAAGAAAAATATACAGAGGTTTCTAGAATTCTTTCCAGACCTTAATAATCTGATCTGAGCCACATGACCAAGAGGGAAGTGGGAGGGGGCTTTGGAGGGAGCAGACACCCAGCTGCTTCTCCCACAGAGATGCCCTGAGGACCTTTTTCCCCTGATTTTTTTCTCCTTGGCTCCTGGACAAATCCGTCCCATTTTCGAACTCAGTCTGTCTTCCCAGCTTTGCTCCCCACAGCACGTTTGGTCCCATTGCATTCAGTTTTCAGAGTGTCACCCTGCTGAGAGACAGGCAGAGTCCTGCCCCGCTTCTCCTTTTCATAATTCATCTCCAACCATCCATGGGGTCCCAGTGAACAAAAACAGGTATTCCAGGATTAAAATTCAATCCTTCCAGATTCCCCAAGACTCATTTCTGAACAGGGCAATTATATAATTAAACAAACGTCCCAGAACATCTAGTTTGGTGCTAAAATGAGGCCCAGCATATAAGCAGTTCCTCCTGAAAGGGGTCCAGTGAAGACAACTGAGCAACTTGGCTCTCTGTCTCCTTCTCTTTTTCTCACAGTGACCCCTGGCTGCAAATTCACTTGATCTCATCTCATCCTATATGGGGGCAACCTTGGTTTTCTGATCCCTCTTGTGTTTTCCAAAGCCAACCTACCGCCTCCACCTAGTGCAGCTGAGAAAGAAAAGAGGCAGGGAAGGGGAGACATTGCCAGAGTGAGCCAGAGACAAAAGTGGCTCTCCACATTGGGAGGCCAGATCTGCTGCTGTGGAAACACCAGGAGCAGAGGGAACAAAAGCTACGTGCCAATTATCCTTGAAAGGCCATTAGAGATGTGGTGGGCACCTCCTCCAGCACAGATTGCAAACTCCTCTCTTCACACACACAAACAGCTTCATGTGAGGCCTTTTTTCCTCCTTCATAATGATGGAAATGAACTGGAAGGGAGAAACAGCGCTTAAAAAAAGTTTACCCTAGGTTTTTTTCTAAAAAAAGTTTTATTCATGAGTTGTTAACCACTTTGTTGAGCAAATAGGTTTATCCCAGTGACCTTTCCTTTGGTTTAATTTTCAAGATGGCAGATGGCAAAGTGCTAGCCCCAAGCCAGCTTCTTTGCTCAGTTGCTCCAGAAAAAGATCAGGATGCCAAGCACATCTTTGCAGTAATGAAAGAGTCAAGGAAGGAAAAAGAAAGAAAGAAAGAAAGAAAGAAAGAAAGAAAGAAAGAAAGAAAGAAAGAAAGAAAGAAAGAAAGAGGGAGGGAGGGAGGGAGGGAAAAGAAGGGAAGGAAGGAAGGAAAAAGAAGGGAAAGGAGGGAGGGAAAAGAAGGGAAGGAAAGAAGGAAGGAAGGAAGGAAGGAAGGAAGGAAGGAAGGAAGGAAGGAAGGAAGGAAGGAAGGAAGGAAGGAAGGAAAAAGAAGGGAGGGAGGGAGAGAGGAGAAAGAGAGGGAGGGAGGGAGGGAAACTTCAGACTCATCTGTGTCACATCTTTTTCTCCGCAAGGTTTTTGTCTTTCACAAAACACTAAAAAAAATTAAAAACCTGAGCATTTGCAGAAGATTGATTCTGCAAAGTAAAGTTTTAGCCATTAATCTTGACATCAGGTCAGACACTAATATTTCAGAAATGCAAAACAGCATCAAAGGACACATATGTATGGCAACAACAATAATAGAAATTAAGTAAGACATGGAGACACAGCATTATGATGAACCATCCATTGTCCTGCAAATGGGTGAAAGAAATGGAAGTGAGAAAAGGAAGGCCATAAAAGGAGGGAACATTCTCTAACTTTGAAATTTCTGGTTACCCATCAATGCTGTTTCATCCCACAAGCTGAGTTAATGCTGGGGGGGGGGGAAATATTGAGTCTCCTTTGTGGCTTTCCTCCAATCAGAAAATAATGCTTTAGTCTTTAAAAATCTCATCGTCTTTACAGTAAGTATTAAGGACAACTCTTTTAGAATAAATTACCTCTTTGACAGTGATAGTAAAGCTTTATGTTATTCTTACATTTACTGGCACTTGCTAAGTTGTTGGCAAAATTCCCACACAGCTACAGTACATGAGACTCACTGATACTGTATAGTATATTCCGTATTCATTACAACTTGTATGTTAAAGTGTTCAGGCCTGGCTTATTATAAGCTAAGCAATGTCTAATTCCTTCCTTCCTTCCTTTATTTGTAAGCCACTTTGATAAAAATTAAATAAATAACTAAATTTGATTTGGACTTTAGAAATTAGTACAATTAGGTAAACAGTGGATTTTCCTCCCCTATCATTACCTAGCCTTTGAAAGCAAGACACAATTCTGCACACACATTCACAAGGTAGACAAGCACAGGGTTAAACAACCATATATTCAGAAACTGAATGCATCTATGCCGATCAGCATTTTAAAGTCTCAAGGCCAATATAAATATGCAAAAACTTGTGTGGAGTGAAGGAAACTGGATCTGGAAAATCTTAACATTTGTTTGAAAAGATCACCCAATTCAGTGATGGAGGAATATGGGATGTTTCCAGCATGAAAAGCCACGTGGTGAAAGGACCAATCAAGACAGCTAATGGTGGCTGAATTTAACCCCACCCAATTGCTTCCTTTCCCATCTCATGACTGAGGTGACACTAGTGGCAGTGGCTGTCCTGACTTCAGTAAAAGACCACGCTGAGATTGTAGACAGAAAATCCTACTAAACTGAAGAAGCGTGGGAAAACCCAGACAGATAAACCCCAAAAGTCAAGGCTGGTCTGCTCTGAGTTTCTTTGAAGGACAGTTCAAAGCCTCTAAACTGCACGTGCGTTTTCCCCCCTGGATAGGGCCCCCTCCTGCGCACCATCCGTACGCATAACAGTGTCACTGAGAATTTGACTGAGCTGCACGTGCATAGCGTTTATGCAGATACTGTTTCATGAGCATGAACTAAGGGCCACTATACTGTATATGGGCTGCAAACATCTGGATGGGCACAAAATGGCAGCAAAGTGTTACCTCTCCCCTGTCATTAGTTACTGTCTAGAAATGTGCAGCTCAGTCAGCCTTCAATCATCTGTGAAAGAATTTAGAAAACTATAAGTGAGCCAACCAGCCAGTGTTTATAATGCAGCAACTCATTAAATTACTTCTTTGTATTGCCTCAACAGAAGTTAATCTTAGAAGAAAAATCTTACTCTGAAGAAAAATCTTACTCTGTACTTCATTTACAGTCCACTGACTCTAATAGATTTATTGAACACACACACACACAAATATACACATACACATATCCATACACACACACACACACACACACACACCAGCTCTCTAACAGAGCTTCAAACACAGAGCCTTACAACAGATATTTCTTAAGCCATTGAAAGAAATAAAAGCAAGAATTTGAACATATTCACATGGTTGAGTCTAAGTTCAACATTGCTACCCAATCACTTCTGAAATCTTGGTGATCTAGCCATTCAGAGTCATTTATAAGCCCCGTTATGAGTTTTGTTTTCTATTCTGCCTTCTAATCTTAATTTCAGTTTTTAACTCTTTTCCATCAACTCAGCAATTCCAAATGTTCCCTCATTACTCATGGGTTTTTTGGTGTGTGGGTGTGTTTTAGATTTTCCTTCCAAATTAATAGACATTTTAGGAACCAAAGTTGGAACAAGCATCTGGGGCAAACACTTTTTTGTCAAGCTTTGATTTGCAATCCAAGGTCAGTTGAAACATCTCATTAAATAACTCATTGTTAAAGGCATTTACTCCATGGATCAGCCTGTTCGTGTTTACTGTTACCGTGTCAATCTTTGCTAGCCTGGACAGGTACGCTATTGCTTAGAAGGAAATGGTTTGGTTCACCCAGAACACTAAACCAGAAGCTATGATTTACAAATGGCAGTGGCTAAGTTCACACATCTTGCTAAGCCAAGAACAAACCAGATTTGTTCTGCATTAACCTAACCACATAGAAAGTACACTTATACAGAACAAGTCCAAAGCCTTTTATCCATGGATGTTCTCATGTCAGGCTCTGTGCCAGGCTTTGATTACTCATTTAAAGAACCACCCAATTATGCTGTTACTTCTTGATAATATGCTTTCCACCTCCATCAAAACAGGAAGTTCTTCTCTGCTTGCAGTGCATGGTACTGTTATAAAGGGGAAAGTCCAAATACTACTTGGTGATGAGAATACATTTTGCAAAGACAACTGTTTTTCAGAGACAAGTCTAAAGACAGATTCATCTTGCCAAGCTACCCTCAAAGAAGTATTATTTCAGGAAGATTTTGCATAAAGCCCTGTAAACAAATGAATTCTGGTCCTTCTGCCTCTTGGTTCAAGCAGATCGTGTTCACCAATGACCTCAACCAAAACAATCAGTGAGGAATCTTCATCCATCCACCACCTTTGTCAGAAATGTTTGGTGAGGCTTGAGGTTTTTCCAGCCCCAGCCAAAAATTATGCCAATGCTTTGACTCTTCAGCTCTTAAGCTTTGGACCTGCCACCAGACGTGTCCAGTACAAGCCACAACGTGCATCATGACATCACACAAATTCCATAATTTACAACATTTGCATGATGACAACTTGAGACCCATGATGTCACTTGCCTTTTCCTGCAGGCACACTGTACGTGCCTATTTCACAAACAATAATGTACCCCGTGTCTGCTGCTGGACATGCCCCTCTGGTACACTTCAAGCTTTAAAAAGTCTGATTCTGGGCAACCCCTCTCAGTATTCCAGTGTGGTGTGGTGTGATTTGCTGCAGTGTGGTGTGCTGTGCTGTGCTGTGCTGTGCTGTGCTTTGCTGTGGTTTGCGGAGGTGTGTGGTGTGGTGTGGTTTTCCCCTGTGTTCTGGCACATTTGTTAGCCTCAACCCTCCTGTCCTGTTCTCATTTCAGAAACGGAAATGCAGATCAAAAAATGTTCCTATAGGTCTGAAACAAGCTCTAATCCCAGTGCCAACTTTTTCCCAGCACACCATCTCAGAGTGAAATTCCAGGATCATGTTAAGTAAGGGAACGGTATGGAGAAAAGGCCCTTGGCCTTGAGTATGTTTTTCAACTGGAACATCTCTGGTGTGGCAGAGCTCATTAAAGAAAATCTCATGTATCATTTTTGTTCGCTCCTTAAAAGAGAACCCTCTTGTCACTTCTCAGGGTGTTTACAAACTGAACAGGAAAAAAGAAAAGCTCTTGCCAACACATCATGATCCTAGATCACATTTGTATAAATATCAGGAGACTTACAACATTGCTATGCCTTTTCTGATTGCATCAAGATTTATTTATTGATGTAGCTGTCCTGCAGCATCTGCTGAATTTGTATTAGGCAAAAATAGAGTTTGCCGGCATTCGTGAGCATGCCAGATGGTAGGACAAGTCTTCAAGTGAGTTTGCCAAAAGGACTTTTGTGGTATGCATACTGCATCATATGTAAAACTGAAAGCGCACAAGCCCATTCAGCATCCAAGGAAGAAGGTAAAAAATATCATCTATCAGAGGAAACACACAAAATAAGGGACAACCATTATAAAGAAATAGAACTAGGGTGTTGCTTTAAAAGATTAGAAGATTTCTGGGTACCAGGAGTGTCCATGGAGAAGTCAACGTGTCAAGATGGGGGCCACAATCGTGCAATCAATGCCATGCCCATTGTTAAGGGGCTTTGTGACGCATGTAAAAAGGGTGAGGCTTTGATCGCATGATGGTGGGTACCATTTTGACTTTTTTTGACACTCCCCTGCATGGACACCTCTGCTTTGTACAAATTATCCTTTGTCCCTACCATTGACACAGCAAAGGGTTGACCCCCTACATGGAAGAGCAGAAGAATGTCCTTGGCAGATTTTTTTTTAACAAACTTTTTTGAAAGCTTGAGATAGAACTTGGAATAGCAAAGAGTTGATCTTTCTAGCTCAAGGAAAGACTTTTTGTTGTTTATTCGTTTAGTCACTTCTGACTCTTCGTGACTTCATGGATCAGCCCTTGCCAGAGCCTAGGAAAGACTAGGGCAACCTAATTCATTTGACTATGTTTTATTTGGATAGAGGGCTTTGCTTTTGATACCCTACAGAGAGCTTTCTAGTTAAGAGGCTTTGCACCTTAGAAGGTCACCTGCTGAGAAACAGGCCAGAGGGTAAAAGGGGCTACTTACCAAAGGTTCCAGATGAATGTCCTCTTCTCTTGCTTCTTCCCACTTACACACTTGCTAAATAGGGCATCATATTCCCATCACAACTCCCATTAGAGGTATAATTAGAGATACCAAGCAATTGTCATTAGCAACTTTACTCACAAAGATACTTAAGAAAATATTTTCCACCCAACAGTCTTCATTACTGGGCCCTTCTTAATAGGTTTACTGATTTCAGAAATAGAGAAATTGCTGTGTTATTGAGCAGAATGGGTTTCATAAATTATGGGAGGGGAGGGGGGAGTAACTGTATGGATGTAATAGATCTTCTCTTAATCACAGTGTTGCCCCAGAAAATCCTGTGGAGTTTGCATCTCTCTGTTAGGTAGCATTAGGATATTTTATAAAATATTAAACCTCTTAGCTTTCAGACCACGTGCTCATTGCCTGGGGCATCATTCCTGTGAAGTTAAGCTTCTACAAAATTCATTGGTTGAATGTACAGTTTTCACTTAAACATCTTCCTCTGCAGCAGCAGGTAATAATCCTTCAGGGGGTTCCTACAGACATGTCCCAGTCAGGCTGAGCCAATCCCATGTAAAAGAAAGAAGAAGACATTCATGCCTTTGTTGGCTTAGTCTTAGCTGCACAGAGAAATAGGCATGTTTCTCTGAAGGCTATGATTTTATTCTTTCTATAGTTAAAGAGATATAAGTCCCATCAAATTTCACAGACAATTGTCCCTGCCCCATATAAACAAAGACCTTGAGGCCAGTTCTCCACATCCCACCTCAGCAGTATGGAAAAGAACATGAAGCTTTGTGCAAGACACAGCTACAGGCAGAATTCAGTCTTCTACAAAACAGGGGTGATTGCTGGGTTTAAACAAATGGATCTGTTCCTATCATATTATGGGTGGGCATAATGCAAGAAAAATCTGCATATACTCCCTCCTCTCCAGGAGAAAAATGTGGGGCACTTATTGCTGTGAGGATCTCCATTTTTCCCATTGGCCATTTGATATTTGGGAGGATGAACAATGAGAAGTTTAGAGTTGGACAGGAGAGGTAAAGGCTTACATGTCCCTTAAAAATTGTTCATCTAGAAATCACATGTCTTTGAACTTGAGTTCCATGGGATAAACCTCCTCAGAATTTCAGGATGCTGGTGATTGAAGGCAGACTCCAATTTAGTGTTAGGGAAAGCTGCCTATCGGCAAGACAGGCGAAATAATTATGCAGTGAAGAGGTGGCTCTCCATCTCTGGGTGTGTTCAAGCAGAGGCTAAACAGCCCCCTTGACCAGCACTGATCATGGGGCTGGTCCCTGGCCTTGATGGCCTTGTCCAATTCTATGATTCTGCAGTTCCAGAAACCAGTCTTCTATGATGGTCCAAAAGAGGTCGAGAAGGCAGTGCCAGCGGATTTTTCCACAGGATGCCTAGAATGAAAGATGGTGGGTGCTCCATAGAGCAAGGGAAAGGCAGTGGAAACTGAAAAATAGAATAAACAGCAATTGCTCTTTGTTCCACCAGAACCAATCTATAAAACCACCTAGAACACAAAGCAAGCAAAGGATGCTACTGCATACTGTTCCACAGGTCAACCCTGGGGCCTCTTTGTACGGTGAAGGCCTCAGCACTGATTCTATCCCTGATGCATGAATTGCAGAACGTCCAAAAATATAATATGTGTGTCAGCCCTTCAAAGCAGTCCAGGTCAGGAAACAGAATCCACAAGCACCATCAGAATTCTACTTTATTATTGTGAGATGTAATAACAGAATCTCGAAAGCCTGGCAGAGATTGTCTCTCTCCATTCTTGTACCAAAGAGAATCAAAGAAGACCAATCTTGAGTTTCTTTCTGACTCCCTCTAGGGCTAAGCTGGTGCTTACACAACAGCTGTTGAATATCTTTTTGAAGGCCATCTCTGTAATCCTCTGCAATGTGGGATGTAAAATCATTATTATTATTATTATTATTATTATTCCTTTAATCCATTAGCTGCAAATCAGGTTCTTATCATCTGCTTTTTGAGCAAATTGTTAATTTTGATGGTTACCTATTTTAAAATATTTGTTCACCAGTATGTAATGTTGAACCTTTCCCCTTAATCACTTGAGATAAGCTGTCTGGCCTGGAATAAAAGATGTTTGCCAGCTTTATGTGGAACAAAAGAAAAAGCTATTTATCAAAAAAACATATTAGCATATTTTGCCTCATTAATAACTATGCTGCAGCTTTAATTTGCTTAATTATCGCATTTTGAATTCAACATGGTAGCTAATTAACCCAAAGCATGGAAAACAAATCCAGAATTATAACCTGTACAAAACAAATTCCTGCCTGAATGCTTTTGTGCCCACCTCATTATTTCCATAAAATCAATCTTTGTTATTTGACCCCTCTAAGATAGTAAAATCATGATCTATAACCTAATTAAGTTGGGTGCTTTGAAACATATGACACCCTATTGAATGGAAATCCACATAAAGTTTTGAATGAGATAATATTTGTTGACATCTTGGGATCCCCATAGACAAATGCATTTGTGTCATATACTGTGCGACACTTCAGTGGGTCAGTAAACCTCTTGGTCTTCCTGCCTGTGCAAGCCTTGTAAGCTTTTAATAAATCATGATAAATAAAACTCATAAGAAAATCCAATAAAGTTAACATGTCTATTTCAGGAGCACCTATGTTCCAACCCATCACAGGGACAGATCTAGCACACAGAAAATTCCCAAAGATTCAATGGAGAAGTGTCACCCACTTCCCTCAGAATGTACGCTAAGTAATTTAAATGTTTAGATATAGATTGGGAAAGATATCCCACTGCCACCTTTTCTCTCTGTGTCTTCCTAGAAATGCCAAGTAAAATAATCACGGGTGGTGATGTCATGACATTCACTATCCATCACTTCCCTCTAAACAAGAGAAGAGGCAATGAATGGAAGTAGGCTACGGAAATGCTAGATCTGAGGGAGCATTGGCTTTATTACATATTACCAGCAAGCTGCAAAGAGTTATTGGCAGCCATGCCACTCTGCAGATCTCATGGTGAGAAAATATGTCATTTGTGTGTGGGGGAAAAAGGTGTATTATTTCATTCTTGAACAGGTAAACACAGTACAGCCCAAGTAACAAAATTTGGTGTTTGCCATTAAAAAAATAGCCCGTGTGGTGCACTGGTCAGACAAGAACTGGGGAGACTTAGAGTCCTGTGCCAATTTAGGTATAAAGCTTGCTGATGTTGGATAAATGGCCCACAATGATTGAGCCAAGGCCACCAAGCAAGCGTCATGTTTACATGGATATTGGGTGAGTAGCTTTAGTTTCTTAGAGAAAAGATGGGATCTAATAAAGCTTCACTGGTTTCAGTGGGAGAATCAAATGCCTATCTATACCTCACCTATAGAAATCAATGGTGGTCTGACCCAACCATAAAGAGTAAATCATTGCTGGATCAGATGGATAGCCTATCTAATCTGGCATCTTCTTTCTATATGGCCAACCAGATGTTCTAACCAGATGTTCCAATTCTTCTGATTTGTACAAAGACATAATGATATTATGTCAAGGGTGGAACATGCTGCATTGGGTACCAGTTTGCTTCCGGTTCCGGTTCAAGGTGTTGGTTATTACCTTTAAAGCCCTACATGGCATGGGGCCGGGTTACATGAGGGACCGTCTCACCCCCATTGCATCAACCCATCCCACCCGGTCAAGCAAAGAAGGCATGTTACAGACCCTGTCCATGAAAGAATGTCAACTGGCAGGGCCCAGGAAGAGAGCCTTCTCTGCCATTGCCCCTGCCCTATGGAACACTCTTCCCCCAGAGGTAAGGCAGGCCCCCTCTCTCCTGGCCTTCCTGAAAGGGGTGAGGACCAGGCTCTGCCATCTTGCGTGGGGTACAAGGAGAGATAAACAACCCTGGGGGTGGTTAGCACCCTGAAGAGGGTCCCATAAATCAAGAACTTTTTAACGTTTATGTCTTGGATTATATTTTTTATTTAAGAATATTGTATTGTATTTTAACTAGCGTTTATTCTTGCTTTATTGTAAACTGCCCAAAGTCTTTGACTTTGAGATGGGCGGTGACTACATTTGAAATATAAATAAATAAATATTGGCAGTTTTATTTTGATTCCTGATGCTAAATAAAGCTTCCAGATTTGGCCTACAAAAATCTACTCAACCACTAGATGGCAGCACAGAGTTAGAGTTGTTGCCATCCAGTGGATCTTTGCAGTTTTGTGCAGTGATCTGTTTTTTAGTCCTCATGGACCATTTCCATAAGCACACAGTGGATCAGTATTTTCATCAAGCCCATGACTGTAACCACCAATAATTTTTTATTGACCAATCAGATATTATCCGTGCACATGTGTCATTTTGATTCAATGCTTATCAGCTTACTCTTATCTACACCCCTCTGTATTTGCCTTTCACCAAGTTTTGAGAGAATCCTTGGGAACTCTTTGCAATGCCTTTTTGGCTTTACAACCATAAATAATTTCTGTCAACAGAAAATTTGTCCACTTCAGCAATTCTCCCCCTTTTTCTTTCAGCAGGCCACTATACTGTAATTGGAAAATGTTTGCCAAACATCCCATAAGCAAGCCATTTTTAACATAGGCTCTGGGTGATAGAAGTCAAATCTATATATTGAGGGGCCATTAAAAGCAGAGCTAATTCAAATAATTTATTATGCCCGCTTACAAACATGCTGCACTTACTGCCATATGTTTATTGACTCTTTCCAAAGCAAATTACACTGTGAATAATAACATAACACTGAATATGATACTTACAGTAAAAGACAGATTGGATTGTGACATTGTATTTCATTCTCCCATCCTTTTGGACAAGCAAAGTAGGGTAGAGCTGACCCTCAGAGGAAGGTTCCAGGAGAGGCTTGGAGGTGATGGGGACCAGAAGAGGGGGCTCACCAGCACAAGTGGGGATGAGGTCGCTGAAAATGGACCACCAGTATTCCCAGACCTGATCAGAACTCCAGTGAGCATCCTTCAAAGCCACTTTGGTCTAGTGGTTAAGGTGCTGGGCTAGAAACCAGGAGTCTGTGAGTTCTAGTCCCGCCTGAGGCATGAAAGCCAGCTGGGTGACCTTGGGCCAGTCACTCCATCTCAGCCCAAGAGCCAATCAGGCGCGGTAGGAGAGTTCTAGTCCTGCCTTAGGCATGAAGCCGGCTGGGTGACCTTGGGCCAGTCACTCCATCTCAGCCCAAGAGCCAATCAGGCGCGGTAGGAGAGTCCTAGTCCCGCCTTAGGCATGAAAGCCAGCTGGGTGGCCTTGGGCCAGTCACTCCATCTCAACCCAACTCAGTGCAATGTAGACTAGCCTCCTCGGGGTGAACCCCGGGCAACGTGACTTGTCATGGCTAAATAGTCCATACATCTGGCTGCTGGACCTCACAAGGATTTCCCAGCAAGAAAAACCAGCATGAACACCAAACTGCTAGGCCATACGATTGAAAAAAAAAATTCTTGGAAATCTTGCTTCCAGGTAGATTGTCAGTTTGAACTGAACCTCCTGTAAGTTTCCAACACAGAGGCTTGAACCTAATGTATCAAGCTGGCCAACTGGAGATAACCCAGCATGGAAATATTGTTTTCCTTTTGGGTGGGCTGGCAGTCACCTGCCAGAATGCTTGCCCACTAGAACTGACAACTTGAACACACACTTGGTTGGAACGTTGACTTTGCATTTATTATTTATTTGTTTGTTTGTTTGTTTGTTTTCTATCCCACCTTTATTATTTTTTATAAATAACTCAAGGCAGCGAACATATACCCCATACTCCTTCCTCCTCCTATTTTCTCCACAACAGCAACCCTGTGAGGTGAGTTGGGCTGAGAGGGAGGGACTGGCCCAAGGTCACCCAGCCAGTTTTCATGCCTAAGGCAGGACTAGAACTCTCCATCTCCTGGTTTCTAGCCCACTGCCTTAACCACATTGAATTCTTTTGCTACCTTTGCCGTCTTGGTTAATAGATCCTGCTTCACTCTCTGGCTGATCGTTGTTTCTCTAGGAAGAAGACTTATATTTCCCACTAGTGACTGACAGCCTCTCCATAGTATCAAATAGCCATTGTTGAAGTGATCTAAAGCCTGTCCTCATTATTGTTACTTTGGCACAACGATGACTGAATGACTCTAGAAGATGGGGCAGCAGGACAATAAATAAATAATGGGGACTCTACTACTTATGTCCTCCCATTGCAAGATCTGACTATTTTTTTCTATTCTTCATTTTCTGCTCTTATTCATCCTAAAGGCAGATACTATTTTTAAGCCAGTACGCGATATCCAGCAAGTCAATCCATCCATGTATTTGTTGATACCTGCAAAGAACTTGAAAAGTTTAGTGTGATATAGCCCTTGTTGATTTTCCTTCAGCAAGACTTGCCCATCTATTTTGATAAGGTGTAATGTGTTTAAGTTAAATTTACTACTAGATTTGTCATCACAGTATATGTAGAGCAGAATTGGGACACTCACTACTAAAATTCAGAACACCTGAAGGGTCCCTTCTGAAATGTTTCCCATGCCCTCCCTCCTTCTGTGGGTTGAGATATCTTTTACATGCCATTGTCCAGTCTGCAGCTCTCCTTCCTGTCTCCCAAGGTCATTTCCACATACCATTACACCGCCTGAGTTCGTATGTTATGAAGGGATCTGAGCATTTCCCAAATCCATGGTTCAGTACAGATCATATCTCACAACAAGCTCGCTCTCTCTCTCTCTCTCTCTCTCTTACATTTCTCCTCCTGAAGCTAATTAAGCATCATGTTATGCTACTCACATAGCCTGGACTGATGGTGAAGTTTTACCTATTCTAATTGGATTCTTTTATTTTAATTTCTTCAGTTGCCATTCCTCATCCTAAACCTTTGGAGTAGGGTAGATTCTCTCAGTGAAATCAATACCCGTGGCTGTTTGTTTCTGCAGTTTAGTAATTAACAGAATTTGCATTCTGTTTTAAAAGGAAAACATGGAAAGGTGGCTGCATTGAACAGGTCATTAAGACCATCTGCCTAAGTGCCTTTCATCCTCACCATTATATTTCATCAGCCAGTCATTTTGGGGGCCAAGTTTGAAGACGTTTCTACCGACATAGACTGAAGCGTATTACAGCCATAAGATCAGTGGTGCCTCATCTTCTTTCTTAGTCCTTTTCTATGGCTGGACAGTGATCCATTCCAGCTCAGTGAAGCCAAAGATTAAGCTGAGTGGGTATGGATCCAGAGTCATGAAGCATGTTCTTCTAGGCTCATCTGGTTCCTTGGCATCCATCACAGACAGTTGTACTAACAGCTCTGCTGTTGACTCCTGCCATCTGCTGAGACCCATAGCAACCCTGCCTGAGCTACTTTATCCTTCCAGACATGGTTCTCCTATGAAACATCTTGAACATGAATATCCTAGAATCCTACCTTGCTGTTTTTCTAGATAAACCTCTCATTAAAAAAAACAAGTCCCATAACGTCCGGTCTACAGGCATATTTACCTTATGTTGGAAAGACTGCCATTTTGTGGCATTGCAACCTTTCAGCTATTCCACAGCCAAAAAGCTAAAGCTTCCTTTGCTGTTTTTTTTCCATGCAGAAAAAAATAAAACCAATTCCAGAGAGGATGTTACTCTGTTCCAGCAAAAAAACACAAGCGTCTTGTGACATTTTAAGGACTCACAGATTTATTGTAGCAAAAGCTTTCATGGACAGAATGGGCTCTCATCCACAAAAAATTATGCTGCAGTAAATCTGTTGGTCTCAATGATGCCATAAAAGGCTTCATTATTAAATAAAGAAAAGGAAAGTGAATAATACGTATTTACACTATTAATATGATGCCTTTCCAATAAGTGATCAATATTTTAAAACACACACACAGACACAATTAAGGTACTCAGGCATCCTGGATATATGCCAGAATACTGCATATGCCTCTGAGTTGGTAGGATGCAGGAAGCAATACGGTGGCTTGCAAGGGAGTCTCTAGATTAGAGATCCTAGCTTGCACAGAATAGTGTGAACAAGCTTGGATAAAACTGGAGTTTTGTTGCTCTTGTTCAACAAATGTGCCCAAACTGAGTGATACTGTCCTTACTATTGGCAAGGAAGGCTACGTGTGGCATAGGTACAGCTGAGGCTAGTAACCTAGCCTATGCTTAGACTAGGTTATGCCATGTGCCAATGAAACTAAGAGAAAGTGATGTACTAGAGCGGAATGAAAGTGGCCTGATCTCATGGCACGGAGCTGGTGAACACAGACTGGGAAGTGAAGGCATAGCTTTAATTATGAATAAAAGAAATAACAGCTGTGACTGAAAATATGAATTCAGGTCATCTAGGCTATTGTGGGTATGTATGGAAGTAGGAATCTACAGGCTGGGGACAGGCACATGTTACATTCCCAAAAATGGTAATAAGGAAAAGATTTGGAGAAACATGGAACATGCTGAATCAATGCAATCCAGAGGAAAAACTATTCTATTCACTGAGACAAACTGATGGCCGAGAAATGGATAAGGGAGTACCATACAGAAAAAGTGACAGGGCCATTTGGAAACTGGAGAATGAATGAAATGGTGACTATATGGTGAGTATCTGCTTGGAAAAACATCTGTTTCTCATACGCGATGTAAGCATAACACTGTCCAGATGTACGTATGGCAAAGGAATTAATATAAAAATGCAATTGATCTGATCATTTACGAGGAACAGCTGAGAGAACTAGGGAAAGATGCAAAGGTGATTACAGTTTTGAATGAGGGACAAGCCACATTGCCAAGAGTGAGCCTTGCAGGGGAAATGGACACAGTAGGGAAGGAAAGAAGTGAAAGAAAAAGAGACAGACAGAAAGCCTGGCTCCTCTATGAAAAAGGGTTTGATGATAGACTAATCCCACATCAGAATGAATGGAAAGCTGCTTGGAACAAAATGGAAGGAATGATGTTACAGAGCGCCACCAAAGTGTGTGGAGTTACGCCAATCGGAAGTATAAAGAAGGTGTTTGGGGGAAGGAAAGAGGCTATGGAGAAGGAAAAAAAAGTGAATATATAATCGTGATTGTGCAAAAGGGGGGTAAAAGGGGAGAGGAACATACTGTATGATGTATACATACAGAAAAAAATGGCTGCAGGTAATATAGTTATAAAGAATAAAGAACAGTTAAGAATAAAAGAAGATAAACTCAAAACTATTTTGATGGAAATAAACTTTTTAGGAAATGGGTGAAAAAGGCTAAACAAGGAGCCTCCAGCAAAATGAAAATAATAAGCAGATAAAAATAAGGGTTTAATTGATTTGGGATGACACTGAAATGAGGAAATGCTGGAAAGTATTTGTAATGGTTGCCTATCCTAAAGTATTCTCAGACTCACAAGCAAGAGCTTGAATAAAATCTGGTTTATTTAAGAATAGTATGCAAGTACAAAGAAAGCTGAGAATGAGCAAAAGCGTGCCAAATACAAACTAAAAACCCTCAGTGTGAATGTAATCCCTCCCCCCTCGTTCAACTGTTTCAAATTCCCCATCCCAGGTGCTCCTAACAAGTTCTGCTAATCAACGGGTAAAAAGGACCTTGAACACAAACGATAACCCAAACACATTCCATCCCAATTAAGAGAGATAGAAAGCCTGGTTCAAGGTCTCCCAGCAGCTCCCTCCCAACTGGAACGCGCGTCAGCACCATGACGTGCGAAATGTTACAATGTACATTGAACATTGCAACAACAAACATGACAGTATTTTAGAGATTATAATGATGCAATTCCGATATGTTGAAGAATGGAATTGAAAGAGGAGGAGGAGGGGGGACGAGGAAGAGGAAGAGGAAGGCTCTCAATGTTGGAAAATGATGAGACAGCAGGTGTATATGGTGTAACTGGAGAAGTGTTAAAATTATGGGGTGGCTGAATGTTGTGTTTAATGTGAGTGAATACCAGTCTGCTGTGTGGAATGTTTGTCAAGAAAAGCAAAAACTGTGTATAAAAGCTTCTGTCTGCATTGTTAAATGGAAGTGAGAATTGAGCACAATTCTCAATTGTTCTCAAGAGTTGACCACATCAAGTGAAATATTTAAAAAAAAGTTGAATGCAATGTAAACGCAACCACTAAGAAGTGTCCTATTTCATCATTAGGAATATTTGGTACAGGGCTTTTGAAAAGGAATCAAGCCATCAGACAAGTAATATGGTTAGCCTGCAGATACCTTGACTTTATCCCATGTAGGTCATTATCTGAAGATCATTACCAGCACTTTGAATTTAGCCAGAAGCTAACTGGAACGTTGTTGCCATACTAATATATAAGGGATGGTACTTTGTACTGAGGTCTCTCTCAATAGGCTGACCCAACTTGGAGGGGCTTCAAATTTCCATCGATCATCTTTTGCCAACTCTGTGCCAACAGCCCTGCTGCCCAGGAGATTATCTCAGAAATGGAAGTCCAGCACACCTAAAGGGAGAGGGTGGCATAGCTTTTTCCCAAAATAGATGCCAAAGTTGAAGCATTTGCAACAGCTTAAAGCAAGAAGGAATCACCCTCACTCCATATGCTCCCTCTGGATTTGCAAAGCTCAGGGAAATAACGTCAGTGGATTTTGAAACAAAATACATCAGCTAGCTATAGCAGGTCCCTCCCTCCCAGTTGGCCACCACACATAACATTGTCCAAAGGATAGAAAAATCCACCTTCTCCTATTCGCCAGACACTGTCCTTCTGTTTCCATACTAGCATTCAAGAGTAGAATAATTAGCAGGCCATGATTCAAGGTCTTTGATTTTGGCATATGTTGTTTGAATTAAAAGGAAGACAGGTTTGGATTTGGATATGACTAAAATTTCAACATTCTGTAGATGGGGCCAGTGGGACAATTAGGGGTATCTGGATGTTGTCATGGGAATAGCATCAATCAGGAGTAGCAGCAATTCTTGGCACATGAGGGGTATACCAAGTCCAATATGATCATCTTTCTTTCTTCCTTTTTCCAATATACAGCATTAATCTGAACAGCCAGCTGGACAGCTGCTCATTTTATTATGTTTGCTTTCAAGGCATATTTTTTAAAACTGGGATCTGATTTCCAAGCTATTAATATGGCTACCCATACAACTACGAAGCTCAGCAACTAGAGATGCTCACTTTATTATTTTTACTTTAAATACTTTATTTTCTTTAACAAGTGGTGCTTGTTTCCAAGCAATAGATGTTCTATCTGCAGAGAGTACCCCAATTCCCATAAAATCATGCTTAAAATTGCGTATCTGCATCACAGATATGAAGTAGTCCCAATGTGGGCTGCAGATTCTACTGTTTTATTGAAGGCTGAAGTGAGCACCCATAAGACCTACTACAGAGACCCTTTGTCCACATGGGGAGTTAAATCATGTGAATGGAAGGTAAAGAATCAGATATCCTTAGGCTTCCATGCTTAGAAGTAACCCTATGATTTGATATCCTTACATAGGTTACAATATGAAGATCAATAATTCCTCCTCTATTTCAATTTATGAAAATTCCTGAACATGGCCTACCTTACAGGTAGTCCTTGCTTAACAACCACAGTTGGGACTGGCATTTTGGTTGCTAAGTGAAGCGGTCATTAAGCAAATTCAACCCGATTTTACAACCTTTTTGCGGCGGTCGTTAAGCAAATCACTATGGTCATTAAGTGAACCATATGGTCATTAAGCAAATTATGCGGTTCCCCATTGATTTTGCTTGCCAGAAGCTGGCTGGGAAGGTCAAAAATGGTGACCACAGGACACTGCGATGGTCGTAAATGCAAACTGGTTGCCAAGCACCTAAATCGTGATCACGTGACTGGAGGGATGCTGTGATGGTCATAAGGGCGAAGACCGGTCATAAGTTGGCTTTTTCAGCACCGTCATAAGTCCAAACCATCACTAAACAAATGGTCGTTAAGTGAGGACTATCTGTTTATTCAGTTTATTCATTTCCTCCATTGCTTTCAGCCTGCAAAGCTACTCCCAAGCAAAACTATAAACACAATTTTTGAACCACTGCACTAGAACAATAATCATAAAATACCAACAACGCATTTCTAATAACAGCAGAGCAAACATATTTGCATTTGCATTTTATTGTTGTTCAGATTTGTTGAGCCATTAAATAGACCAATTAAAATCAATAGGATTTAAGTTAGAAATACCATAGATTTCAATATTCAATCGCTACTCAAAATATAACTAAGTTAAGACCCAACCACTATGATGATGATGATGATTCTTATTCTTCTTATTATTATTTTCTGTAAATTTCAAATGGCGGTACAGACATACAGAACAGTAGTGCAGGAACAGAAACATGAAAAGCAGCCAGAAGCCAGCCAACAGTATCCAAATCAACACAATGTTTAATTTTAATCACCTTTTCTATTTAGCTTAGCTTATAGAAGTTTCATTGTATTGTTTTTGTTTATTGTTGTTAGCCACCCAGTTCGTTCATTAGATGGGAAGCCATATAAATTTCCTAAATAAATAAAACACCACTGAAAGCCAGGTGAATAACAATTGCTTTGGGTTTGGTAGCCAATGTATGTCTCTTTGTCCTCTTTGATAGATCGTGATCACTGAAGTATCTTCTCTCCACCTGGTGGCCAGGTTCACCTCTGAACACATGTATACCTAGAGAAGGGTTTAAGTATCTTGGGTAGATACTTAAAAATGGTCAGGACAGGCAATCCTTCAAACTCCCAGCTCCTAAGCTATTTAGATTGGTAAAGGGTGAAACCAGTCCCTGGAAGCAAACTGGTGACCAGTGCAAGTCTCACCAAACAAGCATATTATGACCAAAGTGATGAGTCACCACCAATAACCCACCTGCTCTTTTCTGAACCATTTGGCATGGTTTCCAAACAGATAAGCTCATCATGAATTTAGCTTTCCTTCATCATCTGTAATCCATAACAGAATTATGATTTCTGTTCCTTGTTTTTGCAGGGAATCTGAGGAACAAATCAGAATTACTGTAGAGGGTCCATTAAACTGCAAGCGGATTTCTGTCGGTGATGATGGATTCATTCATCTCAGTCGGTCAAAATTTGTATGAATCTGCCACAGCAGGACTTAATTCTAGGTCAGTGTGTTTGCAAGTGCAGTGGGAATGATGGGAGAAAATGTCCAAATCTAAGTCTCTGCAAGTATTTATTTATGTATGTTATGTATTGCCATTAACCTTTTATTGAGCTGGTGCACCATGATCTAGATTTACAACCTACCCGAGCCCCAGGAATTCAGGGATGGGTGGTAACAGCTTCTATAAACATGAAGTAATGCATCAGGAAGCACATATTACAGCACCACATTTAATAAAATAGATATGAGATAAAATCTCTATTAAAGTACTTAAATGTTTCAGTATGCTGAATCCAAAGATAAGAACATCCAAATTGCATTGACCTTAATGGGAGGGGGGCATTGCATTGGAAGGGGCTAGAAAAGTGACAAGGAAAGGCTGAAACATTCAGGGGTCCTTGGTTTGAAAACACGAATGACCAACCATGCAACTTCTGGATGGAAATCCAAAGGAGCCTAGGGTCGGGAGGAAGACAAATGCCCCCAGAATGCTTGAAGGATGTAGTTCATGTTTTCTCCCTCAAGCTTTGCTCCCTTCAACCACTGTATGCCATTCTTTAACCACTGTAATTCATTCCCCTTTCTGTTTTGATTCTGGACACTGGTTGACATCCACAACACACTGGGTTATTAGTGGTATATTAATACCAGTGGTGAAAGCCGGTTTGGCGTAGTGGTTAGAAACCAGGAGACTGTGAGTTCTAGTCCCGCCTTAGGCACAAAGCCAGCTGGGTGACCTTGGGCCAGTCACTCTCTCTCAGCCCTAGGAAGCACGCAACGGCAAACCACTTCTGAAAAACCTTGCCAAGAAAACTGCAGGGACTTCTCCAGGCAGTCTCTCAGAATCGGACATGATTGAATGGATTAAGAGAAAAAAAATACCAATGATATATTAATGAGTCTACATAAATATATGCTCAGAAATGCTTTGTCTGGCTCCCCAGGTTTAAAAGCAATATCTGGTTCCCTAGAACGAAAATGCTCTCTGTTCATGTTCTATAGCTTTACAGCTCAAATGTGAAACCTCAGGAGCTGTTCCGAGGCTTAGTCTTCATTAGGCAGTTCTGATCTCACTTGGCGAGCCGTGACTATAGATCATCCTTAAAAGTTGCATTCCCCTTTCCACTGATCCTTCTGATTCCATTGGAGTTGTCTTCTCCAGCACATCAAGCATTTGAGTTATGTGCCTTTCCTACCTAAGGAAGTAGCAGTGTGTCAACTTTAGCAGGAGAAATGACGCATTGGAGCACATGAATCAAAAGGGAATGTGTTTTCTCATGCCACAGTGAATGCAACTGTATACAAGCATTAATTTCTCTGCTCTAAATCTCGCTCCTGCACCTGTTTCCTTTCTTACTGCATTTGCAGGGAATCCAGTTGTTAACTCTTGAAGGCACTGAGCTGTCGTTTCCGATGTTCATTACAGGCATGGCATACCTATGGCGCTTTGCACAGAGCAATTTTCTCTGTGCCTCAGAGTAAAAAGGAATTTAGCGGAAAAGCAGTGCAAACTGAAAGAGGCAGGCTAAAGGTCTGTGAACAGTTCAGACAGTGTCAGGCACAGTGTGAGAAGCAAGCTGCCGATGAAAAGCCTTAGCAATGGCCTTCTCACCTGGCATTTCTTCTTGATGTGGCGTTTCCAAATGTACAGTATGCCTCTAAGCAACTCATCAATCTTTGCATTCTTAGGTAATGCATCTTAAATAATGCAGTTTCGCATAAAACTATGTGAGTCTAGCACCATTCAGAATAATCCAACTTCGTTGATCTCATTCTGTCACAACCGTAGGAAAGAGTGCTTTTTTCCTGTCCCTTTTCAAAGTTTATGCAGTAGCTTCTTCCTGGATAAATGGTCTTGCCTAAGTATATTGTCTTGAGTGTTTTATATTGTAATGGTCATTTATGGCTATGTGCAGTAACATTTGCTTGCCTGAGAAGTCTTTAAACCAGTGGGTGGAAGAGATCTTTCCTTATTTTATTTAGATTTCTAGCCTTTCTCACAAAGATCTCAGGTTACAGAGACCACACAACACTCACTCACTTTAGGAAAAGGGTTGGGGGAGAGGTCAACGGTAGCATCCATGATCTGTAGATAGAAAGATCCGATTTAAATCCTGAGATTCAAATCCTGAAGTCAAGGTCAGCTGTACTGGGCTGGCTCAGTTTTAAAAAGACATTGATCAACTGGAGGAAGCCCAGAAAAGGGCTACCAAGATGGTGGAAACCAAGTCCTACACAGAACCATTATAAGACCTAGATATGTTTAGCTTGCAAAAAGTTGAGAGGGGACATGATAGCTGTCTTCAAATACCTGAAAGGCTGACACATTGTAGAGGGTTCAGACTTATTCTCACTTGCTCCAGTGGTGAGACTAGAACTAATGGGATGAAACTTCAAGGATGTAGATACAGATTCGACACGAGGAAGAACTTCTTGACAGTAAGAACTGTCAATGAGTAGAATAGGTTACTTCATGGAGTATTTCCTTCCCAGGGTTTCAAACAGAGGCTGGACAGCCATCTATCAGGAATGGTATAGTGAACCCTGCAGTGTGCAAAAGGTTGGACTTGATGACCTCTTAGGTACAATTCAACTCTATTATTCTATGGATCTACAATCTCACTCCATGTAAACATATATTTATGCGAAGTAAAATAGTGTTTTTCAAACAGTCTAAATGCCTATACCCCTCAGATTTTGTAATGGTTTATTTTGACTCAGATACCCAGAATCATTCCACTTTTATCTTGGAATCAAAACCAAGAGGTGCATATTCAAAATAAGTAAATCCTTGTTTTGCTCTATGGTAAGACTGAGAACCTACCAATTATTCTGAAAATGTAAAAACATAGAGGAACTGATGGGTTAAATCTACAAGGGCATAGATTCAGATAGTCATCAAGAGAAACATTCTGACTGTATGAGCATGAGCCACATGAAGGATGAGTTTTCCTTCAATGGAGATCTTCAGAGGTTGGAGGGTCCTCTGTTGGAGATGCTGTAGTAGATCCTGCAATGAGCAGGGATTGAACTAAATGACCTTGAAGGTCCCTTTCAACTCTATAATTCTGGTGAAGTCTGAATTGGTTCTATGGAGGAGGCAGATTAATGGGGCAATGCATGGATGCAATATCTCATATGAATTGAACAGCAAACCCCAAAGAACTTCTTAAAATCTTCCATAATTACACAAAATATGAGAGACCCTTTGGTGGACAGGTTAATGGGAAGGGGTTTCCGAACCTTCAAATAAGTCCAGTAAATTAAAAACTAAAATCCTTATTATTATCTTTTTAAGGTCAATTTTTAAAATTGCCATTAAAAATGGTCTTGCAATGCTTTGAGAAAAAGCTTTTCAACCAAAATAAGAGACTATCAAAACGCGTGATGGAAACATGTTTAGAACCTTCCAGGAGAAGAACGAACGATTTTTGAATACTGTAGGCTGTTTAGAACCATTATGGAATTGGGCAGCATTAGAAAATGTGCAAATAAGGACCCTGGGCTAAGTTTTAGAGGATCTACTTTAAACTCAAGTTGAGTTTAAGGTTGAGTTGCTGCTTGTCCACACATTTGGTTTGCTGAGCTGGATCTTAAGTTGAATTGGTCATTCAGCAAAAATCTTTAGCTTGAATAAAATTCTCAGACTTGGTTTTCTTGTATGCTAATTTACTACCTAAATCTGTCCCTGAAACTGCTGAAAATCTTTAACCTTGAGTTGTCCCTTGCTTGCTTGCTTGCTTGCTTGCTTGCTTGCTTGCTTGCTTGCTTGCTTGCTTGCTTGCTTGCTTCAGCAAAAAAAAAGAAACCTTACTAAGTCGTGATATGTTCTCTTGTAGGCCATCTGGAATTATAAATATAAACTTGGAGGTTTTGCCAAGGCTCTTTTGTAATGGAAGCGGAAGTAAGAAAAAAAGGAAGCAGATGATAGAAATGTCTTCAGCTGGATCCTAGCCAACACTGAACAGGGTCTGAAAGACCAGCAAGGTGCTACAGTTCACACTCAAAGCCAAAGGAGTGCTGCAGTGCCTGGCTGCCTTAATCAACCTCCCCGTTGCTTTTGGGTACGGACCAAGGTTGAATTCAGATCATTCTATAATAGGTCTTCTTGGCTACAAAATGTCCAGAGTCTGGCACATCCAGCCTGGGTTTATGGAGAGTCAAATTAGCAAGGAAGTGATCTAAATTGTTGGGTTGCTCCTTTGAGTAATTTATAAAAGGAAAACATAATAAATTGACTCACACAAGTCTATTAGGCCAACCCTAGCTGGAGAATTATTAAGAACCACTATCAGAGCTTGGAACCCTCTGTAGTTATATAGCTACTGGTTTGTAGCTAATTCCTTTGTTCCAATCAAATCTTTATTACAGTCATAGACCAGCATAAGGAAGGTGGGGTACAGTCAATTAAAAAGCATAGAAGATCATAGAAGATACATCAGAGTATGTATGTGTTTGTGTGTATAACACACGCACGGGCGCACACACACACAAATAAATAAAGCTAGAAGGTATTAAAACAGAGAGTATGTATTAAAAGGTCTATAAGAATCTAAAAGAAGGAGTAGCAGTATTAGCTGGCTGTGTGTATGTGTGTGTGTGTTTTTAATCCGTTCAATCAGGTCCAATTCTCAGAAACTGCCTGGACAAGTCCCTGCAGTTTTCTTGGCAAGGTTTTTCAGCAGTGGTTTGCCATTGCCTTCTTCCTGGGGCTGAAAGAAAGTGACTGGTCCAAGGTCACCCAGCTGGCTTTGTGCCCAAGGCGGGACTAGGACTCACAGCCTCCTGGTTTCTATATCTATCAAATTACAGAGCAATCTAATATGGCGAATTAGATGATAATTAAATCTAGTTTATGGCACAGGTCATCATCTGACGAAATTTAAGCGCTGCTGTGCGGAACCTGGCATTGTTGTATGTTGTAGCAGGGTTGGAATCTGACAGCAGCAGGGCAGTGTAGAATTGTCCTGAGCGCCCTGGGCATTTATGCAGTGATGGTGAGATGAGGCCAGTACGAATGTCCCTGTAACACAGGCACTGGAGAAGCACGTGCTCCATTGCTTCTTTGTGTCCAGAGTCACGGGGCCTTGTGTCTCCCAGTAAGGAATCTTCCTGTATCAGCCTTCAAGGACAGCTGAGGGAGGGTGTGACATCATGCCAGAATAAAGGCCCTCCAGTGTTTAGGGAGGAAGTTTTGTTTGTTCTAAGCATGCACCTGCACCAACCCAACCCAACCCCACTTCACAGTAGAGGGAGTGACTGGTGATTGTTTTCTTACTGGAAGTTGGGAGGAGGAAATGAAGTTGGAGGAGTCCACCAACTTCAGTCCTCAACCTGGCCTGCAAGAGGTGTGAAAGAACAGCGCTCAGTCCCAAACTTGTTCAAGATTAGGGACCAGCAAAGGGAACAGCACAAAGTATGCCAACATACTTGTCTCCTGGTACAGAGACTGCTGTAGCTCTTTAACTTGGCAATCTGGAAGAGTCCAAAGTCATTGCTGTTTCATTGTCAAGAAAACTACATAGGTGTGAGCTCTGCTTGTAAATTTTGCTTTATCCTCCTACTATGATCTCTCTGTTATTGGTTACAAGGTGGTTAGCAATCTTCTGCCTATGGAAATAAGCAAGCATTATGTGATCTACCCATCTGATTATTTAACTTGTGCACAGTTCTGAAAAAAGTATGGCTAACGTTTCATCTGACCTTGAAATTCGCCAATGTCGCTGTTGTGTGGAGCCTCCAGGCATGGCTGACACAGCAGGGAGCTACCTGAAAACCCTGCAGAAGGCATTTCCTTAATCTGATTTTAAACCGAAGTGAAGGGGTTTGAAACAACAGCTTTCCCCAAGAGCAAAACAACTCTAAAATATTCAAGAAGTGTAGATACAGGTTTGCCCTCAGGCAAAGCGAAGTTGAGCCTCAAAGCAGAAAGGCTTAGCAAGAAAATCATCAAATGAAGCCCAAAGTGACCTTCAGATACCGTTGAGTGAAAACGTGCCGAGTCCTCCACATTTTTCTTTTAAGACTGCAGCTTTCAGCTGGTAATTTCAGCTGAAGTTGTGCCGGAAGACATTGTAGATCTTCTGCATGCTTGTGGAGTTTAAGAACTTATTATTATATTTAGGTTATTAGTATATTATCAGTGGTCATGGTGCTTTCCAAAGTAATAAATAAGTAAATCACGTTTTGCCCCAAGGAGCTGATGTTCTAAAACTCAACACAGAATAAAATTAACATTGAGAACTCAAATGAGAGAAATATTAGGGAAAACTATGCACAGCTTTTCTTCTAATAGAGATTGCGTGGTAGTCAGTGCCAAGGGCTGAACGTTGCTCCTGAAAAGTGAAGAAAATATGAAGGGTTGAGTGGAACGCTCCAATTAGAGAAAAGAGCAAGCTAGGACCTTCAACAGAAGCCTCATTTAAGGAGGAAAAATACATGCTACACTTTACTGTAGCTCCCACTTGTACATTATTCTTTTAGATCAACATGTAATGAAAATGCTCTTTGCCTAAGAATTCACAGCCAGCCCAGTCAACAGCAAAAGAAAATTATATGTGGATGATCATTCGCATCTATTTTGAGATCCAAAATGGAATCAATTTTCAATCTCAGAATAACACTGAATGAAATAAATGCAGTTAAACTGGATGCAGGAAACTTTACACAGCCAATGAAACTCATTGACCAAAACTCAAACATCTGGCATGAAGCTGTTGCCATGGTTCTTTGGCAGAAGATGGATTGCTTCGGGCCTGGAATCCATGCTCTGAACTTTAGGAACTACTTTGCAGTATAGTTAAAGAACAATACAGGCTTGTTTGCCTCTAATATATGGTCCAGGGCATATGGGATCCCAGCTTATGATTATTGACCTAAGCTGGCATTTCCCAGCCTGGACAACTTCCAGATGTGTAGACTTCAACTCCCAGAATTCTCAGCAATGGCCATGTTAGCAGGGGAATTCTGGGAAATTCACACATCTAGCACTTGTCCAGGTTAGAAAATTCTGGCTGTCCTGGGGTGCACCTACCAGTTCTGACTCAGAAACAGAGAGCCCTGCTTGCTCTAAGCCTGTAACAGCTAAAGACGGCATGAAGCTGCTTGAGACAAAGGCAATAACATGACGGCAGGGCATGAAAAAGCAGTTAGTCCTCAATTAACGACCACAATTGGGACTGGAACTTCTGTTGCTAAGTGAGGTGGTTGTTAAGTGAGTCATGCCCAATTTTATGACCTTTTTTGCCATGGTCGTTAAGTGAATCTGGCTTCCCCCATTGACTTTGCTTGTCAGAAGCCAGCCTGGAAGATGGTGATCACATGACCCCGGGATGCCACAACTGTCATAAATACATGCTGGTTGCCAGGTACCTGAATTTTCATCACATAACCACAGGGATGCTGCGATGGTCATAAATGTGAGGACAGTCATAAGTCACTTTTCCCAGAGCCATTGTAACTCTGAATAGTCACTAAATGAATGGTCATAAGTCAAGGACTACAGTACCTGTACTGGGGCATGTTCTTGCCTTGATTAAAGACATGTGAGGAGGAAGCCACCAGTCTGGGGAGAGATGACCCATCTGAGAATTCATCCTTGCAAGGATATTTATGCAAGACATTTTCTGCGCAGTAACAATTTAATTTAATGGGCCTGGCTTATTCTGGATGCAGATCACAAATTCCTTTTATACAGCGTTTGGCCTCTTTCAACAGAGGATTTGACAGTTAAAGACCCCAACATAGGCTGCACAGGAAGGGGAAGACTGGCCCACATTCAGTGAAGATATCACTGATTTAAAGAATTTACTTAACACCTGGACTAAGGCTGTGAACAAAATTCTAGCTTTTTCTCGCTGATTGCAACCTACAGACTTTGTTTCAGCTTCCTTGGAAGGAAAATAATATTTTAAAAAAAAAAAAGATAAATGCAATGCCAAACAAGGATACCATGGCTGAATTGCTGCATGTATTTTACAACTATACATAAAATCAGGAGTCTGGCAGCAGCTTTTCCGGCTAACACATTTTATTAAAAAGCATAAGCTTTCGTGAGCAGCAGCTCACTTCATCAGATGCTGCAGGTCATGAAAGCTTATGCCTTTCTATAAAATGTGTTATTCAGAAAAGGAGCTACTAGATTCTTCTGATTTTTTTTGCTACCATGAAGTAACACAGCTTTCCTCCTACAGTGTCAGCATCTATGCGTGTTGCTCTATTGATAAGCACAAGTGATGGAGGGGACACTTCATCTGGTGGGGAACACCACACTGACATCTCCTAACACCAGTACTGGTAGTACGTGCTCTGAGTATAAATCTGGAAAAAAAAAAAAACCTCCAAGTAGCTAAGTATTCATACAAGTCTACTATTCTTTTTATATATTGCTTAAGCAGAAATTCTTAAGTCTTCCCAGGTCCTTTGTTCTCTGCAAACATCCTGCTGATGGGAGAAATGTAGGGTTCTGATAAGACATCAGAGCCAGTGTTGTGTTCTTCCAAAGGCAGAATGTATACATTAGAACATGTAGGAGAAGAGAAAAGAGGAGGCGCCAGTTGGCCTAGGCAACAGGCTAGAAACCAGGAGACGGTGAGTTCTAGTTCCTCCTTAGGCATGAAAGCTGGCAGGGTGACCTTGGGCCAGTCCCTCTCAGCCCAACTCACCTCACAGGGTTGTTGTTGTGGGGAAAAGAGGAGGAGGAAGGAGTATTAGGTATGTTCCCTCCTTTGAGTTATTTATAAAAATAATAAAGGCAGGATAGAAAATAAATAAATACATAAATAATGTTCCATCCTGCTAAAGAAAGAATAGTATTTTAAGTTCTTCGGTGCCTCCTTCATTGTTCTATGATGCAGAGGGAAAAAGCTATTCTTGTAGCAAATAAAACATATTCTACCACTCCCTCCTGATCTTGACAAGATGGTAGGACTAAACCCAAATTAGTTTATTTACATCAATCACCTACACAAGAGTTACTCAGTTTTTTTTATAATGGGCTGTCCCATGATCAGTTTTCTATTATTCTTCCCAATTCCTTGTCAAAATTCAGGATCCCATGATACTTACATTGCCTCAGTCCTGGGTTTGCAAAGGAAGATGTCTGGCATGGAAAAGGAAATGTCGTGCTGTTAATGAAGATTATCAAGGAGATATTCAACTAATAGCATAAACAATGGTGGAGTTTCAAAAACAAGTAGCTGAGATGTTTGAGGGAGATTGTTAGAGACCATGGAGCTGAGTCAACAGATGTTCCAACAAATCAGATTGTGCTCCAGAAGCAGGTCAGCTTTTTTTATTTTTTATTTATTTATCAAATTTGTCCCCACCCATCTCCTCCCACTGGAGGGACTCTGGGTGGTTTTTCCACCATGTTGGCTGGAATTCTGGAAATCATAGAATTCCACACTGTTGGAAGAGCTGAAGGACCAAGTTAGGGACAGATCGTCATGGAGAAAATCTCTCTCTGTGGTTGCTAAGAGTTGACAACAACTTGGTGGCACATCACCAGCATCACCAGCATCTTGAAGAAAACGGTACGGATGGATAGTTGCACTGTCCTTCTCCCTCATTCCCTCCCCCTCTCCCACACACACATATACAACACACACTGAATAATGTAATGTATTAGTTTATTGAACAACATAAGAGACGGCTTTATACATGGACTTCACCAGATGGCAACACCGAAATCAGATTGACTACATCCTTTGCAGCCAAAGGTGGCAGACATCTGTACAGTCGGTAAAAACAAGGCCTGGAGCTGACTGTAGTTCCGATCACGAACTTCTTCTTGCACAATTTAGGATCAGACTAAAGAGATTAGGGAAGACCCACAGATCAGCTAGATATGAGCTCACTAATATTCCTAAGGAATATGCAGTGGAGGTGAAGAATAGATTTAAGGGACTGGACTTAGTAGATAGGGTCCCAGAAGAACTCTGGACAGAAGTTGGCAGCATTGTTCAGGAGGTGGCAACAAAATACATCCCAAAGAAAGAGAAAACCAAGAAGGCAAAATGGCTGTCTGCTGAGACACTAGAAGTAGCCCAAGAAAGAAGGAAAGCAAAAGGCAACAGTGATAGGGGGAGATATGCCCAATTAAATGCAAAATTCCAGAGGTTAGCCAGAAGAGATAAGGAATTATTTTTAAACAAGCAATGCGCGGAAGTGGAAGAAGACAATAGAATAGGAAGGACAAGAGACCTCTTCCAGAAAATTAGAAACATTGGAGGTAAATTCCAGGCAAAAATGGGTATGATCAAAAACAAAGATGGCAAGGACCTAACAGAAGAAGAAGAGATCAAGAAAAGGTGGCAAGAATATACAGAAGACCTGTATAGGAAGGATAACAATATCAGGGATAGCTTTGACGGTGTGGTCAGTGAGCTAGAGCCAGACATCCTGAAGAGTGAGGTTGAATGGGCCTTAAGAAGCATTGCTAATAACAAGGCAGCAGGAGATGACGGTATCCCAGCTGAACTGTTCAAAATCTTGCAAGATGATGCTGTCAAGGTAATGCATGCTATACGCCAGCAAATTTGGAAAACACAAGAATGGCCATCAGATTGGAAAAAATCAACTTATATCCCCATACCAAAAAAGGGGAACACTAAAGAATGTTCAAACTATCGAACAGTGGCACTCATTTCACATGCCAGTAAGGTAATGCTCAAGATCCTGCAAGGTAGACTTCAGCAGTTCATGGAGCGAGAATTGCCAGATGTACAAGCTGGGTTTAGAAAAGGCAGAGGAACTAGAGACCAAATTGCCAATATCCGCTGGATAATGGAAAAAGCCAGGGAGTTTCAGAAAAACATCTATTTCTGTTTTATTGACTATTCTAAAGCCTTTGACTGTGTGGACCATAACAAATTGTGGCAAGTTCTTAGTGGTATGGCGATACCAAGTCATCTTGTCTGCCTCCTGAAGAATCTGTATAACGACCAAGTAGCAACAGTAAGAACAGACCACGGAACAACGGGCTGGTTTAAGATTGGGAAAGGAGTACGGCAGGGCTGTATACTCTCACCCTACCTATTCAACTTGTACACAGAACACATCACGCGACAAGCTGAGCTTGAGGAATCCAAGGCTGGAGTTAAAATCGCTGGAGGAAACATTAACAATCTCAGATATGCAGATGATACCACTTTGATGGCTGAAAGCAAAGAGGAACTGAGGAGCCTTATGATGAAGGTGAAAGAAGAAAGTGCAAAAGCTGGCTTGCAGCTAAACCTCAAAAAAACCAAGATTATGGCAACCAGCTTGATTGATAACTGGCAAATAGAGGGAGAAAATGTAGAAGCAGTGAAAGACTTTGTATTTCTAGGTGTGAAGATTCCTGCAGATGCTGACTGCAGTCAGGAAATCAGAAGACGCTTAATCCTTGGGAGAAGAGCAATGACAAATCTCGATAAAATAGTTAAGAGCAGAGACATCACACTGACAACAAAGGTCCGCATAGTTAAAGCAATGGTGTTCCCTGTAGTAACATATGGCTGCAAGAGCTGGACCATCAGGAAGGCTGAGAGAAGGAAGATCAATGCTTTTGAACTGTGGTGTTGGAGGAAAATTCTGAGAGTGCCTCGGACTGCAAGAAGATCAACCCAGTCCATACTCCAGGAAATAAAGCCAGACTGCTCACTTGAGGGAATGATATTAAAGGCAAAACTGAAATACTTTGGCCACATAATGAGAAGACAGGACAGCCTGGAGAAGATGCTGATGCTAGGGAGGGTGGAGGGCAAAAGGAAGAGGGGCCGACCAAGGGCAAGATGGATAGATGATATTCTAGAGGTGATGGACTCGTCCCTGGGGGAGCTGGGGGTGTTGACGACCAACAGGAAGCTCTGGCGTGGGCTGGTCCATGAAGTCATGAAGAGTCAGAAGCGACTAAACAAATAAACAACAACAAAATTAGTTTATTGTTATTACTGATTGATAAGCAAGTCTGTGGTCTAGCCTTGTTTGTTGAATTACCTTGGCCTGCTTCTGTACGTTGTAATCCTTGCAGTTAGTTCTTCCAGAAATTTCAGTAAAGAAGCAGGAAAACCATGTCCTAACTCAAATATCTTTTGTTTGATCACAACAGGACACAACCAATGCCTTTGACAAGGCTGCCCTCAAACGTCTTTGTATTCCTATATAGGCGTTGTTTTCCATACAGTTTATAACATTACAGTGAATACATCACCATAAATGCATTACGGTGGACTGGTTATACCACTAAAGAGTGACTCTCACAAACAAATGCTGATGATAAACTCACAGCCCACTTTATTATCCCAATCTAAGGGGCAACCTTGCTTTCATGGGATTCATCCTGTGATTTCATTACATGAATTTGAAATGAGCCACCTTGGCCCCAAACAAAAATATGAAACGGATCCAAGTTTCTGATTTGTGCTCAGTATACCAAAGCATGGATTCCTAACCGAACCATGTCTTATTTTTAAAAAGTGTACCAAACCATGCACTAGTTTTCTTTGGGTTGTTGTTTTTTTCCCAAAAAGAATCCCCTGGAAATGATGCTAGCTGCATAAATAGCAGACCTAGAATTGCCTCTGATCTCCTTGGGTTTAGCCTTTCCAAAACTTGCCCAAAGTTGCTGCTTTTTTCAACGTGACAGAATGGTGAGCTTATTCTCTAAACAGGAAGTAACTACGCCGTGTTGTAGCTGATTCTATTTAAAGTATGGTACATCAAATTTAGATTTTAGTTTAGTTGTAGAGCTTGGCAGTGGGCCCCTCCCAGCATGAGGCTTAAAGATGTAGTGCAGTTGTTTGTCCCCCACCCCCCAAACTATGCAGCATCTCATACTGTAGCTTATGTTCTCAGGGGGATTCCAACCTCAGGAGCTTTGCCTGGAATGTTCACCCGTTCCTGATTCATTATTTAAGAACACATGAAAACAATTAAAATGTTGCTTACAAAAATGCCCAACTCTTGCTGAGATCAAAATATTATCCAAGCTAGGTCAAAGGTTTCTAGCCAGATCTATACAGTGCAGCTTTGAATGTAATTGATCAGGGTGTCCTCCTCGTCCTCCAGCTAGATTGGGCCTGAAAACGTCTGCTTGATATGGCTCCAGTCTTTAGCCTCTATAGGAAAAATGTCGGTTCAGGTCCCTGAAAAACTTCAGCTATGATTTCAGCAATACGCAAATGAGGCATTGTCTTTTTCTCTCTCTTTTTTGTTTTGTAATCCCAAGGAGCCAGTCAATTTGGCATTTTTGGGTTGGATATGGAGGAATGAATTGAAGCTTAATCCAGATCAGAAGGAAAAACAGTTTGTATGGGATCATGGTAAATGAAGAATTGATAGACCAACCTACCCAAGGTTCTTCCACTTCTTGGTCAATGTAGATACTCCTTACATGATCAAATGGAAACCTACCTCATACAGAACCTCTGCTTTGTGAAAACATCTAACAATGGAAGGTAATCTTCTATTCATTTTCTCTTCTCCCCACAAAGCTCTGTGACAGTACAGTATCTCTATTTCCTCATTTGAAAGAGAAGGAAGGAAGGAAGGAAGGAAGGAAGGAAGGAAGGAAGGAAGGAAGGAAGGAAGGAAGGAAGGAAGGAAGGAAGGAAGGAAATTCTAAGCATGCACCTGCACCAATCCAACCCAACCCGACTTCACATTAGAGGGAGTGACTGGTGATTGTTTTCTTACTGGAAGCTGGGAGGAGGAAATGAAGTTGGAGGAGTCCTTCCTTCTTCAAATTCACCAGTGGAAGCTTGAAAAGCCTTTTTTTTTTTTTCTTCTTCTTCTTTTCTACAAGATGACTGCTAGAATTGTGAAACCAGAAACCAAGGACCATTTTTTGAAACCAGGAGAAATTGACAAGAGTTCTGTCAATTTCACCTTCCAGCCCAAATGATAGGAAAAATGGGAAGACTGGGGTGTTTTCTTTCTCTCCTTTTTTTCTTAACAACTCCATTGATTTTTTTTTTAAAGAAAACAGTGTCCATCTATCGAGAGAGAAAGGTTTTTTTATAAAAAGGTAGTAGGACACCTTCTGAAGAAGAGAAGAGTAGCAGGTAGCATTCTGGTAAAGCACTGTTTTGGAAGGGAAGGGAAGAAGAGGTGGACCAGCAGCAAGTGGATTGAGTCAGATACAGTGGTGGTGGGTGCACCATTGGAAGCCCTGAAGGACCGAGTTAGGGATAGATCACCATGGAGAAAATCAAGACGCCGACTTCATGGCATGTAATCAATCAATTAATCAATTAAAAATCACTGTTTCATACCTGGTTACCAGGAGGGCAAATTAGCAACAACCTCTGCAAGAAGTTTAAAATGACTTTTATTGCTAAGTGGTGATGCCTCCCAGGCCAGCCATTCTGTGAATTAGAAAGGGAACCCCTCAGCCATTCTGCAAGAGTGCCCCATGCTTTCAAAATTTCAAATCTTCCGAAAACAGTTGGGGACCCCTACAGTAGACACACTGAAATCAAGGGGGAAATTAATCGTGCCTAACTTAAACCCTGTTGATTTCACTAAAACTACTCTAAGCGGAAGTTGATTGGAAGGCAACCCAGCGTACAAATGCTCATTTGTAAATAAGTGTGCGCTCCTTGTAGGTGGGCTAAGGGAAGACAGGGGTTAGAAAGAGTAAAAATGTGCTTGTGTTGTATTTTTATTTCTAACTTTCAGCCAAATAGCTCCCAGCATTGTTCACAATAAAATGCAAACAACAGTAAAATCCATATCACACAATCAAAATGATGTATTAGAACAGATCATTATTAAATAGCAACAGAACAGGAGGAGGTTAAAGCACATATTTTAGAAGCTGGGGAGAACAACCTTCCCCCCATCAAAATTTCCTGAAGCCAGAAGGAAAATCACTTATAGAGGAGGGGAGGAGAGGGAAATTGATTTTTGCTTCCGATCACAATGGCTTAAGTCAGAACTACAAGTTGTAGGCTCTGTGTATTTTTCTTCATAAAGTTGCAACCACACATGGGTTGTGCCCTATTTAATATATATATATTATACACACACACACACACACATACACACACACACATATATATATACACTTGCTAATTTTGAGTCTTCTGAAATTGATTGTAACTCTGCTAAGGCTGATTGTTTCTTTTTAAATATTTATATACTTTGTTCCAGGACTGTGCCATGGAGTCTGCTATCGAGGGAACGGGTTCAGGGTTACCTCTTTGGGAGAGCTCTACTCTCCATCCCTGTCCCACCAAACAATGCTGGTTATAATTGGTAGCAATCCTGCCTACAACATGCACAAGCCACAAGCCCATGCATTTGATCCTTGTCTGCAGTCCCCGGGCAAGAGATAGTTTGAACCCAGAGTTCTTTCAGGCAGAGAGAAAAAAACCAAGTTTCCGGCAGCTGTTCTTTTTTTCTTTCCCCCTTACCTCCCCATTGCCATGATGCTTTTTTCTTGGCTCGTGAGGATCAAGAGGATCAACTTCCCAATTCCCTTTCATCTCCTGGCTGGTTGTGTCCTCTCAGCTCTGCTGTCCCAAAGAACGACGCTCCACATTTATTCTTGGGAAAAGTTAAGGATTCCCTCAAATCAGCCTCCAACTCCTGATGGATCTGTCCCTGTGGTTTTCTTGACAATACTGCTTTTTTTCTGGAATGGTTTTTCCACTTCCCACTCTCACTAGCAGCCCTGGGATCTCTTGATGGTCTCCTATTCAAAGATAAGTCAGTTCAATCCAAGACTGCTTAGCTTTTTTTGGGGGGGGGCTTTTTTCCCTCCACTAAGAGAGAAATGATTTGCCAGAGCCTTCTTCCAGGACTTGTTTTTGGGGTGGGTTAGCCCCCAGCCTTGAGATTCCTTGATGGTGTCCCTTCCAATACAGGTATTCCTCACTTAATGACCACAATTGGGACGAGAATTTTGGTTGCTAAGAGAAGCAGTCATTAAGCGAATCTGACCCAATTTTATGACTTTTTGCAGCAGTCATTAAGCAAATCACTGTGGGCATTAGGCAAACCACATGGTTGTTAAGCAAATCATGCAGTTCCCCATTGATTTTGCTTGCCAGAAGCCTGCCAGGAAGGTTGAAAATGGTGATCATGCAACCATGGGACACTGCAATGGTCATAGATGCAAACTGGTTGCCAAGCACCCAAATCATGATCACATAAGCACAGGGATGCCGTGATGGTCATAAGTATGAGGACAGGTTTTAAGTCAGTTTTTCCAGCACCATTGTAAGTCTGAACCATCACTAAACGAATGATTGTTAAGCAAGGACTACTTGTAATTAGCTACAGTCATCTAAGTCTCACTAATGGGCATGAGTCAAGCTCAACTCGAAGGCAATTTTACACTTAGCTTTATTTATTCTTCACCCCCTGGCATTGCATCTTTCATTGGTACGTTGCACAGTGAATGCTAAGTATTTTGGTTGAGGTGAAGCTAGAGATTGAATTTATTGGCATGGGCGGGTGTGTTCCAATTAAGCAGGGAGCATGGACAGTCACGACATCAAAGCATGCTCCATCCACCATCTTGCCAACTGAACGCTAACCCACAGATGCCTGTGATTGAACTGTAACCAGGTTCTCCCCTTGATCAGGGAGGAGAGAGCCCCACATTTGCCATGTTCCAAGCACAGAGCTTCTCCAGAGGCTCCCACTTGGTGACAAACCCTCACTGCAATCAGTGAGGCTGGAATTAGCTGTGATTAATTTAGCTGGATGGAAGCCCGAGTCTATCCCCTGCCCATCAATCTCCCTCATTGTCAAGAGCTACCTCTTGCACTCAACAAGCAAAGGGAGTTGAGTTCTGGGAAGAGGGGGGCAAGGGGGAAGCCTGACTTAGTTCACATGGTTCACATGTGTTTAAATAACAGTGTGAAGAAGAATGGGAAATGCCACAGAGAGCAGCTGGAACCTGCAGAAATATTTTCCAGTGTCCCATCTGTGCTTGAGTGCGTTCAAAATGGGCTCAGAAAGCACACAGACACACACAACAAACCAAGATAGCAAACCCTGCATCTGAAAGGCTCCCTTCAAATTTGGGGTTTGCTTGGCATGACAGAGGAGGGGAGTCCAAAGCCCAAGGGCCGGGTCCACAGAACATGCTACAGTTGCTTAGCCTTAACCTTGGTTCGTTCTTTCGTAAGTCAGCATGTTGTGAAAACCCAGACTTCGGAGCGAGTTTCTATGGTGCCCTGTGCAATCGTCCAAATGCAGAAAACAGGCTAATTCAGAAGTGAGTTAAGGGCCTTTTGCTCACCAAGCCACTGAGCTGTGGAAAACCCACACTGCAAGGTTCTGCAGATACTCTCAGACCACTCATCTCAGCATCCCTAAATGCAGGCATTTGAGTTCAGCAAGGAGGGTGGCCCAGGATTAGTGCTCGGAGCTAAAACTGACGTTTCATCTACAAGCACAACTTTGGGATACTCACATGCGCTTCCCCCTTCTAGACCACACAGGCATCTGCTGGGACCCACAATGACAGCGGCACACATCATCGTGAAATGAGGCCAGTTTGGTAACTGCATTGTGTAAAAACCGCATTACATCACCTGCGGGATGATGTCACTATGCACAGACATCCGTTGCCCTCCTTTGCCTCCACCCTTGCTCTTGCTGCAGACTCCCATGATGTTACTGTAGGGCCCTTGGGTTACCCAAATACACAGGGGAAGGCAGGGGAACGCTTTTTGGCACCTGGAGAAACCCACGGCCCGTGGAATTAAATGACAAGGAAGCTTGAAGCAGAAAATTTGGAAGGCTTCCTCCAAGGAGCAAAACTGCATCAGCTGGTTAATAACTTGCTGCTGTCCACTCCCAAATGGGCTGCCTCATTTTGTTGCCTAGGCTATTTGTCATCATGCTACTCACTGTTGATGTCCGGTGTTGAACATGCACATTTTTGTCACCTTGCTTGCTCTGGGCATAGAGCAGCCCATGACTCAGGTGGAAGAGTAACTGGGCCCCTGCCAAGATGTCACTTCCAATCCCAGCAGGTGGCAGCTTCTAGCAGGGTTGGGGTTAGAGAGGATGGGAGGCCACTAGTAAAGCCCAAGTGGCTGGCTAGATTGGGAAGTTGATGCTGCTCCCTAAGCTAGGCCAAAGAAGCTCCCTTGACTTTGAATTCTGGAAGTTGAAGTCCACATGTCTTAAATTTGCTGAGGTTGAGAAACACTGAGTTAGAGAAAGGACAGGAGAAAGAAGACCGCAGTCCAGGGTGAGCCCCCCCCCCAAGATCTTGGGGGAGAAAGGCTTTTCTCTTTAAAGGGGGAGGGGGCCTGCTGCCTCCCACCCCTCACTCCCTTCCCTCCAAGAGCCCCATCGCCTTTCCCTGCCATCTAATCCTAATTAAAAAGAAATTACATGCTGTAGCGAACTTGAAATGGAGGCGCTAATCCTATTAGCCAGCCTGAGAACGCCGGCGGCCGAGGGCAACGCTGCGATCCGCCCCATTGTTCGCCCCTTCCAAAAGCCTCCCCGGGAGGCGGGGGGGGGGAAATCCTCTAATCCATCACGTGACGGCCGTGTCAATCTTGCGGACGCGGAGGGGGCTGCACGCGAGTCCCCACAAAGCCGGCATTAGGGGCCGGGGCCGGGGCCGGGCGAGCCGGCTCGCGGGGGCGCGATGCGCAAAGGCGCCGTTTGTTCTCAAGCCTCCCGTCTGGGCGCTAAGCTGGGGAGCTGCGGCTTTCTGGGGGCGAACAAAGCCCTCGGGGGAGCTTTTGTTGCCGGGCTTGGCGGGGGTGGGGACGGGCAGGAGAGGATCTCGCTTTCTGGGCCCCCCGCTTCCCTTTGTGGCTCTGCTGAAATCCGATTTCTGTAATCTGGACGGGAACGGTCGCCCGGGGTGGACGGCTGCGGCCATGCTCCGGCACCTGAGCTCACTTTGCTCGCGTGCCATCACAGGGGATGGAGAGCCCTCGGGGGCTGGGGGTGGGCGGAGAAAGAGAGAGAGCGCTCTTTTCTCAACACAGCCGTCTCCCCACAACACCCCCGCCGTCGCGTTGCAGCCAGGCTCCCTCTCACGTGCAAGTACACGGACGCCTCGGTGCCCTCTCGGCGGGCTTGGTGCGGCCGGATGGAATTCCGCCGCTGCGGCTGCTTTCTTCGGCTTGCCTCCCCTTCTAGGAAAGAGCTGGTAGGGCTGGGATGGGAGACCACCAGGAAATCCCTGGGGAAAGTTGCTAGACTGGGAAGTTCTGTTCTGAAGAAAGACTATTTTTCTAAATAGCTGAACGCCCCAGTGGAGCAATGTTTCGTCTGCAAGATTTCTATGGCCATTTGCCACTGGTGATTTGTATTGCGACCCAGCAGTCAGGCCAGTAAGGAAGAACGCCACCCTGAGCTGGTTGTCCACATCCCTATCCCTTTTCTACCTCCACAGCATCTGATGCAGCTACATGACATCACGCCGATTTTTCCTCTGGGAAAAGGGAATTGAATCCCACTGGCCAGCGTCCCCTCCACCCCTTCAGCACATCACCAGCAGGTGCAGGTGCCACTCTGGAGTTAGGCAAGTGTTTCCTCTTTCTCTGCAGATGCAACAGATAAGTAAGGATGCTTCCCTGCCTGCCAAAGATCGGAAAGAATCTGGTAGCTTCTTTTCAGGATAACCAATTTTATTCAAAGGATAACCAATTTTATTAAGCTGACTTTTGACAACCACATGCCTGCCGCTCTCTTCCTACAATTCCTCACTTACCAGAGACGGACTGTTGATTTTTTTTTAAAACACAGACTTCCTTATGAAGACAGAAAGAGAAGGTGCCGTCGTCCACCTTGCCAGTTGCTTGGGACCTGTCTCCCACTTAGGAGCACCGAACAGGAAAAGAAAACCCTGCTGCTCCCCGTGAAGCTTTTTGCGCATAAATGCATATTGCAATTAGGGTGTGATTTTAGGCATTCACCCAAGCAAGTGTTAAGCAGCTCAAACTAAATTCTATTTCTGTTCCTTTTCATGGTTGGTTGTGTTTTCATGGCAAGATGTTTCCAATGCTTTAAAAATCAGCAGCCAGAGGAGAGGAGATGGCCTGAATGAGCCCAAAGCATTCAGGATACACCCAGTCACCCAGCCAGTCCCGAGAAGTCTGGACTACAGTGCAGATTTAACACACTGCAAACTGTAATGCAGTATTGCCATGTTGGAGAGCAGCCTTTTAATTCTAGCACCGAAGTCATGAGGCTCTTTTAATTTTGTGCTGGGGATAAGATGGGGTTAGTGTCGTGTGCTCAAGGGGGTTGGTCTCTCCCTTTAAAGTGCTAGTTAGTTGTGGTGTTTGAAATGCACAGTTGGTGTCATGCTGTAGATCTCCAGACCAAGGATCTGATCTTCTGCAGAAGAAGGAAGGAAGGAAGGAAGGAAGGAAGGAAGGAAGGAAGGAAGGAAGGAAGGAAGATTTTTTAATATGTACAGGTAGTCCTCATTTAGGGACCACAATGGGGACCAGCAACTTGGTCATTAACTGAAGCAGTCGCTAAGTGAAACTGTGACTGTGCTAATGATCTTTCTTCAGCTTTCTTTTGCTTTAGAGACCTGCAAAGATCATAAATGTGAGGACTGGTTGCAAAGTTACTATTTCATCACCATTGTCATTGCAAATGGACACTGTCCAAGGCAGTCACTAAATGAGGACTGTCTGTACAGCCATCTTGCACACCCAGTGGAAGAAATCCACCCTGAAGACAAGAAGATTTACTTCTGAGCTAGCATGCATAGAATCAGGATCCACAGCTGCTAAGATCTTGCTTTATAACTGGTCAGTCTGGTTATCCCTACATCACATTAGCACCCTTTTTTCAACCTAAGATTCACATGATTCCTTGAGTTGTACACCACTACCAGCTTTGAGGACTGAAGCTGTTTAGATTAAAGTCTGCTGGCTTCCAGACTTTATGGGACTATACCATTCTGGAACCAGCCTTAATGTTATGATGGAGTTGCCTCCAGTTTATTCAGCATTAAACCAATTCAGCCTCCAGGCTCCTTTGTTCCTGGGAGATTTTAATTGCTTGTAACTCACAGCATTGTATTTCGATTAATTTATTGTAATTACTTATTTAATCACATCTAGATCTGCACATCCAGCAAGGGGATTAATGCTGCTCCTCTGCCCCTGCTCCTTGAGGGAAGATCCCACTGAAACTAGGGAGACTTCCTTCCAAATCAATGCACAGAGAACAATCTGGCAGGGGACACCCACTGGATTGGCCCATCTGGGGCAGATGGACATTGTGGCCTCTTGCAACTTCCTTCAATCGGGTGCTCTCCAGATGTGTGAGATTACAACTCCCATCATCCCTTTCCCCATCAAGAAGGGTGGATGGAGTTGCTGGGTGAGGTCAATACCAGAAGGTGCCAAGTTGAGCCTTTCCTTCCATCTCCCTCCCGACACATAACATAGATTGGGTGAGAAGCTTTGGTGGACTGTTTGAGGGGCCATCCAGGCTTGCAAAAGTTTGAAGATATAAGGGACAGTGGGTGAGGATGAAGGGCTAACCTGCAGCCATGCTTGCTAATACAAGGGTGGACTTGGGGTAGACATCAAACTGGTCAGGAAAACTGGAGCCATTTCTATGTTGTGGAAGAATCCGATTCAGTTGTGGTGCCTGAAGGAGAAACATCTGCAGAAACATCACGATTCACTGCCTGCCAAGCTGCATCTCCAACTGAAGGGAGATAGAAGCAGGAACCCAAAGGGAAAAACCTCTCTCCTTGCCCCCCTTTGAGCGTCCACCCCCTCATGCACCCACTTCAGTGATGTTGGATGCTTCTGAGAAGGCCTCAAACAGGACGTGGCAGCAACTGCCTCATTTATTAGCAGCACATTTATTTATCCAGGAGGGCCCCAACCATCTCCAAAAGGTGGCAGACAGTTCTGGGCCTCATTTTACATTTTGCAAAGATGCTCTTTCTTCGGCTAAGTCCTCTCATTGGGTGGCACCTGAGCTCCAGATTCTGAAAGGAAAAGCAGCTTTTTTCCCTGTGTGTTTTCTCCAGAATAGGCATAAATTCAATCTCACTCAGATTAAACTCAGCTCCTAGTGACTCCATGGCTTGCTGGCAACAATACAGAAGAGCTGTATTCTTCCAAGACGTTGGTTTCCACTTTAACTTAACCTGCTATTTCCTGGTGGTCTCCCATCCAAGTAGCGAGCAGGTCTAAACATGCTTAGTCGCCTGAACTGGAGAGAGATCTGACTTTTAATCACGACTGGTGGCCGCACTGCATCAGCCTTGGCTGATCTTGAGAATATGGCCAAGGCAGGTTGGGCTTTGGATGGGGCACCACTAGGAAAGCCCAGAGGCTTGGAATGAGACACTGGCAAATCACTCCACGCTGTCACCAAGACTGCCCATATAATCCGCAGGAGTCAAGCTGGGCTTGAGGAAAGCTTCACTTTAGCCTTCCCAGGATCCAAAGCTTACTGGCTTGTGAACACGGTCCAGGAGCAAGAAAAGGATCAGTAGCCAGATCAACTGGCAAATGCAGTGACTTCCTGGCCTGTGGGCTGGGGAGGGCCGGTCCCGTCTCACCTTGTGCAAAATTGTCCTCCCTGGCATAAGGGGAGAAAGCAAATCCGTCTCCCTCCAGCCCCGGGGGTTGTGGAAAGCAGCGACCCCCACTCCCCACCCCCACCCCGCGCGCCCGACTTGCTCTGCATTGGAACCGCCTCTTGCTTCTCTCTTCCAGCCCCGCGCAGCTCGGAATCCGGAGGAGAAACGGAGCGGAAATGCACAGATCGTTCCCACCCCGACCGACCGCCCAGCCGCGGATGCTGGGTCTGGATCTCCGTCCAGGGCGTCCGCGTCCAGCGCGCCACCTCTTCGCGTCGGCTGGATGCCAACCAAGAACAGGAAACACACACACACACGGTCGGCTTCAGAGGATCGCCCGCCGTTTCTCTGTCCCTCTTTCTGGCTACGCCGCCGCATCATGGGGTGGAGGGGGGAGCCCCGGGGGCGCCCTGCCACTGCTTCCACCGCCCCCGCGGGATCCACAAGACGACGTCACTACGCCGTTGCGGTGGATTTCTTTCTTGCTCCTCCGCTTACGGTCCATAGGCCAGGGATACCGGGTCATTTGATCCCCAAAGAAAAGGATAGGGTAGAGATTACCTCTGAGGGTCTCCGAGTCAGTGGGTTTTGAACCTTGATTGTTCCCCTGGCTTAAGAAGCTTGCGGAGAGTCCGGGGGGTTCTTCCCATTTACATTTTTCCAGCCCGATCATCTATCTCCTGAGGGCATCAAAAGACCCACCCTGCCCTTATCGTCAGGAGCCCACGAATGTGGTAACAGTAAGATGTCCCTGCCTGTACTGGGGTAGAAAGAGTATTTGCTCCGTTCCAACACCATCAGCCTCAAGGTGGGTAGCACTGACTGAGCTTCCCCATCTTGGAAGGGAGACCACCAGGTGAAGTCAGGTGAAGAGAAGCACGGTTAGAGGGTGTTGGGAGGTTCGGGGGTGCACCCCCTCCCAATCACTAACCATCTCCACCACAACCATTTCCCCCATCCTTTGCACCCTTCCTCAGCACTAAGTTCCTTTCGCACACACCATTCCCCATCCCCTGTTTTTAACATCAACTTCAGGTTTCCAATTTAACAGCATTCTGAAATGCACATTTACCTTACGCGTGTGGCGACTTGGTTTTTTTTCCCCTCGCAGTATCTAAAAACTAGGGATGACTCTGGAAGCGGGCTTTTGTGACTGACTTGCCAGTTTCCCTGTATGTGTCAGTTTCAATCACTTTCGCTTCTCCTGGCCCGGGAGAGACGGTTGCCCAGCAGCTAGTCAGTTTCTGTCATGTTCTCATTCTAATGTCTGGTTAACATTGTAACGTTTCACATGTCATTCTCTGTTCCGTATCCCTTCACCCGGGGTTTTTCCATTCTGTTACACTCCCTTGTTGTGAGGGCTTGGAATGCATGTTTGGGTTTGCGCTCCTGTTCAAGGTTACGTTCCCAGGCGCGTCTAACGGCATTCAGCACCTGGGAGGGGGAGCGTCCTGACGGGTGACGGGGCGGGACCTGCCCACAAGCAAGGCTTTTAAGTTTGTATTTGGCGCGCTTTTGCTCATTCTCAGCTTTCTCTGTATTTGCATACTATTCCTTTAATAAATCAGTTATCTTTAAGCCGAGCTTGTGAGACTGAGTATTTGGGTTTAGGCAATCGTTACATAAAGCTGAGAATCATTTTTTCCATTTTCCGCTGGCCCCATCCAATCCTTGGATAAGAGGGAACGCCAGCGATGACCGAACCTCAACTTCGCGTAAGTGAGGGAGGCGAAGAGGAGCGGGAGGTGGCCAAAAGCCGGCCAGCGCTAACCTCGAGAGCGCAAAGAGCAGCACGTCGGGAGTTGCGAGATACCCAATTGGACGAGCTGCTGACATCCATACAGGAGAGTCTCAGGAGTGAACAGAGATCTGTTATGGAAAGAACCACGGGGAGGGGGTCTCCCCCATTGGCCTGGGAGCACGAAGTCCCCTTGTCACCGAAGGTGGTGATAACCAACCAACCCCCGGAGGAGCCGGTCACTCCGGCCCGTATGAGGGCATTGGAAGATAAAATGGATTTAATAGTGACGATCCTCAAGGATCTACCCAGAGAGGATCAGCCCAGAGTGGCAGAGCCCACCCCGGAGGATTGGGAGGAAGAGCCGTCACAGTACCCCAGGCACAGCACCCTGTCGACCCGGGGGAGAAGTAAGACTCGATCAGCCCATCAAAGGGGAGAGCGAGAGGCAAGACCCCCTAGGGATCGACCACTTGTGGGGGCTCGGTGTACGCTGTCATTCGCGGCACCGCCACAGCCAGCTGAGCCGGTAAGAACCTTCCCACCATTTGGAGTGAAGTTTGATGGGGATCCCGCAACGCTCTCCTTCTTTATTACGAATGCCAAGCATTATATAGAAGATTGGGGTCGGAACTTTCAGTCTGAACATGGCAAGGTCAATTTCATTGCCAACAAGCTGAGAGGAAGGGCAGCGGATTGGTATGTGCAACTATGCCAAGCTGAGGCAACTGAGTTAGAGGACTTCGATGAATTTTTGTGGGCACTCAAGGAGCATTTCGAAGACCCCCTAGCCCAAGAAACGGCCAAAAATGACCTGCGCAAACTCTACCAAGGGTCCCTCTCAGTTGCTAAATATGCGTTGGAGTTTAAAGCTTTAGCAGGAAAAGTGGAAGACTGGTCTGAGCCAACAATCATCGAATTGTTCAAGCAGGGGCTAGAACCCGAAATCCTTCGATGGGCGCTAGGCAGAGACGATCCCAAAACGTTATATGGGTGGATTCAGTTGGCGGGAAGCGCAGAAAATGCCCTACGAACCTACGCCCATACCAAAGAGCTTAGACAAACACGTCTTGCTAGAGGAGCGCGCACATCTGGACTTGCCAGCCGCCCCAAACCGAAAACCTGGGAAGAGGAGAGGGAGCAACGGTTCTCCAAGGGTCAGTGCCTCAGATGTGGGAAAGACGGGCATCGAGCCACGTCGTGCCCGAGACGCCGTCCTGAGGAACGACAGACGAAACCCACGGTAAAGATGCCTGCTCCTGCTCCACCGCGAAAACTGAAGGCGGCCCTCGCAGAACTGGACCCCCCCGACCTATCCTTCGGAGAAGAGGAGGAAGAGTTGCAATTCGAGCAGCCGGCGGGAAAAGCCTACCACCTGCCCTGAAGGGCGCCCTAGGGCAGGTGGAAGAAACCGGGCGTAACCATGATTCGGTGAGTGGAAACTTCCCCACACTGACTGTTAAAGTTAAACTGAGCTCAAAAACCAAAACTGTGGAAGTGTGGGCTATGCTAGACTCGGGTTGCTCCCGTTCCCTAATGCACCCTGACGTGGTAGCAGCTCTCGAACTGCCCACGTTCCCTTTGGCAAGACCCATGATTTTCACCCAATTGGATGGAACTATGGCGGGAGGGAAAGCAGTCAATCTTTCCACGGGACTGGTCGCTTTGCAGATGGGCTCCCATCAAGAAAAGCTGCCATTTGTGGTAGCTCCAGTGGGGGGCCCTCTGGTAATCCTGGGAATGCCTTGGTTTGTGCAACAAAACCCTTTTATCAACTGGCTCCATAGAACTGTAACGTTTGCAGATGGATTTTACAAAGTACCCGAAAAGGACTTACTGGAGGACATGGAGGGTGGGGGGGTAGCGTATACTACTGTGCAAACGCTTCACCCTCTTGAAGGACTACCCAATCAGTATCAGGATTTTGCTGAAGTATTTGGGGAAAAAGAAGCGGATCGCTTGCCACCCCACCGAAAAACGGACTGTGCCATTGAGTTTTTACCAAATGTAAAGTTGCCTCACCCAAAAATATACCCCATGTCTCCTAAAGAGCTTACCACGCTAAGGGAGTTCATTGACAAAAACCTGGCTAGGGGTTTCATTGAGCCGGCAAATTCCCCGGTAGGAGCTCCTGTCCTATTTCGGCCAAAAAAGGATGGGTCATTAAGACTCTGTACCGATTTCCGCGGGCTCAATGCGGTCTCAATATTAAATAAATATCCTTTGCCCCTGATCAAAGATATGTTATCACATCTGGCCAGAGGCAAAATCTTCTCAAAACTGGATTTGAGAGAAGCTTATTTTCGCATTCGCATAAGGAAAGGAGATGAGTGGAAAACAGCATTTAACTGTCCTCTTGGGGCTTTCCAATATAAAGTCTTACCTTTTGGCTTATCTGGGGCACCCGGGGTTTTTATGCAGTTAATCAATGAGGTCTTGCATGACCACCTATTTAAAGGGGTACTGGTATATTTGGATGATGTATTGATTTATACTGAAACCATGTCAGAACATATCCACTTGGTGCGTCAGGTATTGGCTAAATTGAAAAAAGCAGAGTTGTACGCAAAACTGTCAAAATGTGCGTTTCATCAGTCGCAAATTGATTACCTAGGTTACCGAATTTCAGCTCAGGGCATTGCAATGGACCCTGCAAAAGTAGAAGCTATTGTGGCATGGGAGCCTCCTCGCACCAGGAGACAATTACAAAGTTTCCTTGGATTCTCTAATTTCTATCGGGCCTTCGCCCAAAATTTTGCAGAAATCGCCCTCCCCCTTACGGAACTGTTAAAAACCAAGGGACAGGGGGATACGCGACGTTCCAAGAACCCAGGCGCGCTCCTTCAATGGACTCCAGCCTGTCAGCAAGCGTTTGAAACGCTCAAACAACTTTTTACCACAGAACCAATTTTACAGCATCCAAACCCCTCTAAACCCTTCGTGGTACAAGTCGATGCTTCTGATTTTTCCATAGGCGCAATCTTGTTACAATCTGACCAATCTGGCGATTTAAAACCCTGTGCCTACCTCTCTCGCAAATTCACTGAAACAGAGAGACGATGGCACGTTTGGGAAAAGGAGGCTTTTGCTGTAAAAACGGCTTTAGAGACATGGCGACACCTATTGGAAGGTACTTCCAACCCTTTTGAGGTCTGGACTGACCATAAAAACCTGGAAGCTCTAAGCACCAGCCGAAAGCTCAGTCCGAAACAGCTCCGCTGGGCTGAGTTCTTCAGCCGCTTTGACTTCACTCTTAAATTTATACCAGGCAAGAAAAACTTTTTGGCTGATGCACTCTCGCGCAGACCCCAAGATGCTGGCCCAGGGCCAACGGTCCAAGGCACCGTCTGGACCGACAAACAGTTAAGTCTGGCAGCGGTGACTCGCAGCCAGACCCGAGCACAATCGACTCCGCCTCCAGCCGCTCAGCCTTCCAGCGGCTCGCCTCCCTTGTCAATTCCCTCCGATTTGCAACAACAGTTGCTCTCCCACCTTAAAACAGATACTTGGTTACAAGCCAACAGACACATGTTAACTTTCACCGATGATCTTGCCTGGCGCAACGATCGTCTCTATGTACCCGAAGCAATGCGAAAAACCATACTCCAGCGCTGCCACGATGACAAACTGGCGGGGCATTTCGGCTACGTGAAAACTTTGCACCTCGTTCGCCGCCAATTCTGGTGGCCCACTTTACTCAAAGACTTAAAGGAATATGTCACTGCGTGCCCTGTATGTGCGGCGATAAAGCGCAAACCGGGCAAGCCCCAGGGTCTCCTTCAACCCGTGGCCACTCCGTCTGTCCCTTGGCAAGATATCTCCATGGATTTTATCGTTGATCTACCCCCTAGTCAACGAAAAACTGTCATTTGGGTCGTCAAAGACTTTTTCTCCAAACAAGCCCACTTTATCCCATGCGCTTCTATCCCCACCGCACAACAGCTGGCACGCCTCTTCCTCATCCACGTGTACCGCCTCCACGGTATCCCCGCCCGTTTGGTGAGTGACAGGGGCACACAATTTACGTCACAATTTTGGCGGGCATTTTTAAAACTTTTGGGTACGAAACAATCACTTTCTACTGCTTGGCATCCGGAAACGGACGGATCTACAGAGGCGGTTAATTCTACATTAGAACAATACCTCAGAGCTTTTGTTAACTACCAACAAGACAACTGGGTCGATCTGCTCCCATTTGCTGAGGTCGCTTACAACAATTCCATTCATCAAACCACTGGTCAAGTTCCCTTTAAAACAGTTTTTGGACGTGAATTTGTTCCTATTCCTGAACTTCCTCATCCTCAACCACTCCCAGCCACCCTCGCTGGCTGGGCAGACTCTCTCAAAGACTCATGGTCTAATATTCTACTCGCTCTCCACCATGCCCAAGCTACCTATAAACGCCATGCCGATGCAAAGCGTTCCCCAGAACCATCCTTTGCAGTCGGGGATAAAGTCTACCTATCAACTAAATTTATCAAGTCCCCACAACCCTCTAAAAAACTTGGTCCTAAATTTGTCGGTCCTTTTCCAATTGTTGCTCAGCTCAACCCTGTTACGTTTAAACTTGATTTACCTCACAACCTTAAACGTTTACATCCTGTTTTCCATTGTAGCTTACTCAAACCCTGCCTGTCATCGGACCGTTGGCATCCGCAACCCACTCCTCCACCTCCCCTCATGATAGACAACCAGCAGCACTTCGAGGTGGCATCTATTCTCGATTCCAGACGCCAGCGCTCTACTCTACAATACCTCGTCCGCTGGAAACATTTCCCTCATCCTGAATGGGTTGCTGCTCCAGACGTGCATTCTCCTCGTCTCGTAGCCCAATTCCACTCTGCCTATCCTGACAAACCGGCTCCCTGATTTCTTTTGGGGGGCAATATGTCATGTTCTCATTCTAATGTCTGGTTAACATTGTAACGTTTCACATGTCATTCTCTGTTCCGTATCCCTTCACCCGGGGTTTTTCCATTCTGTTACACTCCCTTGTTGTGAGGGCTTGGAATGCATGTTTGGGTTTGCGCTCCTGTTCAAGGTTACGTTCCCAGGCGCGTCTAACGGCATTCAGCACCTGGGAGGGGGAGCGTCCTGACGGGTGACGGGGCGGGACCTGCCCACAAGCAAGGCTTTTAAGTTTGTATTTGGCGCGCTTTTGCTCATTCTCAGCTTTCTCTGTATTTGCATACTATTCCTTTAATAAATCAGTTATCTTTAAGCCGAGCTTGTGAGACTGAGTATTTGGGTTTAGGCAATCGTTACAGTTTCTGTCACTCCGCTCTAGCTGCGCTGCCTTGGCAGAGTTTCTTCTCCTCCTCTGTGCGGCTATTTCTGACTCGGTGCCTTCCCCTACATTTTCTTATTTCACATTATTTTAACTAAGGAGACTCCCAAAAGGGATCTCGCGGCTGGGGAGGCCGGGGGGCGAGGAAAGAGGTTAGAGAACGGCTGGCAGAGTCCTGAAGCCCAGCGCACCCCGTCCCCGCTGAAGCCGCCAATGGTGGATGCTTTCCGCTGGCACTCGCAGGGCTTCAGCCAGCTGGCGGTTTGGCACGGAGTCGGACCACGTGCAAGAGGGGAGCAGAAGGGGGGGGGAGGACATTAACTGCGGAGGGGAAAGGTGCTCAGCTCCCCCCCCCCGAAACAGCCCATTTAATTTTGTATTATACCGACTGGGACTCCAGATGCACCGCTGGGGCTAGTCAGGTTAACCCGGGACTCTGTTGAGAGACCAGCAGTTCTGTCTCCAACCACGCAGCCTCCCGGGATTTCCTTCATTCACCCAGTATGCTAAACTGGATTCGTTGTAACTTGGTTTGGGGTTTCCTGTTTTCTTTTCTAGGATTTCTCAGCTTAATGATTGATGAGCCTCAGTGATTTGCGGCAGTGGAGAAAAGGGGTTCATTCAGCAAGCGGGTCCAGCGCGTTGTATGGACGCGCTCCTACATGTCACGAGCCACGGCCCAGCAAGGGAGGGCTTCGCGCAACGCGCGAGAGGGGCGGCTCTCTCCGCACCTGCCCCGTTTTCCGGGCGGCTCCGTTACTCAGCGTTGGACGCGAAGAGCTGCCTCGGGAGTCTGCCGCCTCGTCCGCTTCTTCACCCGCCCACCCTCCGCACCCATCCGCGCCGCCTCCACCACCGCCGCCTCCCAGGTGCGATCGGGGCCGGGCTTCAGCGTCCTGCTGTGATTGGTCCCCTGGAGCGAGCGTTCCCCGTCGGGATCCCAGAGGGGGGAACAAAGAGGGAGCACCTTCCCCGAGCCTCGCGGGAGGGAGGGCTCGGCCGCGAGACTCTTCGCCCCATTGTGCGCCCCGGCTGAAGCGTCAGGGCAGCTAGGACCCAGGGCGAGGGGGTGATTGAAGGGAACCGGGCAGGATCGGCACCGCGGGCTGCCCGTCTCGCGCTGCCCAGGTGCCCTCCGCCCCTTAGCCTGTCCCAGGGCATTAAGGCAGAGCTTGGGGTCCTCGACGGGCGGGCTTCTAGCTCTCCCTGGTCGCCCCGCACAAGGACCCTTGCCCTCGTTCTTCCTCCGACGCTGCCCGCTCTCTGGCTTCAGATTGGGAGCTTTCCAGCCCCCCCGCCCCCGCCGCCACCTCCCCGCCTTGCATAGAGACAGAGCGCTTGGCCAACTCGGAAAAGGGCCCCCCTTGTTCATTGGTTGGAGCTTTTTCCAAGCTGCATTTCTGGACTGGGAGGAGGGGAGTCCAAGGTCGAGACCACCCCCCCAGCCTCCGTGAGGAAGCCTCCTCTTGAACCCCACGGCGCGCTCCGAAGACTCCTAGCCGCTTAACGAAAAGGCGAGCTGGTCTAGTTCCGACGGACGGCCAAGCTTTTAAGCCGGACCGACCCCGCCCCGGAGCAACGCTGGAGCCAAGAGGCGAGACCCCGAGGGGGAGGAAGCGAAAACCCCCAAGGACCCCGAAGCGAGTTGCCCTGGAACGGGTCTCCCTCCCCGCCGGGGGCGCAGAGCCTCCCCTCCCGCCAGCCGGTTCCCCCACACCCACCCATGGATCGCTTTATTCCTCGTCTAAGAATTTTCGAGGAGGGGTCCCGGGAGGAAACCGAAGCTGCTATTGGCTGCCGGGCGACGTTCATTTGCATACCCGCGCCTATTTAAGCTGCGAGGCGGGGTCGGTCCGGCTCAGAAGCTATAGTGGGGAGGTCGGGCGCAGCCGGAGCATCGGAGCAGGTGCGCGCGAGAAAGCGCTCCTCGAAGCGGGCTCGATGCGGGGCGGGGGTGCAGTCCGGACCCGTTCAGGGAAGGATTGACAGCCAGGCAGCTGGGAAGGGGCTGCGCTGCCTGGCCCGCTCCGCCTGCCTGCTTTCCTCTTCCCTCCGTGCTCGGCAGCTCGCGAAGCATGAGCGCCCGCAAAGACAGCGGCTGCCCGGGCGTGCTCGGCCACCCCGTGGGGTTCCTCTGCCTCGCCTGGCTGCTCGCCTCCGCTCTGGGCAAGACGATCCGCTACCACACCTACGAGGAAGACCCTCCCGGCACAGTGATCGGGACCCTGGCCGACGACTTGCCCCTGAAGGTGCCGGCGGGAGGCGAGAGAAGTTTCCGGCTAGTGAAGGCGCCGGGCAACGGCTCGCTGGTACGGGTGCGCGAGCGGGACGGGCAGCTGAGCCTGGGCGCCGAGCGGCTGGACCGCGAGCAGCTGTGCGGCCAGGCGGAGGCGCCCTGCCTGCTGGCCTTCGACGTGCTCAGCCTGGGCGGCCCGGCCGCGTCGCCCTTCCGCCTGGTGCACGTGGAGCTGGAGGTGCGGGACATCAATGACCACGCGCCACGCTTCCCGCAGCCCGTCCTGGCCCTGGAGGTCTCGGAGAGCGCGGCGCCCGGCACCCGCCTGCCGCTGGCCCTGGCGCACGACCCGGACGTGGGCTCCAACGGCCTGCAGAGCTTCGCCCTCTCGCCCGGCGGCCCCTTCGGCCTGGAGGCGCAGAGCCGCGCCGACGGACTCAAGTGCGCCGAGCTGGTGCTGCTCCGCGAGTTGGACCGCGAAGCGCAGGCCGCCTACCGCCTGGAGCTGGTGGCCAAGGACGGCGGGAGCCCGGCGCGCTCGGGCACGGCCACGCTCAGCGTGCGCGTGCTGGACGCCAACGACAACGCGCCCGCCTTCCCGCGGGGCGCGCTCCTGACCCTCGAGCTGCCCGAAGACGCGCCGCCGGGCGCGCTGCTGCTCGACCTGGACGCCTCCGACGCGGACGAGGGCGCCAACGGGCAGCTGCTCTACGCCTGGGGCAGCCAGGTGCCCCCCGAGGCGCGCCAGCTCTTCAGCCTCGACCCGCTCTCGGGCCGCCTCGGCCTGCGGGCCGCCGTCGACTACGAGCGCCAGCGCACCTACGAGCTGGACGTGCAGGTCAGCGACCGGGGCGCCAGCCCACTGGCGGCCAGCTGCAAGGTGGTGGTGCGCCTGCTGGACGTCAACGACAACGCGCCCTCGGTGGCCATCAGTGCCCTCAGCCCCGGGGGCGCGGACGCCCAGGGCGGCCCGGGCCCCGACGAGGCCGAGGCCGAGGCCGCGGCAGTGGCCTACGTGAGCGAGGCGGCGCCGGCCCAGAGCCTGGTGGCGCTGGTCAGCACCTCGGACAGCGACGCGGGCGCCAACGGGCAGGTCCGCTGCGCCCTCCTGGCCGCGCCCCACCAGCCCTTCGCCCTGCAGCGCGCCTACGACGCCGCCAGCTACCTGGTCCTCACCACCGGCGCGCTGGACCGGGAGCGCGTGGCCGAGTACAACCTCACGCTGGTGGCCGAGGACCTGGGCTCTCCCCCGGCCAAGACCGTGCGCTCCCTTACGGTGCGCGTGGCCGACGAGAACGACAACGCCCCGCGGTTTGCCAAGGCGCGCTACGAGGTGGCCCTGCTGGAGAACAACCCCCCGGGCGCCTACTTGACCACTGTCCTTGCTTCTGACCCCGACCTGGGCCCCAATGGCAAGGTCACCTACCGCCTGCTGGACAGCCAAGTCATGGATGCTTCTATCTCTACCTACGTTTCAGTGGATCCAGCCACAGGAGCCATCTATGCTCTCCGAACTTTTAACTATGAGATCCTGAAGCAGGTGGAGCTGTCCATCCAAGCCATGGATGGGGGATCTCCTCCACTCTCCAGTACAGCCTTGGTCAAAGTACGAGTGGTGGACCAAAATGACAACGCCCCTGTCATTACTTCTCCGGTGCTCACCAACGGGTCTCTTGAAATTGGTGTGTCCAGCAGAGCTTCCAGAGACTCCCTCATTGTGCACATCAAAGCCAGAGATGCGGATGAGGGCATCAATGCAGAGCTGAGCTTTACTTTCTCAGAAGATCCCCAGCAGCAGGAAGGAACCCTAGACGTTTTTGCCATCAACCAGAAAACAGGAGAAGTTATGCTCATGAGGACCTTATCTGAAGAACAGCTGGGCCAAGTCTATCCATTGCTTCTCACTGTGGCTGACAATGGGCTGCCACCGCTCTCCACCACAGTCATGGTGAATTTCCTGGTGACTGCATCACTGCCTCCCTCTAGTGGCCAGGAGTCAGCCAAGCCCAGCTCTTGGGAAGACCAGACATTGCAATGGGACGTCCCCTTAATTGTCATCATTGTTCTTGCTGGGAGCTGCACTTTGCTACTGGTGGCCATCATCACCATTGCCACCACTTGCAATCGGCGCAAGAAGGAGAAGAAAGGGGCCTTGGAGGAACCCCTTGACACTTCTCATTTGGAGAAGGGACATCAGGACGGAAGCTCCAGTGATGGTGGCCTCAATTCCTCCAGCCCCCACTTTGAGGTGCATTCCTTCCCCAGCAAATCTTCTTTCGCTAGTCCTGAGCCCTCTCCAGCCAGCGAAGATATCTCAACTTCCGAGCAGAGCCGAGAAAGCACCAGTCTCTATGACAGCCAGAGCCGACTCCGAGGAGCAAACTCAGAGGTAACCTTCTGCACTTCCCCTTGCCAGTGGAGGGAAGGAGAGTTATCTTGCTCTTTGCAGCTTAACTTATTCCTGAACGTTGAATGAAAAATGCATGCTGTAATTAATAATAAGACAGGGGCATCGTTATTCAGAGGCACATAGAGAGATTTACTGAACCCAAATAAAACATGTTAGAATTTAAGGTATTAGGGGTCCATGTGGGTTAGCTGGTTGCAGGTGGTGGAAAATCATATATTTGGGGGTCCCTTGTGGGTGATCCAGGCTATTGGTTAGCCTATTTTTATCAGCATTCTGTCTTCTGACAATAATTGTGTCTTTTCTTTTGTGTGTCTCTGTTTCTCTTCTCCAACCCTCAACCTCCGTTCCTGCATCTGTGCTGCTTGCAGTCGTACACTTCCACCCCTAGTTACAGCAAAGAACCAGTGGCCCCAGTAGCCATCTGGAAGGGCCATTCTTTCAATACTTTATCAGGCAGAGAAGGAGAAAAATTCAGTGGCAAAGATAGTGGTAAAGGTGACAGTGACTTTAACGACAGCGATTCCGACATCAGCGGAGATGCTCTTAAGAAAGACCTCATCACACACATGCAGAACGGTAAGTCTTCTTTTACCCCTTAGCTTATTGACCTAGAAACGTCACAGAGGGATAGAATGGTTGCTTCTAACACAGAATAAAATGAGCAGGATGTTCACTGCAAAGCACCTCTAATTACCTAGATATTCATCATCCATTTTGGGAAAGCTCCTTTGATCCTAGGAATACACAGAGCTACAACCATGCGGTGCCTCATAGCCACTTGCGAGAGCCCTTGGGGACATACGCACCAGTGTGGCAGAAGATGCTGGATGCATCTGCACCACCGTTTGGAGGAACAGATCCACTTTAATTAACTATTACATCCTTATCCTGCTCTTTCTCAAAAAAATGATCCTCTATTCCCACTACGATCCTTGGAGGCTGAGAGATGGTGACTCATAAAAGGCCACTTGGAAAGCTTCATAGTTCAGTAGGGATATGAACCTATTTTGCTTGGCCCTCATAACGTGCCTGGTTTTATTACCAAGTCAGGTGGGCATGCAGAAATCTTTGCAGCTGCTGATTTCGCCACTGTTTCATCACCATTAAAAATGGAAGGCATTCTTAGAATAGAGTCCAGGTTTGTCTTCAAAACTGAAAGAGGGAAATCACTACTGGAAACATGCCTGGTGGGGTGGAACCACTGTATTAGGTTCGAGCAGTATCTCTCAATATTGGCAATTCCAGATGTGTCAGTTTCTGTTCCCAGAGTCCCCCAACCAGCATGACCATTTGCTGAGAATTGGTCCACACATCTGGAAGTTGCAACATTGGGAAATCCTGGGTTGGAGGATGCTGGTTTTCTGCATATTGCTGGATTTCAGTTGGCATAGTCCTTGATCATTGGCAGTGCTGGCTGAGCTTGACATAAGCTGAAATCTAACAACAGCTAAAGGACAACAGATTGCCCACTTCTGCCTTATACGTTCCCTGAAAGCTGTTACGATGTACAAGAGAAAATTATGAACTTGAACCAAGGAGATCTGGTTTAGTTTGATGAAGACCACAATATCACTTGGGCCAGACATCAATGCTTTGTGTAGTCTACTTCTACTTTACGTGGATCTTATAAACATAATAAGGTAAAGGTAAAGGTTTCCCTTGACGTAAAGTCCAGTCGTGTCCGACTCTAGGGGGCGGTGCTCATCTCCGTTTCTAAGCCTTGGAGCCGGCGTTGTCATAGACACTTCCGGGTCATGTGGCCAGCATGACGACTCGGAACGCCGTTACCTTTCCGCTGAAGCGGTACCTATTGATCTACTCACATTTGCATGTTTTCGAACTGCTAGGTGAGCAGGAGCTGGGACGAGCAACGGGAGATCACCCCGCCGCACGGTTTCGAACCGCCGACCTTCCGATCGGCAGCTCAGCGGTTTAACCCGCAGCGCCACCGCATCCCACTATAAACATAATAGGAGGACAAATATTACTCCATTTCATTGCAAGTTTTAATAACGGTATATTCCTAGATAGCTCACTGAATTATCAAGGGGTCAAGACACTTCTGTTTTATTTCCTGATCCTTTTAAATTGACTTTGATCTGTCCATCGTTAGTCATATCAATCCTCATTTCTTTTTTCCTTGGGGAACAGTTAGAAGAGACAATTACACAGATATAAAACACTGTCAAAAAACAAACAAAAAATACATTATCTCAACCACATCTACATTTTTATTGCTTTGGGTTGGCTTCCTCAGACAATAGCCCCTGGAAGTGGTGAGAATTGTAGACCGGTACATTAGAGGACAGTAAATTTGGGGAAAACGTTTCACATGTTTGACCTTGAGATGCCAATTTTGGAAATTTGTACACTGAATTCTAGGCCACCTGCTTCCTCCCCCCCCATTATATTGACTGAATTAATTAATAAACAACACAATATTGGAGCCAATATTGTTACCTGGGAATTCAGCAGTCTTATCTAGATGGCAGCCAAGTGATGGGTGGAGTATTGGTAATGCTACAGGTTTTTTCTTGTTTAAGCTACACTAACCGTACCTTTACTCAACATGGGTGGTTGGAATCAACTGAAGGTTTTATGACTGACATGACAAATGCTATGATTCTTTGCAATTTTGAGACCAGTCAATGAATAAATTTCAAAGTGGGGTTGCAGCATCCATTGAGGAAGAAGTTATCAATTCATTCAATTACTCAAATCTACATATGTTTGCCTTACTGACTACACAAATGTAGGGAAGTCTACTGGACTTGGAACAGAATAAAACTGAAGTTGCCACACCTCGACTGGATCCTGCCTGAGGTTTTGCTGTTATCGTGTGCTTAATCAGTAAAACAGTAACCCCAACTCCTTGTGGGGGTTCAGATCCCAACATTAAGCCTGCAGGAGGGCCTCAGTTGCCATCAGGAATAGAGAATCCTGCTTTCCTAGCCATCCCGTTCTGAACCAAGATGGAGGCTTCTTGTCCCAAGGGCCAGAATATAATTTATTTTGCTTTGCAGAGTAGCTCGGCAATTCAGGACCAATTTGCTACTAGACATCAGTGGAAGTGTTTATCCTACTTGGAATTCCTAGCCCTGTTTCCCGTGCCTTCTGTTGTGGCCTTTAATCTCTTGCATCTGTTGTTTACGCATCTGCTTTGTCCCCTGCCTTTTTCTAGGGCTCTGGGCTTGTACTGCTGAATGCAAACTCCTGGGCCATTCGGACCGATGCTGGAGTCCCTCCTGCGCCCGATCCAATCCTCACACGTCTCCCCACCCCAAAACTCAGCTCTCCACCTTCTGCAGAACCACATCTTTGCCCCGAGACTCACTCCATCGCGATCATTTCTACCCTGCTCAGCTGCCAAAGACAGTCGGGCTACAGAGCGTCTATGAGAAGGTTTTACACCGGGATTATGATAGGACAGTTGCCCTGCGCTCCCCACCTCATCCAGGGAGGTTGCCTGACCTCCAGGAGATATCCGTACCTTTATATGAGGCCCCCTCCACTCGTTATATAGGCTCTCCCCCTGAGACCAGCAAGAAGGTTTAAAGGTCTCCAGAGCTTGATGCCTGTGAGTGTCTGGCCACAAGCCCTATTTAAAAAACTGGTGTCTGGCCTCTGAACTTGTATTTCTAAAAGGCTGCATTTGTGGGGACCTTTGTTCCCCACCTCCTTTGCAGTGTAGTTGAAGAGGACAGTGACTCTGAGCATGTGCAAAGTGTCTTTCCCACCGCTTTGTGGCCCATTCATCTTGCCCAAGATTCCAGGAAAACTTTTTTATACCTTTTTTGATAGATGAAACATGGCTTTATTTCTCTTCATCCCAATCTAAGTAGGACCCATCGCCAAGACATTATCAACCGGGTCTGATGATGTATATAAAGTATAAGTAAAATGTGCCTTAAAATATAAAGATGTGTGTATGTCCAAATATACATGCATATCACATAGAAAAAGATGTGTCTGTGTGTATTTGCACAGGCATACACCCAGAATGACATGCATAAACATGTATGTGTGTGTACAGATAGATAATGATGTATAAAGTTGTTGGGAAAGATTTCCAATTGCGTTGGTACTGTTTGATATTTGCAAACGAAAAAATCTTGTTGATGTAATTTTTATGAAATGTGCAGTATTTAATTATTTACTGATGTTCCTCCTTAGTTTCACCCATGGTCTGCATTTTCATCCCTTTTTTTTCAACCTGTATATCATGTAATGTACTGTTTGTATATAGAGAAATGTCATTCTATTTTTATATAATAAAACCTCGAGGATCAAATATTCTTTCCAAGGGAAATATTTAAAAGACATGCTCAGCTCAGAAAAAAAGAGAAAATCGTGAATCTTTTTGGGATCCATAAAATAATGTTAATGTTAGTTATGCAATTGCTTGTTGTTGGGCAGACTGCTTTGCCAAGTGTGAATTGTGTTTCTGAAGTCCATGGTGAGTTTCAAATTAAGTGTGGATTAATTATTCTGTGTCACTTGTATAAACACTAATAAAGGTTATGTGACAGAGGGGTTTGAATATCATGATTCACTGGCCTTAGCAGATAAAACTATTTTTGCATAGGAAAACCAAGAGTTAATGAACTCCACCATAAAATTACTAGCATCAAAGCTTAGTTGAATTCACCTCTTACATTTCTAGAGGCAATGCAATGAATGACAAAGTCCCACATGCCATTCAAATAATTTAGCTCGTGTTTAGAATAGATAATATAATCAAGACTGTTCCTCAGATTATGTAATCTGAGTTTCCCAGATTATATACATTTACATGGTTTGGGGGAAAAATAGGCAGCTGGTGGGGGTGGGGGACACATTTAAAATGTTTTAGAAACCTAACAGCTGCAATGCTGTAGATAAAGCCCAAAAAATTCTAGTGATTTTTTTTGTTCTGTTTTTTAAGACTATATAGTCTTTTTAAGATTATGGCAGGGGTTATGTTACATGTTTTATTTCTTGCAGCAGAATGATGGCAAGGCTTGATTTTTGGAAATTCTTTTCAGGAGAGGCAACAAAAAGAAGCGTTTGGGATCTAAATGTAAGACATGGCATTCCATGTTTCTAGATCCACCAAGATAAAAAAAATTGCAGGTTGCTTTCATGATGCTTTTGAGGGATCATAGATGGGGAGTGTGGTAGAAATCTGGTTTCAAACTGTTCCAAAACATCTGTGTCCTACCAGTATCCTTCATGGTTTGAACTCCAGGCCAGGTATCAGCTCCATCATTTTCACATTCACATCATATTTCAGTCCCAATTAATGCACAATGCTGAGAACATGGATCAAATCAAATCACCATAGTTTGGTCAAAGACCAGATCAAGTGGTTCTTGGGGAGCTTCTACAGGATGTCTTCCAAGAAGCCATACTGCACAACAGTATCAGGAAGTGAGAAATGATCAGTGAGACTACCAAAAGCTTCCTTTCTTGATGTTCTCAAAACTTCATGATACATGGCAATTGGCTGCAAAATATCCCAAAATGATGATGCCCAAAGGTCAAAAGTAGCCCACTACTTCTGTAAATAGCCCTTGACATCCTACGAAGGACTTGCTTTGGGGAGCTTGCAAGATAAATATAATGTCAATTTATGCAATTACAGGGTTTTATATCTCTGTTCAATTGGAGGTTTGCTTAAGTGAGAACTGTTGTTCAATCTTCTCTGAGCAAAGAAGCTAAACAGAAGACGATCGGATCTTAGATGGGAGACAACTTGTCATGAGTAAGGATGGCGAGCAGGGGGCTCCCTTCCAGACTGTTAAGCGCATGTGTAGCACTGAGGAATTGGTGAGCCATTCCAAGAGGCACAGATTGGGACCGCCTTAACCTGCGGGGTTTATATGGCTGGGTTTTTCCCATGCTTGTTCAGTTTGTTAGGATTACTGTTATGTATTAGCAAATAAACATTAGAGAACAGTTCCCTGTCTCAGAGTGTTTCCTGGGAGTCAGGACATAACTAGGGAATACTTTGCCTTGTTTTTAGTGTTAGATTGTCTCTCATCAAAACAAGCATGATTTTAGTCAGGGGTAGGTGACATTAGCCAGGCAACTTAATTTTTGTCTGGCCTCATCAACTTGTCACTATATGGATTCTTGGATGCTCCACCAAGGTTAGAGTGTTGGGAAGGTTCTCTTTGAATTCCAGGAAGTTTCAACAAAGCAGAAGTTGGTTAGTAGTCTCTACTCCTGTCACTTTGAACATCTGCAAGAGTTTAGAGCTACCAAGCTCAGGTTAGAACTAAGAAAGGTAAAGCCTCTGAGCCCAGCTCAATTCCTGGTCACTCTGTGGCATTATCCATGGTAACTTAACTTAACTCCCATCTGGCCTCAGTTGTCCCAAGTGGATATATATACAATCAGGGTCTTGTGAAAGCCTGGCTGAAGGAGCAGTTGGCTGAAGTTTTGAGAACTTCAAGAAAGTTTGGCTGAAAGAGCAGGACTTTAGCTCCAGCTTGACCAAAACACAATTAGGGAATATCTATTTTTATTGAATGAGTTCTAATTGATAGGGCCATATGATTTACATCCTGAAGGAACATCCGCCCAATTATCTTTGAGAAATCCATCCATTATCTTCGGATGACTGGAGGATGGAAAATGTTGTCCCTATCTTAAAAAAAAAAAGGAGGAAAGGAACCAGGAAATTACAGACTAGTCAGGCATTAATTGTAGAGAAATGAACAATCTGCAAGTAACTTGAAAACACATGGATCTGTCAAGAATAAGTCGTGCCAAACTAATCTTATGCCACTGTTTAATCAAGTAGCTCCATTAGTAGATTGTGAGAATGCAATGCATTTAACGCATCTTGACTTTTGCAATGCTGAACTAAGTACCAGTAGAAGAGAATATACCCCTTGCCCATTGTATTCTGACCCACAAATTAGGGTTCAGTCTTGGACCTGATACAAAAGGAAGAGGAGCCGACCAAGGGCAAGGTGGATGGATGATATTCTAGAGGTGACGGACTCGTCCCTGGGGGAACTGGGGGTGTTGACAACCAACAGGAAGCTCTGCCGTGGGCTGGTCCATGAAGTCACGAAGAGTCGGAAGTGACTAAACGAATAAACAACAACAAACTTGGACCTGATACACTCTGGCATTTTTATTAATGATTTTAATGCTTATCAAACGTGTAGATGACACAAAATAGGATTGCATAGCTAATTCCCCAGAAGACAAGGGAAAGAGTCAAAATAATCTTGATAGGTTAGAATAGTGGGCTTAAAATAAATGAATAATAGAGAAAATACATGAATAATAGAGAAAAATGCAGATTTAGTCATTAAGACAAAAGAATGACAGGTACAGCATACAGGATGCCTGATCTGGAAATAATACATGTTGAAAAAAATATTGGAACTGTTGTTATTCCAAGTGGAACATGCTGGAATACAGTTGCTAAAAAGGAAACATAAGAGGTTTAGAGGTTCGCATCAACAGTCTGGAGGTTCCAAACCACAGTTATAAAATGTTCACTCTACTCGACTTTGGTCAGATCTCACCTCAAGTGCTGTGCATGGTTCTGCACACCATGTTTTTGACAGACAGACGGAAAGATTTATACAGTCTGAAGAGAAGCCAGAGTATATAAAATATTCAGGCAAATTAGGACAGGTACAAAGGGTGGCATGGGTAGATTGGGATTAAGACAGACAAAGAGAGAATCGTAGGAATAGCTTTGTCATAAGTTTAAATAAGATAGCACTCTTCAAGTTGAAGACGTGTCATACAGAAGGTCCAAATGTGTTCTCTGTTGTACCAGAGTGCAGAAAAGATTACTGAGAGAAGTGCTTGGTGGTGGTGGGGGGTTAGGGAAGGGTGGTAAAAGGTAAAGGTAAAGGTTTCCCTTGACGTAAAGTCCAGTCGTGTCCGACTCTAGGGGGCGGTGCTCATCTCCGTTTCAAAGCCTTGGAGCCGGCGTTGTCCATAGGACACTTCCGGGTCATGTGGCCAGCATGACGACTCGGAACGCCGTTACCTTCCCGCCGAAGCGGTACCTATTGATCTACTCACATTTGCATGTTTTCGAACTGCTAGGTGAGCAGGAGCTGGGACGAGCAACGGGAGCTCACCCCGCCGCGCGGTTTCGAACCGCCGACCTTCCGATCGACAGCTCAGCGGTTTAACCCACAGCGCCACCGTGTCCCTATAAGGGAAGGGTGGAAGTCATGTAAAACCCTATACTTGAGGAATATGATGTAATGTAACATTTATATCTCCCTGCTGTGACAACTTAAGGGAAGGTAGACCACATATATCATTCTGGGATAGCTCCTAAAGTTAAGACACTGAATATAAGTATCCAAAACACAAGAGTCCATGAGTTCAATTCTCAGTAGAGGCTTGAACCCTATAGAAGAAGATCTGGCTATGAATGTCTGATCAGCCCCAGTAAGGATGAACCCACTCATGTATGGCCTCTGGGTGGCCAATATGGCTCAGAACTTTGTGATCTGATATTTTGTTCCATAGCAGGGACTTGTGTTCTTGTGATTATTTGTAAATCACTGTACACATGAAAAATAAAATGGAGAGTAATATATATATATATATATACATATATAAATAAATAAATAAATAAATAAATAATCCATTCAATCCTGTCCAATTCTCAGAGACTGCCTGCAGTTTTCCTGGCAAGGTTTTTCAGAAATGGTTTGCCACTGCCTCCTTCCTAGAGCTGAGAGAGAGTGACTGGCCCGGGGTCACCCAGCTGGCTTTGTGCCTAAGGGAGGACTAGAACTCACGTTCGCCCAGTTTCTAGCCTGGTGCCTTCACCACTACATCAGACTGGCTCTATAATAATAAATAGTTGCATAGAATTTGGATTTAGGTTATGGTGGTGATGGTGATGGTGATGATGATGATGATGAACTGGAAATCAGACTTCCTCAGAAAGGGCTGGATGAAAAAAGTAAGACCTGAAAACTAAACCATCATCTCTGACTATAACATCAAGGTCAGGATGATAAACTGTAGAAGGTTGAATTGTTTCATCTTTCAACTTCATCAGATTCTTGTGCAAATCCTCAAGTTCTGACTTAAGTTTGGTAGCTGTAAGCTCTTACAGATGTTCAGGGTGACAGGAGTAGAGACTACTAATCTACTTTTGCTTTGTTGAAGCTGCCAGGAATTCACACTAACCTCCCCAACTCTGACCTTGGTGGGGAATCAAGAATCCATATAGTGACAGGTTGAGGAGGCTGGACAAAAATTAAGTTGCCTAGCGAATGTTACTCATCCCTGACTGACATCATGCCAAGTTTTGATGAGAAACAGTCTAATAAGTGTCTGCTGTCACTGCAACAAAGCTGAAAAACACTCCTGTAATGAAAAGGGAACTAGTTCTGTAGATGTTATTTGACCTTCATCAGAAAGAAGGAAACCTCACTGGAACAGAAAATATTGAGGAGATATTGTCTTGGGAGCTGAACTGGAAAAGAAGCAGATGGCCACGATGAAGAGAGGAATGATCCACTTTGACTGTGGGAAATTTTAATGAGCAATTATGGATGCAAGAAGCATCTCATTCATTCACACTCAGCATTTGGCCACTTGAAGAACTGTCTTGGTCCACTTCATTGAGAAAAACCACACATTTTCCCTCCAGTTGTAGGGCAAACATCATCATCCTTCCCTATTATTGGAGGCACAGTGCATCCCAGATAAACAATTACAAGGGATCCATGTTCACTGTTAAAGGAACAAAATAATCTTCTGCTTTTGCACTTTCCAGTAACAAACATGAAATTCTCATTTCAACAACAACAACGAAATCCCAGCAACCTTGTTCCTCTTGTCTCCGGGTTTGCAAAACAAAGTCGTTTTTTGCCACCGACACTCAATCACAAACCAGCCTCAAGCCCTTTCTTTGATAATGAACTGATTTTCCTTCCAGAACTTTGTAATACTAACATGTACTGAGAAGCTATAAAATCATGGTTTAACACTGTTTGTAGATTACAGTCGAGGAGTAAAATAGCCTAAGAAAATGTATATTTGGGCAGAGATTTTGATCTTGTTGACAGCTTCTTTCATTACTATTATATAGTTTTTTCTGGCATCTTCTTACAAATGTACAGTTCAATAACACTCTCGAGCCATTTTTGTCCCCTTTGTTTGTATCATGGAATTATTTTGTGCCAAGTGAACTTTTTTATCGTTTTTGAGACCCTTTAAGTCACCTTGAAGATAGCTGCTGCCAACTCCTGTAGCTGTGCTGAAGTCTCCTAGTAGAACATTTTCCAATGTGAGCTCCTTGGAACAGGAGCTGTAAACAGGAGACAGGATAGATGGGGGGAGGTTGCTTCCTAGTCATAGCACCTGGGAGACCTCCTCTGAAGGTGGAAACCAAGGAAGGACAGACCTGGTTAGTTCTTAGATAAGAGACAACAAAGAAATCCCAGAGATGTGAGCTGAACTGGATAGATGGAGAAATATCCCAGAAGAAGGCAAGGGAAGCCCATTTCCATATTGTTGTGCAGAAAACTGCATGGATGTCTCCATAAAAATCAGGATTTGAACTTAGTTGGAGGAGACCTCACATTTTTTTTATGTTCACTTTCTTATATATAACATACCATCTAGGCCTCACAAACTCAAGTTCAGCTTCCTTCTGATTCCCTGAGTGTATCCTAAAAGGGGCAGATTATTTCCACCATTCAGGACAATTCCTGGTGCAATCAAGCTAAGTGACTTCTTTCCCAGCTTTCTCTGGTCTTTGAATAAAGCAACTCCATGCTGGAATTTTCTCTGCCATGGAGAAGGAACACCAAGACCTATGGATGAGGTCATTGTTACTCAGAACATTTTTTATTATTATTTTATTTTTTATCTGTTAACTTTATTAATTTATTTAAATAAACATAAAATTACATACAAACAATAGTATCCTCTTCAGCAAAGGATCGTTACCTTGTCGTGGTGCTGGAGCTTGAGCACCTCAATGATGCCATGAGCTAGACCGTGAAGGGCCACCCAAGACGGGAAGGTCATGACAGAGAGGTCAGACTAAATGCGATCCCTGGGGAAGGTAATGGCAACCCACCCCAGTATTCTTGCCGTGAAAACTAAATGGATCAGTACAACCAGAGATATGTCGGTATACCATCGGAAGATGAGACCCCCAGGTCGGAAGATGGTCAAAATGCTACTGGGGAGGAACACAGGATGAGCTCAACTAGCCCCAGACGTGATGACGCAGCTAGCTCAAAGCCGAAAGGACGGCTAGCGGCCGACGGTGCTGGTGGTGAACGGCGAATCCGATGTTCTAAGGATCAACACACCATTGGAACCTGGAATGTAAGATCTATGAGCCAGGGCAAATTGGATGTGGTTGTTGGTGAGATGTCAAGATTAAAGATAGACATTCTGGGCGTCAGTGAACTGAAATGGACTGGAATGGGCCACTTCACATCAAATGACCACCAGATCTACTACTGTGGACAAGAGGACCACAGAAGAAATGGAGTAGCCTTCATAATTAATAGTCAAGTGGCGAAAGCAGTGCTTGGATACAACCCAAAAAACGACAGAATGATCTCAATTTGAATTCAGGGCAAGCCATCTAACATCACAGTGATCCAAATATACGCCCCAACCACAGATGCTGAAGAAGCTGAAGTAGAGCAGTTCTATGAGGATCTGCAGCACCTACTGGACAACACGCCTAAAAGAGATTTTATTTTCATCACAGGAGACTGGAATGCTAAGGTGGGCAGTCAAATGACACCTCAAATTACAGGTAAGTATGGCCTGGGAGAACAAAATGAGGCAGGACATAGGCTGATAGAATTTTGCCAGGACAATTCACTCTGCATAGCAAACACTCTCTTCCAACAACCTAAGAGACGGCTTTATACATGGACTTCACCAGATGGACAACACCGAAATCAGATTGACTACATCCTTTGCAGCCAAAGGTGGCGGACATCTGTACAGTCGGTAAAAACAAGGCCTGGAGCTGACTGTAGTTCCAATCACGAACTTCTTCTTGCACAATTTAGGATCAGACTAAAGAGATTAGGGAAGACCCACAGATCAGCTAGATATGAGCTCACTAATATTCCTAAGGAATATGCAGTGGAGGTGAAGAATAGATTTCAGGGACTGGACTTAGTAGATAGGGTCCCGGAAGAACTCTGGACAGAAGTTGGCAGCATTGTTCAGGAGGCGGCAACAAAATACATCCCAAAGAAAGAGAAAACCAAGAAGGCAAAATGGCTGTCTGCTGAGACACTAGAAGTAGCCCAAGAAAGAAGGAAAGCAAAAGGCAACAGTGATAGGGGGAGATATGCCCAATTAAATGCAAAATTCCAGAGGTTAGCCAGAAGAGATAAGGAATTATTTTTAAACAAGCAATGCGCAGAAGTGGAAGAAGACAATAGAATAGGAAGGACAAGAGACCTCTTCCAGAAAATTAGAAACATTGGAGGTAAATTCCAGGCAAAAATGGGTATGATCAAAAACAAAGATGGCAAGGACCTAACAGAAGAAGAAGAAATCAAGAAAAGGTGGCAAGAATATACAGAAGACCTGTATAGGAAGGATAACAATATCGGGGATAGCTTTGGCAGTGTGGTCAGTGAGCTAGAGCCAGACATCCTGAAGAGTGAGGTTGAGTGGGCCTTAAGAAGCATTGCTAATAACAAGGCAGCAGGAGACGACGGCATCCCAGCTGAACTGTTCAAAATCTTGCAAGATGATGCTGTCAAGGTAATGCATGCTATATGCCAGCAAATTTGGAAAACACAAGAATGGCCATCAGATTGGAAAAAATCAACTTATATCCCCATACCCAAAAAAGGGGAACACTAAAGAATGTTCAAACTATCGAACAGTGGCACTCATTTCACATGCCAGTAAGGTAATGCTCAAGATCCTGCAAGGTAGACTTCAGCAGTTCATGGAACGAGAATTGCCAGATGTACAAGCTGGGTTTAGAAAAGGCAGAGGAACTAGAGACCAAATTGCCAATATCCGCTGGATAATGGAAAAAGCCAGGGAGTTTCAGAAAAACATCTATTTCTGTTTTATTGACTATTCTAAAGCCTTTGACTGTGTGGACCATAACAAATTGTGGCAAGTTCTTAGTGGTATGGGGATACCAAGTCATCTTGTATGCCTCCTGAAGAAACTGTATAATGACCATGTAGCAACAGTAAGAACAGACCACGGAACAACGGACTGGTTTAAGATTGGGACAGGAGTATGGCAGGGCTGTATACTCTCACCCTACCTATTCAACTTGTACGCAGAACACATCATACGACAAGCTGGGCTTGAGGAATCCAAGGCTGGAGTTAAAATCGCTGGAAGAAACATTAACAATCTCAGATATGCAGATGATACCACTTTGATGGCTGAAAGTGAAGAGGAACTGAGGAGCCTTATGATGAAGGTGAAAGAAGAAAGTGCAAAAGCTGGCTTGCAGCTAAACCTCAAAAAAAACCAAGATTATGGCAACCAGCTTGATTGATAACTGGAAAATAGAGGGAGAAAATGTAGAAGCAGTGAAAGACTTTGTATTCCTAGGTGCAAAGATTACTGTAGATGCTGACTGCAGTCAGGAAATCAGAAGACGCTTAATCCTTGGGAGAAGAGCAATGACAAATCTCGATAAAATAGTTAAGAGCAGAGACATCACACTGACAACAAAGGCCCGCATAGTTAAAGCAATGGTGTTCCCCGTAGTAACATATGGCTGTGAGAGCTGGACCATAAAGAAGGCTGAAAGAAGGAAGATTGATGCTTTTGAACTGTGGTGTTGGAGGAAAATTCTGAGAGTGCCTTGGACTGCAAGAAGATCAAACCGGTCCATCCTCCAGGAAATAAAGCCAGACTGCTCACTTGAGGGAATGATATTAAAGGCAAAACTGAAATACTTTGGCCACATAATGAGAAGACAGGACAGCCTGGAGAAGGTGCTGATGCTGGGGAGAGTGGAGGGCAAAAGGAAGAGGGGCCGACCAAGGACAAGATGGATGGATGATATTCTAGAGGTGACGGACCCATCCCTGGGGGAGCTGGGGGTGTTGACAACCGACAGGAATCTCTGGCGTGGGCTGGTCCATGAAGTCACGAAGAGTCGGAAGCGACTAAACGAATAAACAACAACAATAGTATCTTACAATACAAAAAAGAGAAGAAGAGAGAAGAAAAAGAAAAAAAGAGAAGAAGAGAGAGGAAAAAAAGAAAAAGAAAAAAATGAATATATATATATATATATATATATATAAAAGGGGGGGATAAAACGAAAAATAAATAAATAAATAAATGGAAAGATTAGGGTTTCCAACTTTCTAGATGGTACAGCTTAGTACCCTAGCGTGTTTTGTTTTTTTTCCTTAATTCTCTAAATAGCTTTCATTAATTCTAATAAGAGATTAAACAATTAAAGTAGTTTGCTATTTACATACTATATATTCATATTAACTTTTTGAGTCCATTCCACATATTTAAAAAAGGGTGTCCAGTCCTTTTGAAAATCTTCCATATTTTTATTGTTTAGATGGTCCATTAGTTTTGCCATTTGTGCCAAGTTTAGGGATTTAAATATCCATTCTTCCACAGATGGGATTAATTCTTCTTTCCACTTTGCAGCGTAGATAATTCAGGCCGAAGTAATCAAATACAGTAGAAGTTTGCCATAGTTTTTTTCCAAATCTTTGTTCATAAAGCCCAATAAGTAGAGTTCCGGTAATATATCAATGTTAACTGGAAACATTTACAAATTATATTATGTATAGATGACCAAATTTTTTTCGCTTTTTTACAGGTCCACCACATATGGCATAAAGTTCCAATTTCTTTTTTACGTTTCCAACAAACATTTGACGTATTTCGAAACATTTTCGATAATTTTTCAGGGGTAGTATACCACATGTACATCATTTTATAAAAATTTTCTTTTAAGTTATAATTTAATGTAAATTTTAATCCCTTAGTCCACATTCTTTCCCAAACATCGTATTCAATATTATATCCAAAATTCTTCTCCCATTTGTCCATACGTTGCTTAATTTGTACATTTAGTATTCTCATTTGTAATAACATTTTATATATTTTAGAGATCATGTGGTCATTATTAGCATAGATTTGTTCATCCCACCAAGATAGTTTTTTTGTAAATTTGTAACTTTTGGCATCTATTTTAAATTGTTCTTTTAATTGAATATATGTAAACCATTGACATGAATATCCTTCATTTTCCAATTCTTCTCTTGTTTTCATTGTAAATTTGGTCCCTTCAAATTTTATTAAATCCGAATATTTTAGCCACTTATGGTTACCTATTGTTTCTCGCCTTACAAAAGCTTCTTGTGGGGAAATCCATAGTGGTATTGTCGATGTTAAAATAGATTTATATTTTTCCCAAATTTTAAGAATAGATGGTCTAATACAATGATTGTTAAATGTTTTATTTACTTTCAATTTGTTATACCATAAAAAGCCGTGCCATCCAAATTTTAAATCATGCCCTTCTAAATTTAGTAATTTATGATCTTGTAGGGTGATCCATTCTTTTAACCATAATAGACCACATGCCTCATAATATAGCCTGAAATCAGGAAGACCCAAGCCTCCTCTTTCCTTATCTTCTTGTAGTAATTTAAATTTAATTCTTGGTCTTTTCCCTTGCTAAATAAATTTTTAAAAATCTTTTTGCCATAATTTAAATTTTTTATCAGTTATAAATATTGGAATAGTTTGAAATAAAAATAGCATCTCTGGCAGAATATTCATCTTAATTGCAGAGATTCGTCCCATAAGTGATAAATTTAATTTTTCCCACCTCAGTAAATTTTGTTTAATTTCCTTCCATATTTTAACATAATTATTTTGGAATAGGGACGCGGTGGCGCTGCGGGTTAAACCGCTGAGCTGTCGATCAGAAGTTCAAAACCGCGCGGCGGGGTGAGCTCCCGTTGCTAGTCCCAGCTCCTGCACACCAAGCAGTTCGAAAACATGCAAATGTGAGTAGATTAATTGGTACCGCTTCGGTGGGAAGGTAATGGTGTTCCGTGAGTCATGCCGGCCACATGACCACGGAAGTGTCTATGACAACGCCGGCTCTAAGGCTTAGAAACAGAGATGATCACCGCCCCCTAGAGTCGGACACAACTGGACTTTACGTCAAGGGAAACCTTTACCTTTACTTATTTTGGAATAAATCACTAGTATTACCTGAAATCTCTATCCCTAGATATCTAACTTTTTTAATACTATTAAATCCTGATTTAATTTCTAATACATTCTGATTATTTTGTGGCATATTTAAATTTATCATCTTCGTTTTTTGATTATTTATTTTAAAACCAGCTAATTCTCCATATTCTTGTAGTGTCTTTAATACGTAATCAATTGATATTAACAGGTTTTGTAAAGTGATAACTAAATCATCCGCAAAGGCTCTTAATTTATATGTTTCTTGTTTAATCTTTATCCCTTCAATTCGATGATCCTTTCTGATAGCTTCTGTTAGAACCTTCAATACCAATATAAATAATAAAGGAGATAGCAGACAGCCTTGCCTTGTTCCTTTTTCTATTTGACATTCTTGTGTTATCTCTTCATTGATCACAATTCTGGCTTTTTGAAATGTATAAATTGATTTTATTGCTTTTATAAATATATCGCCAAAATCCATCAATTCTACAGCCTTAAGCATAAAATTCCCATTTAGGTTGTCAAAAGCTTTTTCAGCATCTAAAAATAACAACATAATCTGTTTTTCATTATGAAATTGAGCATACTCTATTATATTTAAAACCGTCCTTATATTGTTTTTTATGTATCTTTGGGGTAAAAAACCATTTTGATCATAATTAATTATTTCTTGAAATATTGTTTTTAGTCTTTCAGTTAAAATTAAAGTAAATATTTTATAGTCATTGTTTAATAACGAAATAGGTCTATAATTTTTGCATAGTGACGGGTCTTGTTTTTCTTTTGGGATTAGTATGATATTTGCCTCTGACCAAGATTTTGGTATTGGATTTCCTAACAGAATCACATTCATTAAATCTTTAAGTGGTAACAAAATTTGATCTTGAAAATATTTATAATAACCTGCTGCAAATCCGTCTGGACCTGGAACTTTGCCTGTTTTCAATTTTCTAATTGCCTCTATAATTTCCTGGGTTGTGATGGGATTATTAATTAATGCTTTTTGGTCTTTAGTTAATTTCTTTAAATTTTGTTTTAATAAATAGTTCTCAATTTTATCAATTGAAATTTCTTGTTTCTTATATAGATTTGTAAAGAAATTATGAGATGCCTTTTTAATTTTTTCATTGTCAACTAATTCTTTCCCATTTTCTCAAATTTTAGTAATATTTTTTTCCTTTTCTTTTCTTAATTTGTATGCTAGCCATTTTCCAGCTTTATTAGCATATTCAAAATTTCTTTGTTTAATATATCTCAATTTTCTTTCAGTTTCATCTGTTGTAAATATTTTTAATTGCTGCTGTAAAATTTGTATTTGATGGTTTATACCTTCATCTGATGGTCTTATTTGAAGATTTTTTTTCTTTTATCTTAATTTGATCAAGAACTGTTTGAATCTTTTGTTGTGTTTTCCTCTTTAAGCAACTATTTAAATACATAAAATATCCTCTCATATATGCCTTGCTAGTATCCCATACTGTCCCAATACTCACTTCATTATTTAAATTCCATTCAAAGAATTCTTTTAATTTCTTTTGACAATCTTCTACAAGTTCTTTATTTCTCAACAAAGTTTCATTTAATCTCCACCTATAACTTTTTGGGTGGAGTTTTATAGCCAATTGAACTGGATTATGGTCTGAGAAGGATCAGGGGAGAATTGATACATTTAATTTTTATTTGCCAAATTTTTAGATACCCATATCATATCGATCCTGGAGAATGATTTGAATCTGTCTGAATAAAATGTATAATCTCTAGCCATACCATTTTTATATCTCCAGGCATCTACAATAGCCAAATTTTCTGACATATCAAAAAAAGATTGGGGCAATTTTCCTTGATTTTTTTTTTATTTGTTGTCAGATTTTCTGTCAATAATTGGTAAGGTAACTCCGTTCCAATCTCCCATCATAATCCAATTGTTATAAGATAATTCGGAAAGTTCATTTAATAAATTTTGATAGAATTTATTCTGATTATCATTAGGGGCATATACTCCAACCAATATTGCTTTAGAGTTTTGTAGTTCTAATTCTATTATTAAATATCTCCCATTTTTATCAACACTTATTAATTTAGGATTTAGATGGGGCTTTACATATATTGCAATTCCATTTATTTTTTTTCATTTGCTGCTATAAATTCATTTCCTAATTTGTTATTTACCAGATATTTACTATCTTTTTTCGCAATATGAGTTTCTTGAAGACATATTATATCTTGTTTTAATTTTGTATAAATAGTGAAAAACTTTTTTCCTTTTAGCTGGGGTATTGGCTCCATTTATATTCCAGGAAAGGCATTTTAATTCACTCATTGGAAAGGAATATTGCAGATTCTTTAGAACTTGAAGCTAGTTCCTCTGCACTTTGTTCCTCTATATTTAAACATTTCACTTTACTTTCTTTACTTTCTGGCCTTTCCCTTCTATCTGTTTCTGATTCTAAATCTTTCTTATATTTTCTGAGAAATTCCTGAGCCTTAAAAATAGGATTCGATTTATATCTTTGTTGTTGGAATGTGACATTCACTCCTTCCAATACTTTCCACCTAAAGGGGATTTTATTTCATTTAAGGACTTCAGTGAGAAAGAAATAATCTCTTCTTTTTTTTAATATTCTCAGTGGTATGTCTTTCAATATCATAATCTCCTCTCCTTCAATATTAATTTTTTTCCCCCAGGAGGCCTGTATTATCAATTCTTTGGTCTTCTTCCTCGCACATTCAATTATTATATCTCTTGGTTTCCGGTTAATTTTTGCATATTTCGAATTAACTCTGAATATCTTTTCTATATCTTCTAACCTTTCTTCCTCCCATTCAATTAAACTTGCAAGCATCTGAACCACTATTTCTCTTATTTCTGCCTCTTTTTTTTCAGGTACACCTCTAAGTCAAACACAATGTTCTTTTTCTTTTAATTCTAACACAGTTAATCGATCTAATTCTATATCATTTTCTACTTCTAATTTCTCCACTCTTTCTCTTACCTCTTGAATATCTGCTTTTATTCTTTTGTCCATAGTCTCTAACTTATGATTTAACCTTTTTTCAAAGCCATCTATTTTCTCCTCTAATAGTTGTGTTAAATTCTGAGTAATATTTTGAATTGTTTTTTGCGTAAAATCTTCAAACATGGCTTTCAACCATTCTCCTTCCCCCGTTTCTGAGCCTCTCCTGTTCTGTCTCCTTGTGTTCATTTTGTCCTTATAAAAATCTTTATTTACCTATCTTAGTCACTACACCTAATGTTATATTTATCTGTATAAAACAATGTATAATATTTATATCAAAACATACAGAGCACACAATTCAAAATAATCTTATAAACATCTGCAATATAGTCCAATATGGTGTTAGAAATTAATTAATTAATTCAGTTCTTTTTAAGTGAGGACTGGCAGTAAAGTTTTTTTGTCTCCAAAATATAGAAAAGTGTTTTTTTTTCCTCCCTCCGCTTAGAAAGTTTCTTCTTTTTCACTTTTGTAGTCAAAAGTTGTTATTTCTTTTACTAGAGATGAAGGGGGAGATGACTAGGCTACCCATGCGGGTTCTACCGATGTGCCTCCAGGCTTCCGGGCTGCTTTGTTGTTGCGGCGAAAGTGAAGTATTGAAATAGAAAGCAAAGCTTTCGCCTGCCACTCTGAAGCCGCTGGAGTCTTTCGCCAGCAGCGCTCCTTTTCTAGCGCTGCCTACGAAGTCTGCCTGTCTCTCTCCGACTCCACAGAACTCTCAACCTCCGCATGGTAGATATTAATTTTTCCAAGCTGTTACAAGGCTCAACCAGCCACCATACTCCTTCACCGGAAACCCCCCGTTACTCAGAACTTTTCATTTCACTGCAGGGTTGCAGCCACTGGGCAACCTTGGTCTGGCTACTGCTTCGCATTGCGACTGTACTCTTTCTATGTTTTTTAGGACCCAACCACTCCTTCAAAGGGCAAGTTTATGCCATCAGAACTCTAGTTCAAAACCAAACTGTCATGTTGCCCCTGGCTGGGCAGACCAGCAATCCCCTTTTCTTCCTTCTAGCTCCATCACATCTTCCACCTCCTCTCCATTCGAGATATTCTGTACAAAGTTCAAGCAAGCACAATTTTATTCATTTTTCCAGACTTATCCATCTGATGTTCCGGGTGCTGGATTATCCGAGGCTCCTTCCACAGTATTCTGTCCTCTGCTTTGGCTCCATTCTTGATGGATAAACTTCTCCCAAAATTTATGTTTTCCTTATCAGTTTTCATCCTAGCTCTACAAATACACAAATTGCCCTGGAAAGTGGCAATATGAAATACCAGGAGGGAGAGCATTTTAACCTATCTAAGCACCATTTGAGGAGCCTCGTGTGGTGCAGAGTGGTTGGCGGCAGCATTGCAACCAAAACTCCCGCCGCAACCCAAGTTCGATCCCAGCGGAAGCTGGATTCTCTCTAGGTAGCCAGCTCAGGTCGACTCAGCCTTCCACCCTTCTGAGGTCAGTAAAATGAGCACCCGACTGGGGGAGGCAATGGGAAACCACCCCGCTATTATCTGCCAAGAAAACATTGCAAAAGCGGCATCCCCCCAAAGGGTCAGACATGATTCAATGCTTGCACAGGGGACCTTTTACCTTTTTTTCACAAGCACCATTTGGCAGCCTTAAGGTGCTCATCCTTTGGGGGTGGGGGAAGCACTTGAAAGGGAAACACTCTTTTCAGAAGGAAATTATTGATTTGGGACTAACTTGAGACAGTCTTCCCATCTTTCCATAAGTGTACTAATAGCATTCACCCAACAATATTAAGTATTACATTACTTGGTCTATCACCAACTGCAATGGCTGTGAAGCATCAGTCTGTTTATTTTGACTGCATTTAAGCTCTAAAAGGATTGTCTCCATCTCCATTTTTCTATTTCATTGCCACTTAACCCTAGCTTTTTCTTTATTTTGTACATCATGACAACTGTGTGCCACCAAATGCTAGGACTGGATAGCTCCTAAAGCTAATGTGTTGTGTATACTCATCTAAAATGCAAAGGTCCATGAGTTCAATTCCCAGTAGAGGCTTTGAACCCAACACAACAACATCTGTCAACCCACATCTAAGGAGTCCCAATAGGATGAAATAGGATGAAATCCTGTTTGGTCTGGTGGCCAATGTAACTGGACATCCTGGAAATCCTGGTGGCCAATGTAACTGGACATCCTGGAAATCCTGGTGGCCAATGTAACTGGACATCCTGGAAATCCTGGTGGCCAATCTAACTGGACATCCTGGAAATCCTGGTGGCCAATCAAACTGGATATATTTCATGCAATTGACAGAGGGGGCTCTGGCGTGTGAGATGCCACAATTAATTTGTTGGGCTTCGAGATGCAACAAGACTATTGTGGTTTTAGATTCTGTTTCTGACCCATTTTGCTTTTCTGAAGTCCACTGGGGGGAATAAAAAGTGAAATTTCTCAATAGCCAATCTAAGTATGATTTACAGAGCTGTGTCAGTTTAGCTAAGTGTGCATGTAAAAGGAAATCCTGTTAAGTTCCCAAATGAGTGAGCAACTGTTAGAGTTATTTAAATGAAGGTTCAGTCCTGCATTCAGATAAAATGGGACTTCTGATGATCAAAGGATGCTGTAACCAGCGTCTTGCAATTGTGCAAATCTCCAAGTATACTCATCCCATTGTTTCTGGGGATGGATCCCTTTTATTTCAAGGCAGTTACTCTCACCAGGAGCTTTTTCTCTCTGGCCTTCTTGGAAGAAATTGCTTCAGTTGATCGGTTGCTAATTAACTCTGCTCAATTTCCTACCAGCTCGCTTCACTTGGCTGCCATACACATGGAGGGCTTGCGAGGCAGAATAGATGAGCAAAGCAGACCAGATCAATCTTGGGTGCATCTGGGTGCATCCTAGACTGGATAGGATCCGGAGATGGGAAAACTCAGCCTTGAAGTGCCCTATGATAACTCGGATAACAGCAAGCCATCTTTTGGAAAACAAGCTTTTAAGCAAAGGCATTATTACCATGTTGCGAGGAAAATGGTTATCCTTTTTTCTTGCTAAAGGTCTTCACTTTGTACCTTCCAGCATCTTTGTGTTTTACAAAGAAACCCTGCCGGCTACTGGTGTAAATCTTTATCTTTCCTGTTTTGCAAACAAGCATCATCTCTTCCTTCTTGGTTGCCTGGCAGCCAGGTTCTTTCAACCTCCAGCAGAAGGGTCTCTCACAGAAAATTGTTCTTGCTGTGCCTCTGATCTGCTTCCCCGCTGAAAGTTCTTTGTGGATGCCATGGGGGTGAGTGGCAGCTCTTTCATTCTTGTGATTGCTTGACCTCAGATAGATAAACCTGCTGTTAATTTACTCAGGTAAGGCCTTGCCAACCTGCTGAATGGGAAATTGTTTTAACAGAGGTCCGCAGAGAGTTTGAGTTCTTCCCTCTTTCAGCATCCAAGGAAAGCCGCTCTTTACCCTACCTAGCTTAGGACAACCATATCGGAGATGACCATTAGATGGCAACCTAGATACAGAGGAAATGTTAACTTTTTGCTGCCACCTAGTGTTTTACAATGCAGCTATGGCTGCCCTATCTAGCTCTTCCTTTCTTGTATTGCCTCACCCACCAGATCCGTTGCCCTCTAGATGTGTTGGAACTACAGCTCCCAGAATTCCTAGGAATTCTGCACACTGTTGCCCAACCCATCAGAATGTCACGGGGTTGCAGAAGACAACTCTAGTTACTTGGCTACAAATTCCAAGGGAGGTCTACAAGGCATCACAGCTCTCTGTTAAATTAAACCACAGCAGTTTTAATTTTAAAAAGCAATTTGATTATAAATAAAATAAAGGACAGCATAAAGACATATTAGGGATGTGCTGTAGGTAAAGGTAAAGGTTTCCCTTGACGTAAAGTCCAGTCGTGTCCGACTCTAGGGGGCGGTGCTCATCTCCGTTTCTAAGCCTTGGAGCCGGCGTTGTCATAGACACTTCCGGGTCATGTGGCCGGTATGACGACACGGAACGCCATTACCTGCCCACCGAAGCGGTACCAATTAATCTACTCACATTTGCATGTTTTCGAACTGCTTGGTGTGCAGGAGCTGGGACGAGCAACGGGAGCTCACCCCGCCGCGCGGTTTCGAACCGCCGACCTTCCGATTGACAGCTCAGCGGTTTAACCCGCAGCGCCACCGCGTCCCACTAGGGATGTGCTGAGAAGGCTGAAATAACAGTCAAGCTTACGCCTTCTGGGGGAGGTATGGTGGGCTGAAGGCGGCTCTGTAAAAGTGGAGCCAAGGACCATGGCAAAGACCAAGGACCCAGTGAGTAGACCAGTGCCTTGGAACCTCTCCAGATAAGGAGAGGATGGGAGATTGTTCACATGTTCTCTGGAAGTCTGTTCCTCACAGAGAGATCACAGGACAGGAGTTTTCCATGGGTCTGAGTGCCGGGAGACAACAGGATTAGCCATCTTTCTCACAACCACAGCAGAGACTTTTAAAGGACACAAGGTTCGCAAACCTCACTTTCTAATCACTTTCAGAAATTGCTCATTAACTACTTCTAAGCTTTTAGAAGTAGCATTGGAATGACAAGTTTGAAAACTCTGGTGAGTCTGCCTTCAGTCCTGAATGAAAGAAACTTTTAATCATAAGCTTAATAATTTAAGGAATCTGAAATAAACAGCAAAAAGCTGAATAAGATTTTGATCCTAGAAAGTTATAAACGGACTAAGGGTCCAGATAAAATTGGAATATTGAAACTTTTACAATAAGATTTTGGAATTAATTATAAAGTACACCCAGCTTCTCACGGGAAATAGATCCCGTTTTGGTTTTCACAAGACTTAACATAGATAAGCAATTTAATGATTTCAAAAACTTGACACTAGAGGGGACTAAAGATTTTAGATAGAGGAAAGATATACAGGCATGCAAGATGGTACAAAACATTCTAACAAGAAAAATACTGAAGGAGACTTTTGAAGAATGGAACCAGAAAATAGTAGCCACAATATCAACAATATCAGTAACGATGTCAGTTTCTATGGACAGTATGTCCAAAAGATGTCATTGAAGAAATGACAGATGTAGAACAAATTTTAACTGACAAGATAGAGATGGTATCAAACTGACAGGCCAACTGACAGGCCAAGATAATGTTTTAGAAAAGGATGTTTCACTGAATCTACAAAAGAAACTGGCTGTTGTTTTAAAATTCAAAAGGGAAATACAAATGATAAACCAAGAGAGCGACCTGGGCAATTTTTTCCTACTGGATTTAGAAAAGAGGCTTGTTAGAAGAACTCTGTGCAATGGGACAAAGAAGAAATGAGGAGAAATCAAATCCTACCACAATATCTGAACAAAATAAGGTTAAGACTGTTAGAAGTAAAAGGAAGGAATATAAAGTAGGTTTATTAGACCAAACAAGATACATTGTTACTTCTGGCTATCCTTTATGGACTTTCTGCTGATACGATAACTGAAAAGATGATGCTTTATGGATAAGTTTATAGATAAGAGATGGGACATGGGATGAACAGATACATGTTTGTAACCTTAAAGGGGGTGAAAAGTCACTAAATTTGTTTATACTTGTGATGAAGGATGGAAGTCACTGCTTTATCTATTTCTTTTTCTTTGTTATATTCTTACTTTTTTCTTTTTTCTTTCTTCTCTCTTTTTTCCTTTTCCCTTTTTCCTTATCCTTTCTTCCTATTCTATTCTCTTTGTCATGTTCACTGTTTCAATGTGCACTGTACATCGTAACGTTTCACATGCCATGGCGCTGACGTGCATTTCTGTTTGGGAGGGAGCTGCTGTGAAACCTTGTGCCAAGCTCTGTATCTGTGTTCATTTCAATGGAATGTGTTTGGGTTATGTGCTTTGTTCAAGGACCATCAGAAGCCGTTAGGAGCACCTGGGATTGTGAGCTTGGAAAGATTCTACGGGGGGAGGGATCTCATTTGTACCGAGGGTTTTTAGTTTGCATTTGGCGTGTTTTTTTCATTCTCAGCTTTCTTTGTGATCCTGCATACTATTCTTTAATAAATCAGATATCTTTGTGATCCTGCTCATGAGTCTGATGGTGTTCTAGAATAGGCAATCATTACACTCTTTAAGTTTGGTTTGCATTAGATTTTACTATAATAATAAAAATTATTAATAAAATCATATATAAAAAAAGACTTACACCTTTTTATGCATTACAATTCAAGCCTTACTTCCCAGCCCATGTAACACCAATATTGTCTCTCCAGTTTGTTTCCAAGACCTACTTGTATTGAAATGGAACTGAAGAAAGGACCATCATCATACACTCTGTTGCTAAATAACAAACAACCCCTCAAAGCTTTGGTGCAAAAGTATACCATGAAAGCATGAGGATATGTGGGCTACCGTGCCACAAGAGGGTTAGAAGTACTGAATCCTACAGTGGCATCTCCTGCTATTTGAGCCTTTTCTCTGGAAATGCCAGGAAATGAATACAGTGACTTCTGCAGGCAATGTAAACTTTAAAAGACTGGATTAAATAGAATCATAGAATCACAGAGCTGAATGGGGCCTTGGAAGTCCCACCAAGTCAACCATCTGCTCAGTCCAGGATTTGCTATAGCATTTCAGATGGATGACTATCCAGCCTGTGTTGGAAGACCTCAAGTGAAGGGGAACAAACCACTTCATAAGGCAGCCTCTTCCACTGGTTGACAGCTCTTTCTGTCAGGAAAATCCTCTTAATATTTAATTGGAATGGACTTTCCTGCAGTTTCAACCCATTGGTTCTGCCCTCCAGAGCATCAGAGAACAAGTCCTCTTCCTCCTCTGCATGACAACCCTTTAGGCATTTGAAGACAGCTATCACATCTCCCCTCAGCCCTTTCTTCTGCAGGCTAAACATATGCAGTTCCTTTAACCTCACAGGACTTGATTTTCAGTCCCTTCACCATCTTGGTGGCCTCCCTCCAAACTCACTCCATTTTGTTAATTTTAGATTCTGGTGCCCCAACCTGAGCACAGCATTCAAAGTGGGCCCTGCCCAAGTGGGACAATTACTTCCAATGTTCTTGGCTCTATGCATCTCAATAATACAGCACATTAATGCATTCCAAAATACCAGTTGCCTTTTTAGCAACTGCATCACACTGCTGTTTACCTTGTAATCTATCAGAACATCTATATCTTTCACATGTACTATCTCCACGCCAGTTCTCCTCCATCCTATACTTGGGCCTCTCCCTCTCCCTCTCCCTCTCCCTCTCCGTCCAGATGCAGGACTTTACATTTCTCCCTGATAAATTTCATCCTGTTCATTTTGACCCCTGGTTCAAGCTTGTATAGACCTTTTTGAATCTTTTCTTTTTCTTCTAAAGTGTTAGCCACTTCTTCTAATTTGAGCCATCTGCAAATCTGGTCATGGTCCTCTCAACCCCTTCATCCAGTCATTAATAAAAATGTTGAATAGCCCTGGCCCAGGGCAGGTCCTGTGGCCTTCTACTCAGGACTACTTTCCAAGCTTAAGTGGAGCCATTTGTGAGCATTCTTTGGGTGCAGTCATTATGACAATTATAGATCCATTTAGCCGTTGTATCATCTAGCCCATATTCTACCATTTCATTAAGGAGGATATCATGAAAGACTTTGCCAAAAGTCAGAGCCAGTTTGGTCTAGTGGTTAAGGCAACGGGCTAGAAACCGGGAGATGGTGAGTTCTAGTCCCGCCTTAGGCATGAAAGCCAGCTGGGAGACCTTGGGCCAGTCCCTCTCTCTCAGCCCAACCCCCCTCACAGGGTTGTTGTTGTGGGGAAAAGAGGAGGAGGAAGGAGTATTAGGTATGTTCCCTGCCTTGAGTTATTTATAAAAATAATAAAGGCGGGATAGAAAATAAATAAATAAATAAATAAATACTATGTCCATAGCATTTCTCCAATCTATTACGGTAGTAAGTCAATCAGAAGAAAAGAAAAGAAAGACGTAAGTTTAGTCTGGTACGAGTTGTTTGTGACTAACCAGTTCAGCTCTCATAAATTGTTGCATCCTTATCCAAGTGCTCACAAACTTGTTTTATAACTTGCTGAGGATCTTGCCAAATACAGATTTGAAGCTGACAGGTCTGTAATTTCTCAGGTCTTCACCTTTATTTATTTTTGTTTTGTCTTCTCCAGTCTTTTGGGACTACTGAGACCCATTCTATGATCACCTCTGCTCGTTCTTATAGTATCCAAGGATGCAATTGCTGGAGTTTAGGCTTGAATACCAACTAGATGGAAAGCCATCTATTACCTGGGTGGAAAGTATTCTAAACATTTTGGGAGGAAGGAAGATACAAAAGAAAGCCAGTTTGGTGCAGTGGTTAAGGCATCAGGCTAGGAACCAGGAGACCATGAGTTTTAGTCCCACCTTAGGCACAAAGCACAAAGCCAGCTGGGCGACCTTGGGCCAGTCCCTCTCTCTCAGCCCTGGGAAGGAAGCAACAGCAAACCACTTCTGAAAATCTTGCCAAGAAAACTGCAGGGACTAATACAGGCAGTTGCCAGGAGTCAGTACTGACTTGAAGGCACACACACACACAAGATAGAACAGGGATAAAAGTTATCAAATTACCGCAATGTTGCCATGCTAAATAGCAAAGTCCTCTTCAGGCTTAACATCACATCTCTTCTCTGCTGCTCCCTCCATACTTAGATCTTTCACCTCCTTCTCCCGATACCCTCATTTTAAGCCCTTGCTTGCTTCTTATTCTCCCCCATCTGACCCTTTCCATAAGTAAATAAGGTTACTTCTTTTTATGGTATTTACTTAGCTGCAAAACTGATTATCCATGTAACAATTCTAATCAATTATTGGTGGTGAAAAGCACTTCCCAAAAATTTAATTAGAAGTTCTTTCCTGACCTAGCATATCTCAGCTGTACTATATGAAGATTTCAGCTTTGAAATGGCAATGCTGTTCATTAAAAATAACTAATAGCTGCAGGGTTTCAAGATGTAAATGTTCATTTTCTTAATGAGGGGGAAAAAAGGGGGCAGGGAGAATCTACCTGTCCATATTCATTATGGGGTCTCTGCTGGATGACTCACTTTTCCTAGATCCACATTTAATTAACATGCTTATTTTTTCACTGATATTTTTCCATTATAATAAATTCAATGTTTAAACAGTTAGTGCAAACATTGTGATCCTACCAAAAAAAACCCACCACCATAAAATAATATAAAAAGCTTGCACAGTGCTGGTTTAAGCACTTAATTTATTATAATCTTTTTCATAACAAATGGCTTGGAAGTCAGGGAAGACGGTGGATTTCACAGTAAATGGCTATTAGCAACTTTAATCCAAGGCAATTCAAATGTGAGGCATGAACGAAATTGGACTGGAAGGATGGATGAGAAAAGGGGGCATGGTGAAATCTTCCTTTCCCTCCCACCACCCCTTGCTTGGAAGATCTTTCCAGGGGATATTTGCTTTTCAGGGAAGCATGAAGGTTTCATTAAAAAAAATCATATCAAAATTGATCTAAGGATCATGCAAGAGTGAGCTGCTGTGTCTCTTCCCCCCACCTTTGCTACACTACCTCTAGAGCAGTGTTTCTCAACCTAGGCCACTTGAAGATGTGTGGACTTCAACTCCCAGAATTCCCCAGCCAGTTGAAGTCCCCGCTTCTTAAAGTGGCCAAGGTTGAGAAACACGGCTGTAGATCCTCCCTGCTGAAAGCCTTCCAGCAAACCAAATTTGCCTCCTTCCAAATTGGCAACAGCCCTCCAAAAATAAGCTTATTTTTGAAGCAACTTGAGAAGAGGAATTTCCAAGCCAAGATGGAGCCCAAAAGAACAATAAATCACTCCAGTGGAGTTTGACCCAAAGAAACATCAGGAATGGATTTCGAAGAGCAAGACTTTAAAGGATATAGGCCAGGAGAGGATGCTGTCATTCTACTGGCCATTTTTGACCTGGTGACACTGGTGGGACTTTCAAGGACCCACAAAAGAAGGTACGTCCCTCCCAACCTTTATATACATATGCTATACCCACCCTTTGGGAGAACAATGTCAATGCATTGATGTCCTCTTGCCAAAACTATTCCTCTAGGGCAATACTACAACATATGACAAACACAAAGCAAAAAGATGTTGGGATGTTTTAAAATATACTTGGACAGCCATTTGTCCAGGAAGTCCTGGGCAAAGAGTTGGAGTAAAAGAACTCCAAGTCCTCTTCTAACCCAAAGATTCTGTGATTCTGTGAACTTGTGAAAACATGGGATGTGAAGCATGCTGAACAATTAATATAAAAATGCTTATTGTAGTTGTGAGTGATAGCAGTATATTCGGAGATATGCCATAAACTTCAAAATTAGCAGACATATTTAGAGGAAATGTATGTATGTATGTATGATCAAACTTCACTGGGATTATATGTCTCTACAGCATTTCAAATACACCATATTTATCCTTAATCGTTTTCTGAGTCACCACAAAATCTCTTTCTATTAAAACACAAAATCCAGAACAAGTCAAGAGGGGGGAAATAGCCTCAAAATGTTCTCAAATTAGTTTAGTATTCACACAAAGCACTAACCTATTTCTGCATCAAGGTTGTAAAGTAATTGCTTAACAAGCTTATTTGAACCCTACACATGGAGTAACATGTAGATCTGTTCATTCTGGATAGCTGGAGTGGCTCAATACCAGTTTTCATTTCGTATTTTCTCTAATCCAATATTTACTTAATCATTCATATCTCATGTTTGACAGACATTCAGGAGCTGATCATCTGGAAGAACACCATCTCCTTTCCGAAATTGTAATTGCACTTATGATGAATGACTATATTCTCAAAGCAGGTTTACACAAGTAAAATTACAGCCTTAATATCTGGACAACCTGTGCAGTCCCTTATTTAACAATTTTCTGCCTAAGAATTAAACAAGCAGCTCATCACCCCAACACCTTGCATTTTATGATTCTTCTTGGCTCTGATTCTCCACTGACGCAGTGTTACCACAGATCAGGCTCAGAGGTAGGGCAAGGAGAATAGGCTGCTTTGTGTCTTCTCACTCTTTCCCCAGAATCTCTGTTTCATTGGCCAAATGCTTTTTCTTGGAGATTTTCTGTCTTTGATTCCCAAATAGTCTCACTGAAATTAAATGGCACAGATGGCGCTCCCTCAATCACATACTGAAAGGAATGAAACTTTGCTTTGCCTGTCTTCAATTCAATGCTCCACAGACTAAATTTCCACCATGGTTTTACATTATTTAAGTAACGATGCAATTTGGACCATTTGCGCCATTTGTGTTGCCATTACATAAATGACATCAATGGATGCCAATGGCAGAGCTCGCCTCCTTTGTGCAGTGACAATGACATCAGGACAATGACATCAGACTCAGTAGTAACATACTTTCCGAGTTCATGGACATTCATGAAAAATAAGCCAATAAGGAGCCAGTTTGGTGGAGAGATAAAAGTATTCAACTAGGAACAGGGAGACCTGGGTTCTAGTCCACTCTTAGCCACTGGATCATCTGGGGCCAGTCATTCACTCTCAGCCCAATCTACCTCTCAGGTTGGGGAAAAAAATAGAAAGAAAGGGTATTTTGTGTGCTACATAAGAGGATATAAATCAAATATATAGCACTGTTTCCAATCACATTTAAAGCAAGAAGTGTCAACCTTTATATGGCATAGCATAGACTAAGACCTGGCACACATTTTGGCTGAACATCTCAGGGCAAAGCCGTAAAGGAAGAGATTATGGTTTTTCAACATGTCGGTACAATCCTATGGACTGACCCTCTCCCTGAAACGTAGCCTGCTCCATCTCCTCCCCTTTCAAACCCCTAAGAAAAGACTTGGAATGCGATCTCCTTCTTGGTCCAGATCCTGTTTCCCACCTGTGCTTTATACTAAGAAAGTCTCCTTCTCTGCTTTAGTCTGCTATCTCCAAACTCAAAGCAACACACCGACACCACTCGAGTGGTTATTTTCATTTGGAGCAAGCTTTCCCAATCTTAGCAGAACTTGTTGGGTTATAAGAAGAGATGTCAGCCTCACAAGGTAGACCAGGCAGGAAACATGACCCAGTGAGCTAATCTTGCAAGTCTGAAAGTACTTCCTTCCCCCACATCCCCTTTACAGCCCAAAGACTAGGGAGGGTCTCTTCTGAGCTTCTTGCCTTGCCCACATTCCTGCTCAGGGCTCAGCTGCCTTTCACCTGATCATTCCGTTGGCTGTGTCTCTTTGCCCTGTCTCCCAAGGTCATTCCCACATACCATTACAAGAAGGGACTATTAGCCATAATGTTGGGGATGGTGAGAATTTCAGTCCAACAGCCTCAGGAAACCAAGGTTCAAAACAGCAGTCACAATTATGCTGAAATAGCGCATTTGAAGTGTTTCACTCAAAAGCACTGCATAAATGCTAAGCATAATCAAGCAATTAGAGAATTTTATTTCCTTTTTCATAGAAGGAACAGCTCTGGCCATTGTAATTGTGGTATAAAATTGGACAGATTTAAGTGCCAGGAAATGGAGTGGTATGAAGATATGTTTTTGTGATGCATGGAAACTGCCGAATGCGCCTGTATAATGACTCAGGTTTAGAGCATAATTAAAAGATACATAATTAAAATTAATAAGGAAAGCCTTCTAGGGAAACTAATTGTGTTGTAAAGAGCACTACTCAATTCAGAAGGCAACCATTCAGCCGAGCGACACTGACCAGAAGTCAGTCAGTGCAGGAAGTTCATCAGAAGGAGAGAAAAATATTTTTCCCCAGGCTGGGCCTTGAATATACAGTAATTCTTTTCCGTGGAAAGGGAGAGCATCATTTCCTAACCTAAGTGGCCTATTACAATGGTACATGGGGATGACCTTGGGAGACAGAGGGAAGACCCCAGCCATGGGAACCGTCAGATAAGAGTCAGCTTAGCCCACAGCAAGAATGTGGGCATGGCAAACATCTCAGAAGGGACCCTCCCTGGTTTCTTGGGCTGTAAAGGCAACAGGGGAGGAATGTACTTGGAGACTTGTAAGATTGATGTCAGCCTTGAGAGGTAGTCCAGACAAGAAGCACACCCAGATGAACTAATTCTACTTTATTGTAAGGCTACGTTAACAGAATCTTGCAAGTCTGAAAATAGATTTCTCCCCTGTTGCCTTCAAGCCCAAGAAACCAGGGAGGGTCCCTTCTGAGATGTTTGCCACACTCCCATTGCTTCTGTGGGCTCAGCCACCTCTTATCCAACTGTTCCTCTGACTGCAGCTCTTCCTGCCCATCTCCCAAGGTCATCCCCACATGCCATTACACCTTTTTAATGGAACAAAGTGGGGAAACACTCTGATTTATTAAGGCAGACAACTTCATAGATGCAGGCACATTCAAATTACACTACAAATAAATTAGCCCAGGTGTATTTCACACCTTCACCCACAGGTTAGAATAGATAATAGGCTGCAATTATCACTTGTTCTGCTAATCCTGCATTCTCCATCTTAGGCAGAGAACCCTAACTTGACAGCAATTATATCGGCCTTCGACGCTACGTGCTCCTCTAGGAAATAAGAGCAAAATGAGCTGTCATTTCATTAGTGCACATGAGATGATGCAAAGCCCCTCGTTTGTTTTGCTAAGAAGGGACGCCATCTAATGCAAAATTCATAAAGTTTTCAAACGGGCTTTGAAGGAGGCTTTAGTTTGTGGTTTACAGACAGGTGCAGAACAGGACGGAAGCACCTGCCAGAAGCGCAGCTGGAAGGCCACGTATTCAAGCCACAAACAGTGGGAGCCTCTGCTTTGAGGGAGTTGCAATGTTACTTGCTGACCTATTTCGATTTCTGCTCTCCTAGGCTGCACTCTCTCTGCAGTGCTCCCAGTCATGGGAGGGAGGGGCCTATCTCCCAAGTAACCCCCTCCCACCTTGCACCCCAGTAAATGGCTAAATGAGTTATGCTGCTCCCTTGGAGCTGAACCTCACCTGAACTAAGAAATGCAGGACAGACTAAGGAAAAGAAATTTTAAAGAAGTAGTAAAGGAGTCATCTGTGGAATGGTGTTAGAGGGGAGAGAAAGCAGTTTCAGTTTGCTGCTGTTCCAATCAACTCCTCAGCAGTTCAACAACTCATTGACCTTGCTTGAACTCCATTGGGGCTGATTATTACTTGGATGGGAGACTGCAAAGAAATCCCAGGATTGTAGGCTAGGCTGGAAAGTGGAAGAACAATCCTGAAAGAAGGCAGTTGCGAACCACTTCCATACCGTGGCCAAGAAAACTCTAGAGTTGCATTTATCAAGTCACCGGGAATCAAGTTTGACTTGCAGATAACTTTAGCTTTTAGTGAACTTAGTTCCTAATGCATCCTTTTAAATGTAAAAAAAAAAAAATTAAGATATTTGAACAAGGATCTTCCCCATCTTAATAATGTGACACTTTATTAAATCATTTGGTCAGTCGTCTGTTGAAAAGGGAGAGCTGGGGTGGGAAAGGGATTAATCCTGTTTTTTCTGTTTTCAAAAGTACAAGTTGAGCAAAGGAGGAACAGCTAGGAACCTGAATAGGTTCTCCTGATTTGTAAGGAAGAACCATTTCCTCAAATCAACAATATGTATTGGGAGCCTCCAAGACATTGCTTGTATTATGGGTATTAGAAATACATAAACATGTTCATAACATTCACATTGTCCCCAGTATTGGGAGTTTTCACCTCCTTTGTATGCTTGTTAAAAGACATTTAAATCAACTCTTCCTGGACAATTTGGTAAAGCTTGATAAAGGAGGGAAAAAACATAATACAATAAAGCAATTACAAACTGTTGGCAGCTTTTAAGTGATAAACATACGCATCTGCCGTAAACCTCAGACAGTATGTACACGGTGATAATGTGTTGAGAACTTGTGCTGTGCACATGATCAAACCACTGTACAGACTGCGCAGAAGATATAGGAGATCATATTTTGTGATGTTCGCTTTTTTCAAATATTCCGTATAAATAGCAAAGCTGCGATAAAAGGCTGCAATGGAACATTCATTTCAGGGGAGGCTTGTTTTCTATTTTTACAGAATGATTTGTCCTCATTTTCTTTCTCAGTGGAAAATATTGCAAAGTGCTCTTCCGTACTTGTGGTCAGGAGCAGTGCAGGACATTTTCTTCTCCGGACAGCATCCTTCAGATGTTACATTACAATGCCCAGAGCCCCCAACCAACATTCAATGCTCCTGCTGACCTGGGAATTATGGACATCCAACCCAGCACTACCAGATCTAGGCTGCTGAAAACCAGACCTCCACTAGATGGCAATACAAGAGATCTAGGAATATCTGTCTCATTGCTGCCACCCAGTGGTTATCAAGATTTTGCAACCCAAGTCCAGAAAGCACAGAAGTATTCTTTCATTTCAGCTTTGTTGTTGCTTATTTGTTCAGTTGCTTCCAACTCTTCATGACTTCATGGACCAGCCTACGCCAGAGCTTCCTGTCAGTCGTCACCACCCCCAGCTCCCCCAGGGACGAGTCTGTCACCTCTAGAATCTCATCCATCCATCCTGTCCTTGGTTGGCCCCTCTTCCTTTTGCCCTCCACTCTCCCTAGCATCAGCATCTTCTCCAGGGTGTCCTGTCTTCTCATTATGTGGCCAAAGTATTTCAGTTTTGCCTTTAACATTGTTCCCTCAAGTGAGCAGTCTGGCTTGATTTCCTGGAGGATGGACTGGTTTGATCTTCTTGCAGTCCAAGGCACTCTCAGAATTTTCCTCCAACACCAGAGTTCAAAAGCATCTATCTTCCTTCACTCAGCCTTCCTTATGGTCCAGCTCTCACAGCCATATGTTACTTGAGGCTCCTTATTCTGATGTATTTACAGAGCCACTTAAGTCATGGAAGATCAGGCATAAGATGGGGAGCTGTATGCAAGACATAGCCTGTTATTGAAAAGTATAGATGTGGGGGTAGGAAGCTAGAATAAGGGTAATATTATCCAGGTTGTAGAAAAATGGAGAGAGATGTGCAGTGTCTTGGATAATATTCCAGAGCAAAATGTAGATGCCTATCATCTTTTCTCAGGCACAAATATAGAGGTGTCAGTTCAGATGTTTAGCAAATAGAGGAGAAAAAAAAAATCCCCTTGGCTGTTTTCCTTTTCCTTTTTCTTTTTGGCACCAGAGGCAAGGAGGAAAAAAATATTTCAAATACATTGATTCAGATATAAAGCACCCAGCTTTCTTTTCTTGTTTATGGGAAATACGAGGAGGAGAGCGTGTCCAAGAAGGTCTGGGCCACTTGGATCGTTGAGCTGGCAAAAAAATAATGGCTAGCCCAAAGTCATTTTTAATCGAACTGCACATCAGCTTGTAAAACCTCCAAATCAGCTGCAGTTTGGGAAGAGAAAGATGTTTGTTTATTTGTGGACAGATGCAAACAGATTGGCGGGGCAGCCCTTCACAACAGCTTGGATCCAGTGGCTACCTCTATGCAATGAAGGAGTAGATGGGAGAAGAATAGCATTGATTCTGGTATTTCAAAGTGGGATTTTATTCCTTTCTGCTTCTCGGTGTTTACATGACTCCATTAATCAAAGAAAAGAAATGTGACAAAGAAAGAATGCTCCTTCCCAAAATGATTTCACTAACATTTCAATGCCAAGGCCTTGATTCAGTTTGGAAGCAAGTTCAGCCCACATGTCAAACAACCTTGCCCTCTGCAAATAGGGGAAATAAAGCCAGGGTGTGAGGCAAAATAAATAACAAAGCCACACACACAGACACACACCTCCAGCTTTGCAGGCTGATCTTGCAGACTGAGCCAGATGCAAAATGACAATAACACACCAAGAGGCATAATTTCACCTTTTAGAACTCCGATCGACAGCAAGCCGCTGAGAGGGGCCAAGACAAGCATTTGATTAAGCCAGATCCTGTCCAGGTCATAGTAGATCTTGGTGTCCCTTTTTTGACTACAGATAGTCCTCACTTAATGACCATTTGTTTGGTGATGGTTCAGACTTACAACAGTGCTGAAAAAACTGACTTACAACTGATGCTCACACTTACAACCATTGCAACACCCCCACAGTCACATGATCACAGTTTGGCAACCACTTCGCATTTATGACCGTTGCAGCATCCTGTGGTCACGTTATTGCCATTTTCAACCTTCCCAGCCAGCTTCTGACAAGCAAAATCATTGGGGAACCATGTGATTCACTTAATGACCATGTGGTTTGCTTAATTACTGCAGCAATTCACTTAATGACCACCACAAAAAAGGTCATAAAATTGGGTCAGATTTGCTTAATGACCATTTGCCTTAGCAACCGAAATTTCAGTCTCAGTTGTGGACATTAAGCGAGGACTACCTGTAAATCTCCGCTTGGGATGTTCTTTGAAAATAATGTAGGTAGCCTGTAATTTAGCCCTAAAACACATTGGCTGAATCTGCAGCATCCATTGCTTTACTTTCCCTTTGATATTTCTCAGTTCTTTCATATCAAGCCCAGCTTTTTGTGCTATTTTGGGAGCCATTCCCCCAATTTGCCTGCTTTTAGAAATGGCATTGGTTATTGCTCATGATGGAAAGAGAGAGAGAAGAGAGGAGAGATGAGGGAGGAGGGAGGGAGGGTGGGAATCTTTTCCAAGAATTCTTTTGGGCTGTTGATTCTTGCCCACCAAGCCACTAGCTAGTCATTTTTGCCCGACTTCAAAACAGCACCTGAACCTGGCTAGAGAGCAATAGGTAGGGATAGAAGATAGGTACAGAGAAGTAAAACCTCATTTGAGTCAAGTTTTTGCCCACCCTGTTTTCTAGACCACACTGGTTTGCCTTGCTTTTGCCTGGGATTCGAGACTGTTTTTCAACTTTCCCCTTGGATTTGCCTTGTGGCCTACCAACCAGGTCTGACCCACTAAGCTTCTGAGATCAGCCAAGGATCTGCCACTTGCTGAGGACTGTGTTTTGTTTTCTTTAACCCCTCCCCCCAATGAAATATAACTGCAGGCTTAATTCTTTTTCATTAAAATGATATGCATATTAGCATCCTTTCCCATGGGGTAGATCACCCATACCAAACCCACTCACATCCACCAGCCCTCACCTTCATGGGTATACATATATACCCAATTTTCCAGCATGCAGAATCTGGTGGTTCACCCTTCCTCCCAGTGAGAAGATAAGAGGAACATTACAGCTTTCCCCTTTTAGCAGCAAATTCCCAACTGAAGCAGGCTTACTCAATATATTTGGTATGCATGTGTACATGGGTACATACATAATGACCTGGACATTTTGTGCATTCTTCTTCCAAGGAGCTCTGTGAAGCACACATGCTTTCCTTCATCTAAATCTTTTAACAACCCCATGGGAGGGGAGAGAAAAAGAAAAAGGTTATAGGAAAGACTGGCTTTATGTTGCCCAGAAAACTTAATAGCTGAGTAGAAACACACTAGCCGTAGAAGAAAATAATTCAATTGATGTACTGATAGAAGGGAGCTGCTGGATAGTATTTTTGTCACAACCAAGGAGAAAAGGAAGATTTATGAAACATCAAAGCATAAAGCACTTAGTGAGAAAAAAAGAGACCAATTCGAAAAGATATTGGGGATGATAACAACTTCCAAAGCACGCAAGTCAGTGTAGGTTAAGGAGGACACAGAACGCAGAGGCTCTTCAGCAAACAACAGGCTACATTGTCAAGGCCGAAATGAAATCAAATAGTTTTCATCAGCTATTTTCTCCTAGTTCAAGAAAAACAGTTAAGCTAACAGCTACATTTTGGAAGGATAGAAAACCTGAGGACACCCAGATTTATCTTATCCAGCCCTGCGGCCCAAAGTCCATCTTCCACATCATGGAGTTAAAACGAGCAGGCATGCCATAGTGTCATGTTCACTGTTTCAATGTGCACTGTACATCGTAACATTTCACATGCCATGGTGCTGACGCGCATTTCTGTTTGGGAGGGAGCTGCTGTGAAACCTTGTGCCAAGCTCTGTATCTGTGTTCATTACAATGGAATGTGTTTGGGTTATGTTCTCTGTTCAAGGCCTTTTCCCGCAGACCATCAGAAGCCGTTAGGAGCACCTGGGATTGTGAACTTGGGAAGATTCTATGGGGGGAGGGATCTCATTTGCACTGAGGGTTTTTAGTTTGCATTTGGCACGCTTTTATCATTCTCAGCTTTCTCTGTGATCCTGCATACTATTCTTTAATAAATCAGATATCTTTGAATTCCTGCTCATGAGTCTGAGAGTGTTTTAGAATAGGCATTCATTACACATAGTCCATATGTACACTCAGGACTCAGAAATCCCATTCTACCTGTTCCAAGAGAGTATCCATAGGTTGTCAATCCTCTTAGGGCCATGGGAAGAAACAACAACTTTTTCCTGATCAGAAGAAAGGACCAACTCCTTAACTCAGGGCTGACTCAATCTGTTGAACTTCAACTCCCAAATTATGTGTAATCATGGATAAAACATGTCACCATAACGAGAGATGGGATGCTTCTGCATCCCGATCATCCTATCCAAACATCATTCTCTCATTCACAGGATTTTATGAACCAGCCAAACCCATGACATGCCAAGTTGATCTGTAATCATATGACCCAGGTTAAAATTTTCCCATAATCATTGGATGATTCACAGTAAGGGTGGGGAACTTACCTACTATACCTGGCTATAAGCCATCTTGAAGTCCAGCATTTGTGGTTAAACATGAACAGATGAAATATAACAACAACTGTCCCAGAGATTGTGAACCAGAACAATGCAGATATAATCATTAAAAGGTAAAGGTGTCATAGTATGGAGCTCAGCTCCTAGGGACTTCGTGGATGAATCCTTTCACTTCATTTGCACCAATACAGAAATGGTTTTCCACTGTCTTCTTCCAGCATAGTTTTAGACTTCCCAGTTTAAGTTATTGTCCTCAAGTTCCATGGTTGTCTCCCATCCATGTACTAATCAAGCCCAAGCCTGCTTAGCTTGTTAACCAAGACAAGGTGAGCAGCCAGAGGCTGTCCCCCAGTTAGATACTATAATTGGGATCAAGGACAATGCCTGCACTGAATTTTTGTACTTGAACATTTTCCCTTGAGTAAAATGAGGTGTGTGATTTGCAATTTGAGAATAAATTTAACAGCACTTGATTCAGGAAACTAATTGCTGTATCTGCCTCTCAATTCATTAACGGATTCCAAAATAAATTACATCGCCACAGCTGTTTCTAGATTATAATGTATATTCATCTTCATATATGGAAATGCATGTATGAAACTATAATTGGGGGAGGAAGCAACCCCAGGTTTGTGGGGGAACTGAAGCTCTGTGTTCAACGATATCGTAGTCTCCTGAAACCAAGATATGAACCTAGAAGTACTGTTTTTCTATTTTCCTCTGTGTTTCCCATGTTTTGAATTAAAGATCCAGCAGAAATTCCCACATACTATGGGGCATTATTTAGAAAAAGGCCTCATTATGAGCCACCATAACAGGTAGCATGAACAAAAAGCCAAGGGTGGAAGACCTCTGGAATATCTGGGAAGTGATAGAATCAAAATCCAGCAAGAAGGCTGCAGCAAGGTACTTCTGCACTGCTGCTTAAAAAAAAAATCTCAATAGATCCATTCATCAAATCACCAAGCACTGAGCAGTCCTTTCCCTTCATGAATTCATGCAGACTTAGAGAAGGGGTAAGGTCAACAGAGGTAGAATGAAACTTTCAAAATCGGAATAAAGAAGCCAGTGGAGGTGGGGGGCAAGTCAGTGCAAGGTCATATGCAGTTCATTCACCTCTGCAGGAATTTAGCACCTTTCATTACAAAGACAGCCTTTCTCCAAATGCTTTGGACGCGTGGCTTATCTGAGGCAAGCAAGTGCTTCCTGAAAGAAGCCCCACCTTCCATTGTTGCATCTAATATCCTGGAAGGCTTTCCAGTGCGGTTCCTGATATTATACGCCAGCCCCAAAACTATCTCCTGCAAGATGAACTAGTTTTACTTTGAGTCGGAGTGATTGTTTCATGCTGCTGGCCACACACTCCAAAAACAAAAAGGCCGAACCCAGAGAGCAGTCCCCTGTCTCCCTCCTTCAAAGGCAGCATTCATCCCGGATGGCAGGTCACTTGTTTTTTGTCCGTCAGTCAGCAAACATCAGGCGCTGCATTGCTTCGCGGCTTGCGTGTGGACTCTGTGAATGGAATTCCCCCTTCCTTTATTATGTAGGCACACACAAAAACGATCATTCCATCAACCTAAACACCACCCCATTCAATGGAGGATTTACATTTAGAAAGCACGCTGGGAAAATTAAGAGGGTGAGGATTAAGAGCAGTGGGGGAGAGAAAACATGTCCCCCTCCCCATCAAAAATAAAATAAATCCCACCATCAAATTAAGAGAGAGAGAGAGAGGAGAGAGGAGGGTTTTTGCTGGGTTTTTTTAAAGAAATCCGAATCCAAGTTTCTGCATCTAGGATCTGGCTGTGCATAAATTATATCGGTGGTTTCAGAATCTGGAACTTCATTGGCACAGCATTATATTTTGATTGCACTTTTTTAGTGTCCTAAACACTCCCCATACACTATTTGTGATTATCCCCATATCAGCCTGGAACTAGGTGGATAGTACTAGCCCCATAAGGAATAGCATGGGAGTGAAAGTTGGACTTTGAAGAGGCAGGATAGGAAGAGTATTGACACTTTTGAACTTTGGCACTAGGGAAGACTCCTGAGAATACCATGGACAGCCAAGAAAACAAACAAATGGACATCAAACAAATCAATCCAGAGTTCTCACTAGAGGCACAAATGCCAGGCTCAAATTTGGACATATTAAGCAAACACCTAGCTCTCTAAAGATGCTGGGAAAGATGGAAGAAAGGAGAAGAAGAGGAAGATCAGCAGCAAGGGGGAAGGATTCAGCTACAGTGGCAATTAGTGCACCATTGGAAGAGGCGAAAGACTAGGTTAGGGACAGATTGTCATGGAGAAAATCTATGTGGTCACTATGCGGTCACTGACTTGATGACACATAATCAATCAATCAAACAAGTAGGCATTGGGATGGAAGCTTCTTGACCAAAAACCATTAACAATAGTGCTGTAGTTCAAACCAATGGCAACTGTGATCTGTGTTTGCACGGGTTAATATTGGCCATTTGTAGGGACTAGTTATCCATTACTTGCCCTGTGTTGAGATTTGCAGAGTATAAAATGGAGATCCTTGCCCCAAGGAGCTTGCCATCTAAATTCACCTGGGAGAAACACAAGGACATTTGGACTCTGTAATTCCAGCCTTCCTGCTTCCTGTTTGAGGACATATACTACTTAGGACAGTCCCCATTCAACTGCAATCTCTGAGGGATACTTTGTCACCATTAAACCCATGCATACAACCCATAGCACAAATATTCTCTGTCTTGGCAACATTTCAGTTCATCCCCAGCCCACAACTGAGATAATTTAAGTCATCCTTGGCTTTATCAGCATCAAAGTAATGTTCTTCCTCCTTCTTTGAACAATATCATAGGGAGCCTTGAGGTGTGTAATATCTATTAGGCTTTGTCACCCCTTTCCTTGGGGTGAAGTTGGGGACTGGCAGTGACTGGGGGAAGAGGCAGTTGAAACAAGAGAGGGACTGGAAATGTGCACTGCAAATTTATGCTGGTTTAGTTTTCTGCTAACTCAAGGATGAATGGAGATACTTCAACTCAGCAGTGGGGAAAGGCCTTTAAAGTTTTGTGAGTTCAGTAGACTCTCACTCAACCCTTCATTTAAGGAGATGCTAACAGAACCATCAAATTCAAGAGGGACTTAATCTTATGTAGGAGAGACACCATATGGCGCAGGTAGAGCAGACCTTTTGATCACAGCTTCTGCTATAGCAAGTAAAGGAAGACTCCAGGACCTTGGACAGCAAACAGAGGCAGCCAATCCAAGAGCAGCTCTCTCCAATCTTCAAGAATGTGGAAAAAACACAGGTACCCCAAGAAAATGGCATCAAGCTGGGTATGACCAATCATGAACTCCCATTTCAAAGAAAAACAAAGGAGATGTTAAAAGGCAAGTAACTTAACTTCTGATCTGCCTACAGGGCAGAAATGCCAATTGCTATCTCTCCCCATCTCAATCCTTGCTCCTTCTTTCCTATGACAAAGGATACCCCAGTCCCTGCAATGGTATGTGGGAATGACCTTGGGAGACAGGAGGAAGAGCCACAGACTAGACAACCGCCTCACAAAAGATATCTCGCAGAAGCAAAGGGGGTGTGGGACCTTCTCTAGTTTCAGAAGGGACCCTGTCTAGTTTTCTGGAGAGTAAAAGGAGAGGAGGGGAGAAATACTTTCAGACTTGCAAGATTCTGTTAATGTAAACTTACAGTAAAGATAGAGCTAGTATTCATAGTTTGCTTTTGTCTGGGCTACCTTGAAGGGCAACCATCCCTCTCTTCTTCTTCTCCTGCCTGCCCACAGATATACCCAGGCAATGGCCTAGGGAAGGACCGCTGGGAGAAACACTTTGAAACTAAAGTCTCTACCACTAGGACAGCCCAAGAATTCCTCTGGGTCACTGTTGGAATTCATTTCTTTTCTTGGAAGGCCACAGTGAAATAATCAACTGATATCAGCAGAGACTTTGAAGCCAGAGGGGAATGTTTTGACCAGCACAATATCAGTGGGCACCGCTGTGTACCCATAAAACATCTAACCTAGCATAGGATGGATGAATAGTTGTCTAAGATAGCTTCCTGAGTTCCTGTGGAACTTGGGTAACCATGAGATGGTCCTATACACACTTCTACACCTTATCAGTACAAACATATGGCCTGGGAAACATCACACTATGATGTTGGCATTGTTTATAATGAAAGCTGAGGGTTTCAGGAAGCCCATGTCTGCACCCCGCAGCACATCTTGCAGTCTCTTCACCGCACTGGTGTTCGGTCAAGGAGCATCTACACAGCTCTGTTCAAAGTGTTGGATTCTACATTTGTTAGTTCAGACATTGGCTGCAACCACTCATAACCTTCTGGGGACAGTAAATTGCTTGCTAATGAAGAAGATCAGAAGACTTATCATTAGAAATGAACAACGACAGCATCCCTCCATCTAGGGACAAGCCAATTAGACAGTTACGCAGCACGCCATGCTTCTGATCTAATGAACTGTGATTGCATTTGTTTTTGGCAACATCTGTGCTTGTTAAGATTTTCTCAGTATTTGATTGTTAATGATAGAAACTGACTCCCCACCACCACACACACACACAAAGCTGTGGTTAGCAAATGAAGAGACTGATAGACCATCTTTTTCTCTGCAACAATCTGGGACCTTGATAATACAAGACAGCAATGGTAGTTACTTTCACTTGGAGATTTATATATCCCAAATACATTAGCGATGAGTTCTAAAAATATTTCAGAGGCAAAGCTGAGGACCTTTGCGGAGAAAGGACTTAACCTGTTGCATAAGAAGAATCATCCTCGAAGGCCCATGGCTGAACATCTGTTTTCTTCTGCAATTTGGAGAGTTGTGTTTGCGAAAATGGGAATTAGTAGCTCAGAACATTCCAAGACTGAGTCTCTTTATCAAAACCAACGTAAAAGAAAAAGACATTATAGGAGCTCTGGGCAAAGAGGAAATGACCTCTTTTTCAGCATGAATCTTTCATTTAACTTTGAGTAGAAATACATAATAGATAAGTTGACATCTTTAATTGGGCTCTCTTTGACTGACATCTGAAGTGCTAAAAGCTTAGAAGATGAGGAGAGGAATTGCAAGCCATCCTTGGCTGACCTCTGACACAACCAGCTTAAAAGGAGGGCTACAACAGACTTCCCCACAAGCATGGGTCAACACATTTATGAATCCTCCTTTAATGGGGGTGGGGGGGACCAGAAGGACAGATAGTGTGAGAGTACAACCACCACAACAAAATCCAATGCATCTTTTCTGAGGTCACCTTGATTTTTTCTCCCTGATAGAGTCTTTCTTCAACTGAAGAAAGGTTTCATAAATGCCAACTGTTTTTAAAATGCCGTCCATATCAACAATCAGTTCACTCAACCTCCAGGATCTAGATGTGGACACTGATGCTACCCCAGACTAGAGGCTAGTCACTCTCCACTAAACAGGCTCGACCAGGAGAAAATATCCACCATGGATCTGTCACCATCCATCTTTTTTTAACCTTCTTGGTATTGAGTAGCACTGACTGTTCCAGCCATTTCTCCAACCCAAATACAGCCTCTTCACTGTATTTATGTATTTAGTCTGCACCCCTGTCTCCCAAATTTTCCTAGGGCAGCTAGGAACACTTTAAAATCCCAACTTGGAATGTCTAAAGGAAAACTATAACCATACAAATATAGGTGTCCGTATTAGGCCAGTACAATGACATCAATGTCTTTTGCATGATGTTGTCATGATGCACATGTTGTCCTTCAGACACATACAGATGTCCATGCTTACAAACCAGATAATCACGGATCCTCAGGTTGGGTCTCCATCCAGTCCTCAGGACTGGATGGAGACCCAACCCACTGGAGAAGAAAAGTCTGACACAGAGAAAGCAGAAACAAAATTAGATTAATTGCAACTTAATTGAGAATTAATTAACTAACTTTTTATTCTTCATAGCCTGTTCACACATGGTGCTCAGTTTAGCCATTTGTCCCAAATAACTAGCACCCAATCACCCTTCTCTGGGCTGAGATGCTAAAAAAAAAGTCAGGTCTGGTTAGATGTTTGGATGGGAGATCATTATGGAATCCCAGGGCTATAGACTAGGCTGGGAAGTTGAAAAGCCTCTTGCTAGAAGAAAGCCTTCCATATTGCTGCCAAGAAAATTTAGAAAATTACATGGAAAAGTCTATGAAGTTGGCAGGAGCAGCACTTGATGTAGATGTCACCTTCTTGTTGTTGATTAAGCCACACTGCCTGTATTCCTACAATGCAGTACAGCACAAACCATAGTTTGCAAGATCAGTGGCTCTTCACAGACCACACTATGCTAAAAGTAAGCAAACCCATGTATAGGATAAAGGATGAAAGGCTAATCAGAGTCAGAGGGAGAAAAGAGGGAAGAGGATCAGCAAGACAAAGACCCACACAGTTCAGTTCGGTAGGACTGCAGTTCTAATGGAATGTAGCTGTCGGGGAACATCCTTTGATCTTTGCTGATGAATGAGAATTGCCCACCAACGCAATCCTTGTAGAACAGAGGGGAATGTGAGAGAGAGAGAGACGTGGAAGAGAGAGCGAGAGTTAAAATGCCCTTCCTTTGGGAACACAATGCAGGCAACAAACTCTGTCTCATGTTCTTCCACTAAAATGCAGGTTCTCAAAGCTTAAGAACTCCCAGGCACAGAAGTGATCGAGCAAGAAGTGGACCTTCCCCAGGTAGAAAGGTCATTGGAGGTCTTGTAGTACATGAAGGAAACCAACTATGCTCTTTTGATCACTTCTGGATGGAACCCTTTCCTTTTTTACGCCAGTTTATCTCACCCATGAAGCCAGAAATGGATGTTCAAATGGATGTTATTGTACTGTTGCAAAGACACCGTAATGGTATGTGGAGATGACCTTGGGAGACAGGAGGAAGAGCCACAGCTAGGCAATGGTCAGATAACAGGCAGCTGAGCCTCTTGCAAACTGGCAAGATTCAAGTCCAGACAAGAAACACACCCAGGAGTACCAGCTGTATATTTCCTGAAAGATTACATTAGCAGAATCTTGCAAGTCTGAAAGTACATCTCTCCCCCCTCACCTTTACAGTCCAAGAAACTAGGGAGGGTCCCTTCTGAGATGGTTTCCCCACCCCCATTGCTTCTGTGGGCTCAGCTGCCTCTTATCTGACTGTTGCCTGGTCTATGGCTCTTTCTCCTGTCTCCCAAGGTCATTCCCATATACCATTATAGACAGATCTCTTAAACAAACACACATCCATACAGGCACATACCTCAAATACCTTTTGCTTTGTTCTTCCATTTCCTAACCCTCCTAAAGGCACCATGGTTGCCTTCATTTTCATCAGACCGTGAGGGACAGTGCAAAGGAGTGGTATTCAATTGGGATTCTGCCTGGGTTGTCCACAGAAGGGCATGGTCAAAAGAGTCAAGATGGCAGTCACAACCATGCAGTTGAAGCCCTACCACTTTTTTATGTGAGTCACAGCAGCCAACCTGTTTTTTTTTTTAACCACACCCTGCCCCCCGATGCCCCTGGATCCCACTCTGAGCTACTGCTGGTCCTGGAAGAGCTAAACTCTCCCAGACTCCCACCTTCCACACAAAAGGAAAAGAGAATAAACTACTAGCATCTCTCCCAGCAATCTCTGGCTGTAGCCATAAAAATCTGAGCAGTGGCTACGCTCCAAACCCATCAAGCCACCCTGCTCCTTTAAAGACCCATGAAGTTCCAGATGCCTGAAGACAAGAAGCTAGAAATGGCACAGAACCAGAGAAAAAACAGTTATGTTCTCCAACAGGAACAACATATTGAGATCGCAGAAATTTGGAACAGATTTTGAACCAAAGCTCTTGTGCAAGGGGGGGGAGGGGGAACGAAGGTTGGGGGGGCCCTCAAACTGACTAACTCATGTCATGAAGATAAAAGTTACATGGACTAGAAGTGGGATGAAAAGGAAATACAGTAGATTAGAATGACATCCATGTTAGAAAGTGAGGTTTAAAAAAATTCAGTGTATAATAATAGTAATAATAATAATAATAATAAGTATTTATGCAACAGAAAGTTCAAGTTACTTCACTTCCATTTCTCTGGAATAACCACTCTCTAGAATTATATTGTTTCCATGTTATAAAAAGATGGTCTAGAGTTGTGTGACAGAATTACCTATCTGAGGTGAATTAGGATATACAAACTACAGATTTTGTTTGTTTGTTTGTTTGCTGACCAGTCTCATGGGCAAATTCCACACTCAGAGCTTATGCCACTTTCTAGTATCCTCAGTCATTATGTGGCAATCTATCACTAATAAAGACAGGCTTCATACTACCACAGCATTGACACCATAAAAGGTAAAATAAGCATGCATGGGAAGTTTGATTCCTGAGCATGTTATGGATCTTGGCAGCAATAAAGAAGCGGTTTACCATTGTGATCATTCAGTGGGTTGTTTCAATTGCCTGAAGATTGCCTAGTGGTCTCCCATCCACCCATTCACAAGATCCATCCCTGCTTAGCTTTCTGACCTCACTCCAGGTCTGATCAGTGCCATCTGCTAGCTGGGCCCTGAAATTGACATCAAGCTTGACTCCTAGAAACATGTCCATGTTTTCTTCCATGCTGTTCAATCTCTTAGGATGCCCTGATGACGTCCTGCCAAGGCCCAGGCAGGAATGAGTCTGCTTCGTCTCTGCCTAGACAAGATCACCCAGATAGCGCTTGACACCTACACATCTTTAGTGTGGACGTTGCTTGAACCTACTTCCAACCCTGATCTTCCAGCCCCTTGGTTAGCCCAACTTCCCTGCTTGGAGGACGCAGAGAAGCGTCTCTGGAGCGCTTTCCTCTCCTGTAGCGCGCCGGGCAACTTTTAAGCCCGGCTTAAGGCGACGGCTTTGGCGGCCGTTCCTGGAAAGTGCTCCCCGCCCATGGGAAGAGCTCCTGTTCCCCGCTGGCGGCGATGAATGGGCGCCTTGTGTGTGCCAAGCCCGGAAGGGAAGGCGAGGGGGGCGCTGCAGGCGCCCGCGTCCGAGCTGCGCCTCCTCGCCCCGTCCAGTCCGGCTGGCGGGGGAGCGGGATGGCCCAGAAGCTGCCGGGGAAGGTGCCCCTCGCTTCGGCCGCCGGTGAGTAATTTCCCCCTGCCGCTTCCCCCGAAGCCCCCAGTCTGCCTTCGCTTCCCCCGAGAGAGTTGGGAGGGATATTGAATGCGATCGGCCTGCTTCGGATCCACTTCGGATCCACCGGGCACCGCTAGGAAGCAGCCAAGGTTGCCTTGCGGGTGGCGAGGCTCCGCTATCGCCCGTCCAGGCGCCCCTGGCATCTTCCTAGCCCTACCTTGGATGGTGCCAGAAGGCGCCATGAATCGGAGGGGCAGAGCCACTCAGAGTGACCCTGAGCATCGACCGACATCTCCGAGGCCCTTTTCTTCAGCACCCAAGTGAGCTAGAGCTCAGCCTGGAGAATCCTGCCCCCCCACCCCCAAGGCTTCATTGGTAGAACCAGGTGAGTTCAGAAGTTAGCTGTCTCCATTTCTACAAGCTTGGTGGCGGCTGTTTCTGGTGGCCTGCTGCAAAGTCACTGGGTTTGCTTTATTTATGGATTTATTTAATTTTTATCCTGCCTTTATTATTTTTATAAATAACTCAAGGCGGCAAATGTATGCCTGTCCCTAGCGTGTTCTGCAAAGCAGGACAATGCATTCATTCAGGAAGCAGGTTAAAGAAGTTGTGTGAAGACAGCCACAGAGGGCTTTCCTTCTCCCTCATGGCACTCCTTTTCCAAAAAAATCACATCTTCTAGAATGGAGGGAAACCAGGAAAAAAAGTGTCCCAACTTGCCCATTTGTTCTGGTTTTGCCAGAACAAATTTTTGTTCTGTTGATCAGGAGGACACAAATCTTGTTGATGTCACCACTAGTACAAAAGATCTTCCTGATCCCTGATGGGACTGCTGGTCCTTCCTCTAAATAACCTGGCTTGATCTCCCTACATCAAGGTACAAGATCCAGATAAAAAGTGATTTGTGTCTCCTCCAAGCTTCCGTTTCCAAAACAGTTAGATTTGCCCTTATTTTCCTCCTGTGTGGTCACCCTGCAAGTAGGCCTTCTCAACTCAAGCTTTCCATCAGAAGCCAGAGCAAATCACATTCTCAAGGTGAAACCATGTCATGTGGTAGTGAAGGCACTGGACTAGGAGTGGGAAAATCCAGGTTCTGGTCCTCCCTCAGCCAGAAAATCTCCCTGGGTTGACTTTCGGTCAGTTATTCACCATCTACCCTACCTTATCTGCTTCCAGTTGTAGGGAAAATTTTGAAGAGAGAGACCTGTGCGTGCTGCTTTGAGTTCCTGGAGGTAAAGTGGGATATAAATCTAATGAAAAAATTGTATTTTGCTGGAGGAAAATCATTGATTCACTACAAAGCAATACACACCTTCCTCTGATATTCAACTAGGCACTTCTTAAATTGGCACGGGTTACAAACAAATAAACATGGACAGCAGTATTGGTTCATGGGGGTGGGGGGAATCCACAATTCGTATTCAGGCAAACAACTTGCCTTAATTTTATCCCACTTCTGAGAATGGAGAGTATTTGAAGCAGAGGTAAGAAGAGCTGGCAAGGGTAGCGATAAAACTGTGCAAAAGAGGTTTCCCATCCCACCTGTGTCCCCATACCAGAAATTGATTTTTACAGAGAACTATTTTTTGGCACCATCAAATTCACTTCCACATAAAGCAGGGTTTCTCAACCAGGGTTCCGTGAGAGGTCACTAGGAGTTCCCTGGGAGATCACAATTTGTTTAAATAAATATTTCAAATTTGGGCAACTACACATTAAAGAGTTAAGTTTCATTCTTAGTTTGAGTTTAAGAACACTGTGAATGCATACAGACAGGCCTACCCATGAAACGAATATAATAATTTTGTAACTTCTGGCCTATATTTGAGCCTGAATATGCAGGGGTTCCCTGAGGCCTGAAAAATATTTCAAGGCTTCCTCCAGGGTCAAAAGGTTGAGAAAAGCTGGCATAAAGGGTTATCAGATCCTCAAAGTGGGCTGTGGTTGCTTAGGCAAACTTTGGCAACAACCTTTTGACAAAATCCATTGTGATCAAATGGATTCAGCCCTCAGTTTAGACCTTCTGGTTAGGTGGCCATATTTGTAGATGGACTGTGTAGCCTAATATCTACTTCCCCATTTTGCTGGGCTGATTTTTCCTTCTGGCTCATCAGCAGAGGAAGAAGTAGGAGGGGAACGTGGCCACAGTCCAACATTCTCCTGGGCAGAAAAGTCCTGAGTTTGCAAAAACAAAACAAAACAAAAAAATGCATTATAAAATCTGGCTAGCATTAAGTTCGTGATAGCATCTATAATTAAACAACTGGTTGTTGTTTTTCTTCCTACATTTCACAAGAAATAAAAGTTTAAAGAATACAAAAGCTTTAAACTACAAAAAAAAACCAGTTTGCATTATAATAAGAAATTACAAAAGGGTGGACTTTTGTTGCATCTGCAGCTCCTGATCCTTCAAGGAAGGAGCAGAAGAAAAGAAAGATCTTGAGATGTGGGTTCAGCCAATGGGTTGCTTAGCTCAGGTGCCTCCCTTACCTGGTTTTGGAAAAGCTAAGCAGAGTAGGGCTGAGCAGAGTTGTATGCCACACCAGGAAGTCAAAAAATCATCCTGGAACAAAACAGTGGCAAACCACTTCCATATTGCTGCCAAGGACGTGGCCATGAAGACACTAGGATCTGAACTCAACCCAAAGGAGATTTTTCTTTTTGATGATGGGAAAGTCCTCCCCTTGCCCCTTTTTTCCTGGGTATGAGAAACAGGGGGCACCTTCCCCCAAATGCCTTCCTAATGATACTTCTCTTGCTGCAGGCATCCTCAGCTCTGATGGCCAAGCCGCCCAGCACAGGAAGATGGCCCGGGGTTGGGGCCTTTGTGCTTCTTGGTGGAGTGGTCCTCCTTCTCGTGGGGGTCCTGGGTGCCTTTTACTCCTGGAAAGTGGACAGCAAAGAGGTGAGCAGTGAAAGGCTGGCTCTCCCCTTTGCATTCAGTTCCTCGGGCTGGCTTGGTTATTTGGTAGATCATGGCATCCACCTCACACGGCCGCATGGGGGCTTCATGAAAGATCTGCTGAAGGATTTAATTGATACGCTGTGATTCTACTGCTTGGTGGGAAGACAAGCTTGAGTTCAACCCTGAGCTACATGCGTTCTCTTCTATTGGAATTATTACCTGTGTGTGTGTGTGTGTGTGTGTGTGTGTGTGTGTGTGTGTGTGTGACTTTTGCTGTCACACTACGGCAACCAAACATTTGGGGCAGGTCCTCATTGCAGCCTCTGATCAGTCCGCCAGTATGGCGTAGCAGATCAGGTGTCAGACTAGGAGGTGGAAGATCCAGGTTCAAGTCCACCCACAGCCATGGAGGCTTTCTGTTGCACTTTCTCGGCCCAGCCTACTTCGCAGGGTTGTTGTGAGGAAAACTGGGGGAGGCAGTCCTGCAGACAAGATCTTGAGCTTCGAGAGGAAAGGCAAGGGATGAGTACACACATAATATCACAGACTCTCAAAAGAGCTAAAATGGGCTTTTAAAGCTGTTCCTGAAAGAGAGTTTTTTAAAAAGCAGTGTTTGGGGGGGAGAAAAACCTCACTTCTTAAGCACTAGTCAGCTCTTTTTTGGTATCCTTCCTGCAGGCAGCATCCATAAAGCAAAGCTATGAAATCTGATTCAGTTTCCTTTTTTTTTTTTTGTTTCCCACAAAGAAAATTGAATCAAACAGCAATAATTATGGAAGCTGTACTGAAAATTGCTTGCCTTGAATGTATTGCTTGGTGTGTGTGCGAATGTGTGTGTGTATGTTCTACATTACATAAAAATAAAAGTGAAAATGCTGTTACTGGAGGGGAGGGGGGAACAGAGATGTTGTCTTACGAGGAAACCAGAATAATATTTTTGGAAACACCAATGTCCTCTTTCCCACATCGAGAATGTTCTATCTGTTGAGAAATGCACTTTGGACAAATTTATTTAAAAGAGAGAGAAGGAAGGAAGGAAGGAAGGAAGGAAGGAAGGAAGGAAGGAAGGAAGGAAGGAAGGAAGGAAGGAAGGAAGGAAGGAAGGAAGGAAGGAAGGAAGGAGGGAGAAATATAATTGAAAGATATATCTGATAATTGAAAGTAATTCACACCAAAAACAAAAGTTTAGGCTGAATGGACAATTGGGAACATTGTATTTTGCTACAAATCTCTGTGATCTGACTTCTGGGGGGGAGTGGGAGAGAGGGAGATCTACATTCAGATATGCTCAACTTGATCAAAAGGTACTTCTCTGCTGAGCTGAAGCGAGCGGAAACCTATTTTGGCCAACACTTCCCGTCCCTACGGCCGATCCCCATCCTCTGTTGCTTCTGTTCCAGTCACTGACTTCCCTCCAGCAGAAAGGGGATGCAGCCTAACTGATGACAGAGACCTTGATGTTCCCTGGGATGATCTCAGAAAAGAGGAAACATAACTCTTTAATACCACTACAGCTAAAAGCAACTTAATCCTGCCTCTCTCGTGGCCTGGGCATGAGATGAAAGCAACTTCATGGGTTCCCAGAGAAACAGCAGGAGTTTCTATGATTTATAGGGTGGACCTTACATTTGAAACATTTCCATCATGAAAAAGCATCAAAAATAAGCTGCATTTAGAACAACCCTTCCATTATTCCATCAGCTTTCATTTACAATTCAACCGACTTCTGATTTCAGTTTGGGAATTTGCCAAGTCTTTCCAACGTTTTATTTTTATTGCACTCCAGCCTGGTCATTTCTGCTTTCCAGTTCTTTTATGGCTTCAGCTGTTCCTAACCATGGAATTAAAACCTATCTTTTCTGGCCATGCTAAACTGAAGTTCCCCTCTTTAAAAATCATCCAATTGTTTCCATTTTCATGGACAGAGATATCTGGACAAAATGATGGAGGAACCAACCAGGTAGGGGACTGGACTCAGTGTAAATCCTGCTTTAGCCCCAGTGAAGTTGGTTTAATAAGCTATTACTAAATTGTGCTGCTGATTTCAACAAAATGAATGTGTGGCTTATTTCATCTGGAGCTAAACCAGGCATATTTTAAACCTAATGAATATTAAATCCTCACTACCTGATATGATCGACACAGATAAATATAGATTTAGATCCAGATATAGGATAAATACCTGGTATCATATATATCACAGCAAAAGAAGAAACATTTGAATATGATCTGATATACAGGTTTAGAAGTGTGTCATTTAAGAATGTGCAATTTTAATCAACTGATCAGTCCAAGTAATGTATTCAAAGGTAGGGCTGTTTGCAATGCTGTAGACTTGATTCCAGAAAAAGTGTTTCTGAGCTTGGCTCCAACTATTTTAATAAACCACAGACAGACCTGTGTTCACGCCCCCTCCTGCTTCAAAGAGACTCCAGCATGGACCAATATCTCCACTGTTACATAACTGTCACCTTTTCTCAGACTGACTTATCTTTCAGACTTCTTGGGAGAATGGAAGAGGAAACTGTAGTAATATTTTTGAACCCTCAGAATAAAGATAGAGGTTCTGATTCATGTACTCTGTTTCTGGGGGAAAAACTACTCCTGGTTATCTGTAGATACACGACATGGTGTTTCTACTTCGTGGAGTTAACAGTGATTTATTACAGAGAAATCTAATGAATTTCATGGTCTGGGAGTTTTTGCTGGAAGTTACTTAGGAGTACAAGTCACAGAACAGCCTTTATGGAGAATCCTAAAGCAGATGGGTGTAGTGGTTAAGGCACCAGACTAGAAACCAGGAGACAGTGAGTTCTAGTCCCAGCTTAGGCACAAAGCCAGCTGGGTGACCTTGAGCCAGTCACCTTCTCTCAGCCCTAGGAAAGAGGCAATGGCAACCAGTTCTAAAATCTTGCCAGGAAAACTTCAGGGACTTGTCCAGGCAGTCACCAGGACTCAACACAGACTTTAAAGGTGCACACACACACAAAATATGTGATCCAGTGTGACATTGACAAACGGGCTTAAGTTCTGAGCTTAGAAAATCTTCCACTGCCTTTGATACAAAGACAACAGAATAAGAAGTTCAGTTCTGTGCAAATGCATTTTAATAAAAATGTACACCCAATGCTGTTATTTGCTTTAAATCAAAATAATCATCTAACAGATTTTGTTTTGTTTCCAGATCTATAATGTTCATTATACAGTGAGTGTTGATGGAAAATTACAAGAAGGATCAATGGAAGTGGATACTGCTAACAATCTGGAGATCTTTAAAACTGGAAGTGGAGGGGAAGAAGCAGTTGAAGTTCATGATTTTCAGAATGTAAGTACAAGTGGATAAGTTCTTTTATCCAGAAAAGAGCGCCTTCAACAAAAGTCATCTTAAAAGGTTGAAATTTGAAAATCGATCTGAGGTGGAACTACCTAAGGAACTTGGGAACACATCCTTGAAAAATTGAATAGAGTCAGCTCTAATTTCAGATGAATTCTTCTGATTTTTCTGTTTCAGATTCATGCACATGCACAAAGACAAGATGGTTTTGTCAAAATTATTGGACCCCATCAATCTTTCACTTTTTTCCCTTAATATTTTTTCCAGTTCCTTCAGTATTGCTTATTCAGCAGTAAGCATTCTTAAAAACTGAGAGCCTTTTGTAATTAGTTTCCTAAGCCCTCTGTGGTTGTAATGTTGCTTTAATTAGAATGTTCCAACATTCTAATTAAATGCTAAAAACATATATTACAAAACATGTCACAGAGTCCTCTTTAATATTCATGGGTATTTCAGAGCTCTTTGGTCTAAGATGGGGTTTCTCAACTGGGGGTCCATGGCGCCCTCGGGTTCCATGAGAGGTCATTAGGGGTTCCCTGGGAGATCACGATTTATTTAAAAAAATATTTCAAATTCAGGCAACTTCACATTAAAGAGGTAAGATTCATGCTTTATTTTGAGTTTAAGAACACTGTTAATGCATATACTGTATACAGTCCTACACATGAAACAAATACAATAATTTTGTAACTTCTGGCCTATATTTGAGCCTGAATGTGCAGGCATTCCCCAAGGCCTGAAAAATATTTCAAGGGTTCCTCCAGGGTCAAAAAGTTGAGAAAGGCTGGTCTAAGGGATCTCATTTCCACCTTCTTTTAGGCCACAGGGGACTTAATTAGTAGGACACATAAGGAAGGTGTCCTACTTCCAAATGTTTACTTTCCCTCAGGTATTCATAGGGAGAAAAGTCATTGAGAAGTCATTTCCCCTGTATGTCTTCCTACCCATCATGGTCATGCAAAATTTGATCCACTAGGTCAACCTGGGCTCCCATGGAAAGCCTGAGAAGGTTTCATACAGGCCATGGTTTGAACCAAGTAGACTAAAGCATTGATTCAAATATTCATATTTATTGCTTCCAGCATGAAAATACCCATCATAACTCTAGCTCGGTAGAATAAGCTTTGAGATACCTGATGCAAAAACCTTTTTCTAGAGTTCCTATTAAAAGAATTCATATCTTAAGCTGCTGTCCATCAATTAAACATCTCCCAGTGCAAGAATGAAACAGATCTCTGATAACTTAGAACCATTCATATTTTCAGCTGAACACTTAACTGCGTATGTGACTAATACCCATTAAAATTTAGCAGAGATCTGTGCTTCTCTTTACTTTTGAAGATCCACATATAGTAGAGAGGATGAAATTTCAGTGTCTACTACTAAGTTGTCCTCTGTTGAATCTACCCAGCTGCACACCTCTCTGCAGAAGGGCAGCAGTGGAGTTATCTAGAGATGAAATAGTGGTAGAGAAGAAGCTTCCCATGTATTATAAAAACTGTACCCATTCCAGTGCTGCAGCTAAGATATTCAGTTAGGCTGAAGTCTACCCTCAGGCATGGAAGCTCAGAAGTCCTTGTGGTGGGTTGGAGGAGAGAGTGGTAAATACATCACCTTGAGCTTCTGGAGGAATGGGACGATATACTGTAGATATAACAAATAAAGAGAATAAATAAGATTTGGTATTTATGATATTGTGTCCATTTTAGTGACCCTTTATATTGCATATCGGGTGACTCTATCTCCAATGTTAAGGACAGGTACCACTCTGAGAAGCTCAAATTTGAGAGTGGTGGCACTGTCTCCCAGTGCCATATTGGGATTGCCTTAAATAACTTCACTAGGTTGTAATGGTTAGAGTTGTAATGATTGATCGATCGAGTGCCATCAAGTCAGTGTCAACTCTTAACAACCATAAAGGTAATTTTTTCTCCCATGAGCATCTGCCCCCAACCTGACTCTTCAGGACTTCCAATGGTGTCTTCATTGCTGCTGTAATTGAGTCCATCCACTTCATCCTCTTCACTTTCTTCCCACTTCTCCCAGCATTATGGATTTCTCAAGGAATCTGAATCTTTGCATAATGTGTCCAAAATATAATAAATTGAGCCTGGTCATTTGTGCCTCAAGTGAGAACTCTGGATTGGTTTGTTCTAGGGTCTGTTTGTTGTTTCCTTGGCTATCCATGGTATTCTCAGGAATTTTCTCAGCACTAAAATCCAACAGTGTCAATAGTGTTTCTGTCCTGCTTCTTCAAAGTCCAACTTTCACCTCAAAGGCTATCACAAGGAAAGCCATTGCCTGCACAGAAATGTGTGTAGATTCTCCTCCCCTGCCTGCAAGTCCTCTTCTTCCTCTGGCATTTTTGCAGTGTAGGTTTTGGAAAGAACATCACGTAATTTGTCTAGGAATTTGCTTTTTATTCTTTGCAAAGTGCCATGGATATGGGTGGCGTAGTGCATACAATGAGTCCTTGGAAAAGGCGTAATACTTGGATTATCAATGGTGACTTTCCAGTTTGGAAGGGAAGGATTACTCAGAATGTATACCAGTTTGGTGTAGTGGTTAAAGCACCAGGCTAGAAACCGGGAGACCGTGAGTTCTAGTCCTGCCTTAGGCACAAAGCTGGCTGGGTGACCTTGGGCCAGTCCCTCTCTCTCAGCCCTAGGAAGGAGGCAATGGCAAACCACTTCTGAAAAAATTTGCCAAGAAAACTGCAGGGACTTGTCCAGACAGCCTTTGAGAACTGGACACAATTGAACGGAATAATAATAATAATAATAATAATAATAATAATAATAATAATAATAATAGAAAAAGAGTCTGCTACCTACTTCCAGGGAATGAAACAAAGCAAAATGAGGACATGTTTTGAACAAGAGGTAAAGTGTTGTGTTGCATTGAACACCTGCTTTTTGAAAACTTCCTTAAAACCTTCTTTCTTTTGCCAAGTTTTCTTGCCACCCATGTTAAAAGAACTTCACTGTGTGTGCCTGGCTTTGTTTTGTGTTTGAGGTCACTTACTCCAATAACCAAGATCTTGCTTTCTAGGGCATTACCGGAATTCATTTTGCTGGAGGAGGAAAATGCTTCATTAAAGCCCAAGCTAAAATTCACATCCCTGAAGTCAGTGCGATGTCAAAAGAGAGCCTCTCTTTTGATCTGGTAAGTAGTCCTCCAAAATATGGTTGAACCTCAAACAAGATACATTAAGCCTAAGAAGAAGAGAAGGTTGTTTGCATGTACCATGTGGGCAAGAAAGGTGGAGAGTGCTTCCTTTTTCCTATGAAATTGCCTTGAAGTAACCCTGAAGGAGCTTTTTCCCTTTGCTTTCCTGCTAAACTGTTCTGCTGGTCTTTCTAAGATGGATCTGGCGTTTTTCAGCAAAAGTTCCTTCAGGCCAAGCAACAATGCCAGACTGTATGGACTCAATGGTCCTTAAAATAACCCCCATGTTGGCTGTTCCCTTGGCTCCTCAGTTACTGCTTGCTAGATGAACAATGGTGCCCAATCCAAGTCTTGCCAAGGACTGATCTCAGCTGATCTCAAGAAGCTAAGTAGGATCAGACCTTGATTACCACTTGGATGGGAGATCCAAGGCTGAGAAGAAGGGTCACTGAAAAGCTATCCTTTGAAAAGACCACCGCTTTTTTAATTTTCTGCCAAGGAAATCATGTGGACGTGTTCCTGATGTCATTAGCAATTGAGCAAAACTCAAAGGAAACTTAAAGGTTTCTTAAAAAGCAATCCTTCATCACCTCAACAGCATCTACAAGTATGACGTTCAGGGCGTAACTTGTAGGATCTGTATGCATATTCGTAATAGGCAATCTACTCTAACGTGACTGCCAAGAAAGATGGAAAAGTTCCAGTGGGTTACACATTTATAGTGAGTGAGTAACTTAGTCAGAGCAGAACGCTTTTCTTTAAAAGGAACAGTTGGCTCTGGTAGAGGTTTTTGTATGTGCACCCAACCAACCATTTTAACAGATTCACAAGTAAAGCCATCCACACTGATGTGTGCTATTCCTGTATATTGCTCAGCTTCCATGAAGCTTCCATTTGGCCACCCTTTTTCAAGTCATCTGAATAGGGCTTTCTCTGTGTACTTTGGCAATGAGCTACATTGATTCTGCATTGTGTGAAGAGGTATTTCCCTTTCTGTTCTTGACTCTACCTCCAAACTAGTTAATTGGGTGGCACCCCCCTCCTTTTTTTTCTTTTCTTACGATGCTGTACGAAAGTGGATTAACAGTTTGGGTCATCAACCAGCTGGCACTCTCAACTAGTAATGCCAAGAAACCAAGTATTGTGGGCAGTCTAGGGCATCATTTTTCCAGGGGAAAAAAACATTGAAAATTAAAAACAGAACAGAACAGATGAGAGTCTGAGGCATCTACAACATCTGAGCAAAGAAATGAAATGGGCTGTATTTGTCTCGAAGAGAAAACGTGGAGAGTAAGAAAGGGCTGGGATTGTAGAAGGCTGCATTGCAGACAATAGAAAAAAATAATTGTTGTTTCTTGCCAACCAGAGAGATGGTGAGAGCACCATTAATGATTCCTTTCGATTGTACAGGAGACACATCAGTTAGAAATGCTGTGCATTTTACCCTCCTTCCCCAGAATTTGGATTACCCTAAAGATTCAGCTTGCAATGAACAGCTTCCAGTTTCCCTGCTAATATGAAGATTCTGAAGTCTTGTTCAGTAAAAGCAATTATATTGACCAAAAGCTTGACGTGTGTGTTTCAAAAAAGCTGTCGTTTTGAAGTGCGCCCTAAAGGTTTTTCATTGTCATCTTCAAAGCAATGTAGGAAAATAACACTGATTGAACTAGAAACTTTAAAGAATCCAACTATTCTTTTTACACAATAGACTACAGCTTGTCCATGGCAGGGGAAGCAGAGGGAGGAAAAATCGCTAACATGGTATAGGTATCCAAAAGCAAAATTGTGAATGTCCTCTAATAAAGTTTTGAGACCGCCTTTGCTACCTCCTTAGATCAATTTTATTTGTCCAAGTTGTTTGCAGATTGTAACTGTATTGATTTTGTTACTAGCTGCCTTTTAGCCAAGGAGATTTTAAAAATCCTACATTTTATCCTCTCCTCTGGCTTTTTTGTGCTGCACGCTGAGGAGGGAATTTATGAAACCCTTTCAAAATAAAAATAACTTACTTTAAAAAAAAGAACAAAAAGAACAAAAGGAGAGAAAGATATGAAAGACAGACTAAATTCCCTTCTGATTTTGGCAAATGCTAGGTTAACTGAAGCATTTTAATTCAATATTTGTTATAGTGAAGTGTCCGTGAGACATCCTGGATTTTGATTTTTGGGAGAGGGTTGTTTTGTTATGTTTTCTGCCTTTATTCAATGAAACAGAACAGGAGAAGTAAAAAAAAAGAAAAAAAAAAAGAAAAAACGCAAAACAACCAAAAATATGCATACAGGTAGTCCTTGCTTATTGACAATTGGGACCAAAATTTTGGTTGCTAAGCAAAGTGGTCATTAAGTGAATCCAACCCAATTTTACAACCTTTTTTGCTGTGGTCATTAAGCGAATCACACAGTTCCCCATTGATTTTGCTTGCCAGAAACCAGCCAGGAAGGTCGAAATGGTGATCACATGACCATGGGATGCTGCGATGGTTATAAATGCAAAGTGGTTGCCAAGTGCCCAAATCATGATCACGTGACTGTGGGGACACTGTGACGGCTGTGTGAGGACCAGTCACAAGTCAGTTTTTTCAGCACCGTCGTAAGTCTAAATCTATGGTTGTTAAGCGAGGACTATCTGTATGAGGGATTCTCACAGATGCATATAAAGTTATACACAGTAGTTTCAATAAAGGTTGATCATATTTCATTATAATCAACCATATTTTCTGGTTAACAAGTGTCACACATGACAGTCCAGTGTTTCATTTCCTCTTCTGCCATCTATTAATTTGTTTATTCAACTTGTACACCCCTGGAATACCCTAGGATTCCTGGAGGTTGGCCATGGTGTACAGGTGAAACTTCTACAGTGGGTAAATAATAAAATAATACCTTTCTCAAACTAGTACATGGGGCTTCTAGTCTCAACATCCATGGCCAGATGATCAGAGTTTTAGCACTGCATGTTTGAAGCATGCTGGGCTGTAGAAGCCCAGGGCCATGTTAAAATCGTGGCATTGGGCCAGCCATGTTATTCTTCTAGTGCATTTCAGCCTTTAAGCAGCAGTAATATGTCTGTGCATCAAGTTTCCACTTCCTGCAGAATTATTTTTTCAAAGCAAATTGGCTGTACCTGCTAGACCCCAAAACTAAGAAGCTCCTTTCAATATATTTAGGAGTCTCTTGGCACTGTTTGGTCTTTGGAGGCACTTTCCTGCTCATTTTATTATCTACTTACTTGAGTCTCTATGGACTTGAAAAGCCTCTGCTTGCTCAACTGAAACTTTTTTTAATGTAATCTTGTTTGCTTACCCCATTAATTCCAGCATGGTACTGCTAAATAAATTCAGTCAATATTCTTCTGCCTTTTCAGTCCTGCACTGCAACTACCATACATCCTTAGATAGTGTAATGTACAAGGGAAGCTTGAGTTGTTGCACAAATAGCATGCACACCACAGAAAGTAGCAAAATAATAATTTTTGAATTTTATTGTTCATCAGTACTGAACACAGACCACAATGATCATTGTGAAGCAATTGGAGATTTTGTTCAGCATGTCTCTCTCTCTCTCTCTCACACACACACACACACACACCCCTTTGAATTAGTCTTGGTATTCTTGATGGCTCTCTGGACAAGTCCATGCAATTTTCTTGGCAACATTTTTGGAAGGGATTTGCCCTTGCCTCCTCCTTCCTGGGGCTGAAAGTGAGGGACTGGCCCAAAGTCACCCAGCTGGCTTTGTATCTGAGACAGGACTAGAACTCGCGGCCTCCCCATTTCTAGCCTGGTGCCTTTAACCACTACACTTAAACGGCTCTCGTATTAAACATACACATAGAGAAATTGTAGGACCACTAGCAAATTAGCTTAATCTGCAGAATCTTTCTCTTCCAAAAGCCCTGAGTTCCTTCCTTGGCATAGACTGAGATATGCTTGCCAAGGCAGGAGTTATATATTTGTTATGCCTTAATGTACCTCCAGGCTTTGCCCTTCCTGCCAATGTATAGGACTACAGTCACCAGCTAGTAGGCTTATTGGCCGTTCTGGATGGCGATAAGGGTCATCCTATACATCGGATGGAGATGGTACTAGAATGAGGGCAGTGCGGAATCCTGGTTGGGGCTGATGTGCAAACTGTTCTTCTGAACATGGAGCACTATGGAAGGGTGAGAATGATACCTGAAGCACGTAATTTCAGTGCACTGATGCAGTTTTGTGCAGTTGAAGGAGAAGAGGCAAAGTCACCATTTCCAAGAGTTATTACCACCGCACAACTGGAAAAGAGGACTGTATTGCCCATCATAGAGGCATAAGCAGTTAATAAGAACAGTCTCAGTTTCCACGTCTTTTTAATGTCTGACTTCATGCTATTTATTTGTTTTATTTGTGGAGTCATTTTAGTTACCTTTCACTTAATAAAATTATTACCCAGCAAAGCTCAAATGGAACCTAGTGAGAATCAGGTAAGACCTAAAATAATAGTGTAACGATCAGGGAGACTCTGTTTCTTTTCTAGCTACCTGATCTTTACTTATTCTGGGATGCCCACACCTCCAAATGAGCCAGCTGAACCTTTATGTCTGATTTTCCCCCACAGGAAGATGAAATCCTACCAGCTAAATTTGATGAAAACTCCCTTGTCTGGGTGGCTGGAGACCAGCCAGTAAAGAATTACAATTTCCTGAGTCCTAAGATTTTAGAGCTCTGTAGTGATCTGCAAATTTTCTGGCTTCGACCATCCTCTCCAAAAGGTACCTTCCCCTTGATGGAATATCTCAGATTTTGTTAAATCCTAACTGTAAACCATCTCTGACCATCAATATACAAATATATGGAGCAGCTGTCAAATTAAGGAAGATTAAGGGTCTTCCCAGGGCTACATTTTTATCCCTACCATCTATTTACTGAATCATCATTTGTCCACTTAGCCCATTATGAGTGACTCTGGCTGACATCAATTTTTTAAGTTACTGGCAGTTGACAATGGTCTCTCTCTGTGATCCTTGAATTGGGGCTATACTTTTTATGTACAGTGGATAGTCTCTCCCACAATGATTGACTTTTGACATGGGAGAACATAGGCTTTGAGTCTGCAACCACCTGAAGGAAAACAACATATCTAACCAGTCAATAGCTAGCTCTTTTGCAAAAGGAAACAGACACAAGCATTTATGAGTTGGAAACCATGTCATCAGATGATAGGTCTGCTCCTGAACATCTAAGGTGCTTCTCAGTTGCCTGGAAGTTGGGTCTACACTATGGGGAGATAAAGAAAGAGCATTGGCTTTGTCTGGTTATTCTTTTTTGTTTTTCTGCTCAGAGATTTGGACTAGACTTCTGCCTCATTACGTCAGGATGTAGCCACTGGGTACCACATGCTTTCAGAACTGTCTAAAGAACTGTCTCATACATTGAAATACAATAATTAAGACAGGCTTTTCCATTTCAGCTGGGCAGGGACTGCAGTTCCAACTCATTGGGGATTACACCAGGCTGGGAGTAGTAGTATTAGTAATGGTAGTAGGCTGTGGGAGTAGTAATCTACCATATTATGGTCACTGACCAATTCAAAAGCAAAAGACAACAACTTCTGAGACAGCCAATTAAAAAGCAAGATAAAACTTAATAATTGTAAAACTGTTGAGGTTTTGGTATGGAGGTATGGAGTATTTTACAAACAGCAAAACAAAACTTAGCAACATTCAGAGAAATAAAAGCCCATCGACTAGATGGTAACAACTGTAAATAATCTGAATCTGAGTGGCCTGGAAATTTGACCAGATGGGGAGTTATTAGTTGCAACTGGGCATCTTTATAATAAGGGGTACATAGCAAAATGTGGGTTAATGTTTAGGAACTCCATTACGGGGGCCAAGTCTTTGAATGAGATACCCCATAATTTCCTCTCAAAAACAGCTGTTGGAATGGCATTAGATCCTGCTAGAGTTGGGGCTGTTCTGAATTTGGGAACTGTTATTTGGCTTTAATATCTAGCCAGCTTGAAGAAAGGTAAGCCTTTGGGTATGGCAGCCAGATCTGACTGGCCTTCCAAATCCTTGGAACCCTGTTTAAGGGCTGCCCCCATGTACTCATAACCCAAATTTAGGATTGCATCAGGTGAGAAGCTGTGAATGGGCAAGTATGCAGGTTTAAATCTGGACCTTTAAAGTAGCATTTATAGTAGCACCTATTAAATGAGAAACAAACTCTATTTTCTTTCTATATAGTTGGGCAAAGAAAGGAGGAATTACTAGGAAGACATGCCAAACACAACCAAATATTGATCTGGATCAGTTTGAAGCAGCTGCTGAAGAAGTAAATACCAGGCCCCACTCCAAACAATGGGCTCGTGAACAAGAACGTTCATCCGATGCTACCCAACTTTCTGGGCAAATCTCCAGGCCAACTTTTAATCCAGAGAATCCTTACCATGTGAGTATTGGTTAACAGTGTAACCTGTACAGACTTGGTCATAAATCATCTATCGACCCAGTCTTCCATGTCTTCAACTCTCTCTTAGCCTTGGCAGGCCATTGTTCATTGCTGCCTCAACTACTGAAACATGTTTATTTTATTTATCAAATTTTGCCACAGCCCATCTACCCCCAGATTATTCCACCCATTTGCTACATGAGGCAACGGCTGAGCCATATCCCTGATCTGGTATCACTCTAAGAAGCTCCATCCCAGGACAACATGGTGCCTGAAGCAAAGATGGCAGCATCACACTTACACCTATACATGCCTAATTCCCTAGTAATGTACTTCTAAAGAACATGATCTCAACATTGGCAACAAGATGATGTCTCCCATTAGACCTGGAACATTCTGACTGGATAGTAGAGATAACACTGTGTTGTTTCCCCCGTTAGGAAGAGGTGGGTGGGAGGTTTAGGATGAATAGAAGGGGTGGGCTGCTGTGGTCTCCCCAGTTATCACTAACTGGAGGTATTTGGTTCACGTTGGCTAATGATAGGACAGCATCTGTCCAGATACCATAATGGGAAGAAATGTAAAACTACGTTGTCTCCAATGGTTGTCTCCATTGTGTAGCTTGAAATGCATTTTAAATGGACATTTAGCTATGCTTCTGCATTTGTTTAGGATTAAATTGTTCCAAAGATAAAAGGGAGGGTGGTTTGTGTGGGTGTGAGCACTAGAATGAAAATAGGATAGAAAAGTAATGGATAAATGTATATTTATATATTTATTATTAAGCAAACTCTTGTGCCCTTTTATGGCTGCTAGGAATTTGTCTAGGAATTTGCTTTTTATTCTTTGCAATGTGCCATGGATATGGGTTGTGTAGTGCATATAATGAGTCCTTGGAAAAGGCGTAATACTTGGATTATCAATGGTGACTTTCCAGTTTGGAAGGGAAGGATTACTCAGAATGTATACCAGTTTGGTGTAGTGGTTAAGGCACCAGGCTAGAAACCGGGAGACCGTGAGTTCTAGCTTCGCCATAGGCACAAAGCCAGCTGGGTGACCTTGGGCCAGTCACTCTCTCTCAGCCCTGGGAAGGAGGCAATGGCAAACCACTTCTGAAAAAACTTGCCAAGAAAACTGCAGGGACTTGTCCAGGCAGTCTCCAAGAATCAGACACAATTGAATGGGAAAAAAAGAAAAGGGCAGGGATCTGCAACTTCAGTTGGCCTGAGGGATGCACCAGGCTTTGTGTGGTATCTTCAGTGCTCTACTCAAAAGGGGGCAGGGACCCTTTGAGGATGGGAATAATGGTCTTTTAAGGGGTGAAGCCATCACCTTATACATACATCTGCAAGATTTTGCCTCTTAGCCTCTCTCCTCACAAAAGAAGGCAAAAACATCTCAAGATGTTTATTCACAGCTACTGGGGCCACAGAGTACATGCCGGTAGGTTCCCCGTGAGGTCTGTCCACACTTTTGCAGCTCTACTTTTAAGAGCTTTACATCTTAAGAAGTTTTCAGAACACTGGATCTAAATCTAAAATTTAACGATGGCTGATGCAATGTGTCAATGACTGAATATGCTTGATTGACCAAAAAAAAATACAAAGTACGAAAGTCAGCATGTTGAAAGCCTACTGGGTTTCCCCCCTCCTTCCAAAGTCTTCTTTTTTATTTAAATAGAAGAGTCATATTTTTATTACTTCTTAATTGAGTAAAAAACAAGGGCCATGTGTTTTCTGAACAGTATGTCTTCTTAATAAGGCACATGGGCCTTGTTAAATGGTTTCAGTGGATATCTGTGGATGAAGTAGAAATATTTATTGGTTACTATCTCCAAGTTTGAAATTAGAAGAAAAAGGGATTCTATGAAATATGATCCTATAATCTTAAGAGTGATGGCTGCTGAGTTGCAGGCATCCTGTACATGCCTTGATGATATCACCTCCATCATGACATCATTTCTCAAATGGCCCAAATTATATACTTCATTTATACGGTAAACTCACATGACATCACTTGGCCCGCATTTCCCCTTTTCTGTAGATGCTGAGCCAAAACAGAATGAAATTAAAAATGTATTAAACCATTAGATGCAACAAACAAGGACTTTAGTTCAGCCCACCTTTTGATGGTGATACTTGGTCCCTGATGTGACCAAGCATTTGGGAAACGAGGTTGAACCATCTCTGTAGCCATCAAAGTTGAATTGCAAGCCTGTTACTATCAAGGAATCCCCACCTGTCCCCATGGCCATTAGAGCAACTCAGGAGATCTTAGAGAAGATCTGAGCTAAGGCTTACTAAATGCCACCACCAGCTCTTCTTAAGAGACAAGCAAGAGCCTTAATTTCCAATGAATAACAGGACATTTCCTGGATCATCCTCCAGGGATAGAATGGCAGTGATGCCAAGACCAATGATACTGTTATATAAACCTTCACTGCTCTCCCCATTCAGTGAAAATCTCTTTCTCTCTCTCTGATCAGGTGGGACACTACCGTGGAGAGAGTCAGGGGAGGGGCCTCACCCACCCTCATCCCTTTCTGGCCATTTTTCAAATGCAGTGAGGGATCAAAGGTGGGAAGCAAAAAGTAAAGCAGCAGCAGTGTGGCCAGGAACACAATTTTTTTACAAGGTTGCTCCAGGACTTTATCCCTGTCTTGTATGTGGGATAAAGCCTGGTTAGCAATTTGCACCAAGATGATTGGGAAGTTGTAAGAACCCCAGGTAAAATGTGCCCTTCTCCCTAGCTTAGTTCTTAGGTTGAATAAACTGGGTTAGGGTGTTTGCATATCATAGTCAACGCTTTTCCCTTGGCCTGGTTAAATTTATCATGGACCACTTACAATCCCTTGTGGCGGGGCGGGGGGAAACACACCAAAGGAACAGACCAGGAACAGACCTTAGAAATCAGGTCACTAAATTCCAAATCAGTCCCACCACCAGGGTTTTGAAGACCGTTAATTTGGGGACCCTTGCAGGCCTCTCCAATAAAAATGCAACGTAACCTGTGTGCTGAGACTTAGAAACTCTGCTACCTGCTGCATTGTGGCATTTGTTTTTAATGAAAGAAACCTAAAGATAACAATCTTTTAAAAAGATATTTAAGGCTGGGCTTGTTCTTTTCCTTTCAGCAGCTGGAAGCAGGTGAGGGGATGAGCTTTGACCCATGGCTGGATCATGAAGGGATCTGTTGTATCGAATGTACCCAGAGCTACACGCATTGCCAATGGGTTTGCGAACCTCTCCTGGGCTATTCTCCGTGGCCTTATCATTTCCAGGGGTGTCGGTCTGCTTGCCGGCTTATCTTGCCCTGCAATTGGTGGGTTGCCCGTATCCTGGGCATTGTGTGAGAGAGAATGAAAGGGAGTGATGCTGGACCTCAGACCAGATGTGCAAATATAGCCAGGAGTCCCCAACCAAAATTACAACCCTCAGTTTATGCTATGCGAAAATACTTTTAAAAACCAAAGAAAATATCATTACCTGCTGTAGATATAAATTAGAACCTGTATCTTAGTATTTCACGAGCTATATAAACGAAAAGCTGTGACTTAGAAGCCGCCTGTAAAAACTGTATTGTAACAAGAAGGGCAGTTTTTTAAAAATCAACAAAATGAGCTAGATTTAAGTATTGGTTCTGAGCAATATGGTTTTTCCAACACACAAGGTCCTTGGTAAGTGAAATTCAGCCTTTTACACGTACTTGGCTGTATGTAGTAAGTGTGAACATTTGCTCTGGTTAAGTTTGTTAGCTACCTTTACTTCTGAGAGTACTTTTCCACGATGTAGAGTGATGAATAAATCCTGAGTGAAACTACTCTCTGTTGTTATTCAAATAGGACTGGATCATTGCAAAGCTGGAAGGAACTGATTTCCATACACTTTTCTTCCTAGGCTGCTGCCAGAAATGAAAGGGCTGAAGAAAAGCATTAAAGATTAAATGGGACTGTGGGATCAGCAAAAGTCATTAAAATCTCTCTATATGAAAGCTGCTGCTGCCACCAATACCTTGATTTTGCTGGTATTCTATGAAAAAATGAGGATTAGCGTAATGGTTTATAGCCAGAGTTGTATCTTGTGTTAGCAAAAGGACCGCGCTGGGCTTTTTATGGCATGAAAAAACTACTCCCCCAGCGTAGACTGAGTTTTAGTTCTGCTTTTATTTTTACGTTTAATTTCCCTTTATTATTTTGTAGCATTTGAGGGGGGTAAAAGGAAAATAGAGTTTTCACTGGCAGCAAATACCAAGATTTTGATTTAGTGTTACAGCACCCTCTACTGATACAGAGAAAACGCAGCACTATTTTATTAGACAAAAGGACAAGCAAGCGCCACTGGAGAAAAGTTTGAATGTCCTTTTTGCATGTTTTTTCTGGTGGCAAAGGGGCCAAAGTCTTGGAAGTTTAAGGTAAAGGGTTGGCCATTTGAAAAAAAGGAATTGAAAGAAAATCAACCTGATTTAAAGGATTTTTTTAAAACCGAGGGAAAGGGCCGTCCTCTTCCATCCTCTGTAGGATGAAGCCACCCATTTTCTCTCCCAAACCCTTCCACAACAAAATGCAAAAGGTCTGAAATTTCAGCCCCTCATTCAACATCCCCACGACCCAGGATACACCTGGCTTTGCAGGCTCATGGTCTTTAGGTGCGTTGTAGAAGCAGCTGCTAGACTTAACACGGTTACTCGCCACAAAATTCTACATAGCAGATACTTCGCAAGGGTTCATCCCTAACAGCAGGCAACTATGAAGAGAAGCTGAGGGAATGGGGGGGGGGTGCCCTTACAAAACACAGTCAGAAGAAAGGTGCTCAGATTTTAATGTTTAATGATCGATCCAAAGGGGAACTGGCAATCCTCTTCAAGAATTCTGAAAAGAATTATCAGTGAGTGGAGGAGACATATATCCCTGAGCTCCCCATCTTCCAAATTCCCCTGTTGATGGAACCTCTCTCCTGAAGGCACAGCAAACTATTCCTGAGATTGGGGACCTGTTTTTTCCTACTGAAGGCTGTAGTTTCCCAATCAGATTGGCAGCCAGGCACTGGATCAGCTGGGCTTGGTCAGATAATTTAGAGGCGCCCAAGGAACAGTCAAGGTCAGAATACCTTGAATACAATGTTCTACCAACAGTTGTATCAACTTAAGTAAGAGATCAAAAGCTTGATCTGCAGGTAAGACAGGGTGATTCTGGGTGCCCTGTGACCCCGGATCAAATGCAAAGTCGGAAAACAAATTCATGCAAGCAAGCAAGCATGGGCTATTTGAGCAAATTTCCTTTTGAATGCATTCCTCTTCTTGTTTCAGGGTGACACCAGTTCTAGAAGTCTTCTCAGGCCTGTATCTAGCCTAACTCCTGATTCAGTCTCTCCATTGCCTCATTCAGTTCAGATGAAATAGAAATTAAAAATAATAAAATTAAAAAAGGATTCAGCCACTTTTTTGCCTCAAGGAGCAAAAAAAAGAGAAAAGGATTAAATATTTGCCTGGTTATCTGAATGGGATACACAGTTATCTTTAATTAAGGAACAAAAGTATCTCTTAATAGGCATTTCACATCTGAACAAATGTGAAGAGATCTATGAAGTCTTTTGATTACAAAATGTATCAAGCAGCCATTGGTGTGGAGAGAATTACTCTAACTTGGCTAAAGACTGAGGCCTCCACTGAATTTCCTCTGAGCCCTATGAAATGAGCCTTAAATGACAAGGGAGCCTCTTAGAGGATTCAATGATGTGTTACAAAAATGATAATCTGTGTCACTGCAGGAATTGTGGAGTTTAATGTGGTTGGAACTCCCTCTCTAGAAATAAAGATAGTATGCTAATTACACCAGAAATTCTGATTAGTAAGTCTGGTTTAACATTTCATTCAGGGAAGTAAGGAAAGATGGCAAGTTCCAAGAAGCAGACTTTTAACTTATATGGATGAGCTGTAGTTCAAGCAATATAGAAATACAGGTGGTCCTCGTTTAATGACCACTCGTTCAATGACCACTTGACAGCACTGAATGAGTGGTAGTTATGACTGGACCTCATACTTACAGCCAGTGCTCTCAATTACAAAGTTAGTGTCCTGCTGTCACCCAATCACGATTTGCATAGTTCACTGCCAGCTTCCCACAAGCAAAGTCAATGGGGAAGCTGGCAGGGAGTTGGAAGTTGCAGTCATGTGAGGTCCTTGCTTAACAGCAGCAACCAGGACTGCTGGAACATGGTTTTTCAACTTACAACCATGTCGCTTAACAACAGAGTACCCAGTCCCAATTAACGTTGGTAAGGGAGGACTACCTTGTTGTGATGGTGTTGTACACTTTAACCAACTTATGTCTCCTTGTTGCTATGATTATTTCTATTGCATCAAATTATAAGCACACACTTCTATGTTAATATTATAATGCTTACACAGCACAGTCTGCTATTTTTATTATTAATAGAAAGTGCAGCATAAATCTTAATTTTATCATGCAGAAGCATACTTATGGGCTACATAACTTGCATTTGGCAACGGCTTGACAAACAAAAGAGCCTGACTTCTTTAAGTAAAAGTTATATATTTACAGTTTTATTTGTAAGCAAAATTAAGCATCAAACCATCTTAACACTATAGCCAAAAAGTGAGTTTACTCCAGTATCACCAGAGCAAATAAATTATTTAAAGGGATTGAGTGTTTTAATAAGGCAATAATCCTAAATAGTCCAATTAAAGGCTTTCCTAACTCTCCAAATATGTAACCAAGCAAGCCAATGACGAGGTTCAAACCCTTCTCAAAAACACTTTCACGTACAGCAGCAAGAAGAGATTCTGATTCCTGATTATGCCTCTCAAATCTCCATGAAGAGGTCTTCCTATAGTAGGTAAAGGTATGAAAACAGGAATAATCTTCTGAACCAACACTCAGTGCTTCACCTTCAAGGCTGCTGTGTCCACATACAATAGGATTACATGAACATGGGCCACAGAGTGGCTCAGGAGGACGCTAGAACTTGTTCCATTCCATGTCATCTGGAGGATTCACTTCTACTTTTCTTTTACCCACATCAGACCAGTTTGTGCTCAACACCGTCCCACCCGATTCCATCTGCAAAAGTAAAAATGCATAAGCATTTAATAAATGAAACCCAGACCGTATAATATTAGTGACCAATTTCTGAAGATGTGAGAGACACGTGGACAGACTACTTTATGATAATACTCGGGTAATTCCGACCACATCTGCAGTCAATTCAGAAAATATCTAACCAATTGGGGAAGGAGGGAAAGGAATGAAAATGAGGTCTGCCTTCTGCTAACAGAAATACACCTTTGCCACAGATTATTTATCTGTCAAACTCTTAAATTAGTTTATATTTGCAATATAATAAACCCAACTCAAAATTCACAGGGCAAAAAATAGCTAAAAGAAGGGAAACAAAGTCTTACAAAAGATTTGTTCATGGCACGTTTCACTTCATCTGTACCATCCGAATAAATTTGTTGGAAAAGTTTGTTCAAAGCTGCATCACCCTCCAATTTTTCATACTTCTCTTCTTCTTTGATTTCAACCACTAATTTATCCCAATTCTTTGTATAGTGGGAAGATGATGGATAGAGAAGCATGGGATTTGAAACTGTAAAACAAAATAATCAGGTAGTATCGATCACATGTCCCAACCTTTATGGATAAAACTTGAGAATTTTAGCTGTTCCACTTACAGTATTAGGGAGAGGAATACCCACCTCAAACCAAACTATTATTTTTATAAAGGGAGCATAGGACAGAACCAGTAAGCATCCATTTTCATATTAATTTGACCTGTTTATTTTACTGATAACATTTAAAATCTACATGATGCTGGTATATTTTAACTTGCACCTAATTTCTGACACAGAGCGTGACAAAGATGCTCATCTCTCACATAAGCAATAAAACACAACCTTCCTCAGAACAATGATTTGTCGCTTTGAAGTCAAGAAATGGATTTTATCAGAAGCTTTCTCTAGCAAAGTTAGGAGATCAGATTGTATCCAATATTTATCCACTGAGATATGGCTGAGAAATTTCTACTTTTAAGCAATAATTAATTCAGCTGCTAAAAGCAGAAAATAGGTGGTTTTTTTGTTTTTCTTTGCAAGTTTTAGTTCCGACACAGGCCTCTGTCTGTCACTTTGCCTTCTGTCTCATGCTCTGAAGGTAGAGGCTGCATGTTCTCATTTGCTCCCCCGGAGACACCCTAAGAGTCTGGGGAAAGCCTAGCACAGGCCTTTGAACACAGAATGACATGCTCCCAAATACTCAGACAGCTGCTCCCCCTCTGTAAAGTTCCTTTCCCTCTAATCACAGGTACCGCTTGGATAAACCAGGATCCAAGGAGGCACTCTGTTTAGCGTTCTCCGTTCTGCTTTCCCATCATGTATTATTATGCAGTGTACTAAGATCCAACTTCTAACAACAGTCAGAGAGCGGGAGATCTCCTCCTCATGACCAGCTTTGCTTAATGAGAGAGGCGACTATTACCTTACGAACTGATCAACACAAGGATTGTTTTAACAAAGAACCATGGCCAGCACGAAAGGAA